>NC_071530.1:38872465-39178299 GCF_026979565.1 Vidua chalybeata
AAAAAAGCTCCTTTTGCAGCCTCATTTGGTCCTGCAGACAGCTGAGTGTTGTACACATTGCTGTTACTTCAGAAAGCAGTGCTGGCCTGATGGCTGCTGCTTGCATTTGGGGACAGGCTGTGTGTCTAGCTGGTAATGTGACTCACTGGACCTGCAGTGGCACTTGAGAAAGAGATACAGACTTCGAAACAGTTCCATAGCAAAATCGGTCTGAATCTGGATGGGTGGATGGATGGATGCATGGATGGATGGAAGGGAGGGAGAAAGCTTAGAGAGGGAAGTCACCTGCCATGCTGGTGACAGTAGCCCTGTGTTAACTTAATGTGGAGTCTCTCTGGTGTCTCAGACCCAAGTATGTCTTTGTATCTTGGGCTGATGCTGAACTTCTTCCTTTGAAATTTGTTTGTTACTCCATACAGTTTGATGGTTTGGGGTTGGGTTTTTTGAGTGACAGGGATTCAAGGGGCTTGAGTTTGTGTGTCAGAAGAGCTTTTTCAGGGTGTTGCATTACACCCTGGGATGCAGAGGGATGTTGTGCCACCCAGTGATTGGTATTACTGATATCTGATGCCAATATTTACTGAGAAGAGAGGGGGTTGGCTGATGTTACATCTACTGCTTGTATGGCAGAGAGTGACAAAGGCATTGCATTGACTGAAAGGCCACTCAAGATCTAACAGAGCAGCAAAACTTCATAATAAAATCGTCTGATTAAAGACTTTCCTGATGAAAGTACTTACTATCATACAGTGGCAATAAAAATAACACATAAACTGGAAAACAAAGTCAGCACTGCAACCTGTCCCATTAAAGTCACTGGGATTGCAGTGTTCATGGACTTTATTCTGAAGTTTAAATATGGATTTATGATGATTTATGCTTATGTCGTAGAGCACTGTCTTCACACTCCAGCCTGCTTTTTCTCCTTTTCCTATGATTTATTGTCACAGGAGGTGATATAACAGATTAGGGATTGTTAGCCAGAGTGCAGAAAGGATATCTCAGTGTATAGGATAATAGTTTTTTGAAAATAGATTAATTTCACCTTTATCTGGTTAAGCTCTATAAAACCATTATTTGAATGGTGCATAGCGTTTTTACGAACTGTCCCTGAGCATCTATTAAAAAACATCATTATGATTTGTTCAGCATGATTAAGGAAGAAGCTTTCTCAGAAAATTAAAAAAAAATCCTGTAAGGCCACAGCAGTCACAATTCAACATGCAACAAACAATGTGATGGATGGAGAGGGATGATGACATGTCTTTTCTTTTAGATTTATTGAACCAAATTTCTATATGGAGTCTCCATTCTGGTAGGCATTGGAACAGACGCTGAAGAATACAGATAATTTTGAAGGGAAGATTCTAAAATGTATGTAAGTTGAAGATGTGGTAGTTATGTCCTAGCCTAAGAGAACTGAGACTGAACTGCAAAAATCCAGCAGTCCAGTTTTGGTCTCTTTTTGTCATATGCTGAGATTCTGTAAAGCAGCCGTTCATAATTGGGATTTTGTTTGGAGGCAGACTGCAATGTAGAGTCACGTTTAGTAAATATTCCTTGGAGCATTTGCTTGGTAACAGTTGTCCCTAAGCTGGGAGGGAAACACCAGGCAAATACAACAAGGTGCAATTTTGATTTCTTAATATAAACTAGGAGTAAGTAAAATAAAAAATTCATTACTAAATTAATAAGGAAGTAATGACTTACGTGTTTTGGTTGTAAGATTCCTATAGGTTATTCATTCAGCCAAATATCAGCACATCTATAACACAGATTTCAAATCTATTCTGTGCTCAATAGGCAAGTAATTAATTGCCATTGCTATTGTGGTTTCCTGGAGTTCAGTTAATCTTTTAATTTTTCTTTTTCTATTTTTCTTTTAACATAGCAAATTACTGTAGATACAGGTAAAATAGAAACCTTTTTGTAAATGCTGTATCTTGAAAAATACCTTACAAAAATTTTCTTTGAAGGTTGTGTATCCATCTTGTTCATCTTCCTATTTTAATGTGGTTCTATAATCTATGTTACTCTAATGCTGGTTTTAAAAATACTTGGGTATTCCTAGAGATTGCATTGTTAGAGCTATGGTCAGCTAAGGTAAAAAATGAGCTCAGATTTGTAGTTTTTTAGTTGGTCCTGTCTGACTCTGTTTCCTTGATAGTGGATGCAGAAAAGTTATAAGCTTGATAATGTAAGTGTGTGAGAAAATCCCCAATGCAGTGTGTTTGCTGCTGAAAGATATCAAGCACAGTTCTTAGGGCAAGACTAACTCCACTACTTGAAAGGAAAATGATCTAGCTTTTGTTTGTTTCTACTTGCATAGGAAATCACTTTTTATTCCAGTTCTAGGAGATACCAAGTAAAAAGCCCTTAGTTTACTGTGTGGAAAAGTAAACTGACAGAACCACAGATAGCTCAAAATATTTGCCATTTAAAAGGCATGTGACAACAAATAGACCATAGTGATGAGCTGAGTGTAACAGCCATGTGTGGAGAATTGGAAAAACAGACAAAATAAAAAAAGTAGAGAACTAGGTAGTGCATATTTGCAACAGGGAAATTTCCTTGCATGTATTTGCAGATTTGTGTGTGCTTTTCTGCATGCCTGTGCAAGATGGTTTCGGTGCCAGCTGCTTCAGACACCCAGTATTGAGACAGCAGTTCTGAATTTGTAGGCTCCACGCACCCATGCCTTTGCATTTACCATTGTATTACCATTCTGGGAATAAAATACTGAGGCATTAAAGAAGAATGGAATATGTGTGTGAAAGAAGAGTATAACGTGTGTGTGGCCTGTGTGACAGTGTCTTGTCAGAGGTCTGTACCATGAGCTGACTTGGCCAAGCCTTGCACCAGCAGCAAGAATTTGCTCCCCTAACCCAATTCCACAGCTCTCCCTTCCCTCGCCCACAGTTCTAGAATCTCCAGGGCTTGCAAAAGCCAAATCTTCCTTCTCTCTCTGAAGTCCCTGTTGGGAGGAGAGATGGCCTTGGTGCCTTGGGCAGAGGTGGGAGGAACACACATAGTCCTTCCTTTGATCCCACAGGCATTGGGAAAAAGTCTGAGGCTGCCAGGGAGCAGGAGGTCCCAATGGCCCTACAGCTGGTAGGTGGTTGGGGCTGCTCGGAGCCAGAGCCGTGCAGGAGCTTTGTACACAGCACTACAAGTCTTGCTGCATGTGCAGCAGGCACCAGGTAAAAGCTGAATTCGGATTGACTTGAAAACAATAAAAAATAATAAGAAAAACGTGCAGATAACTCATGTCATTAGAAGTTAATTAGAGAAATGTGAGTAATATTACACCCACAGCTCTAGATGCAAAATGATACTAAAGCAGCTGTTTCACTCAGGGGACACATAGACAAGGATTAAGAACTGCTTAGTTAGGGAGAAATAACAGTAAGTTTAATATAAATTGCTACCAAAAATAAATTTATTGCAAATGTTTATTTTGCTTGATTGCCTTTGATATGTGCATACTTTTTAGGGAATGGAGTAGGAGTTGTCTGCAAGGAATTAGGCAAGTGACATAGTGAGGGAATTAGCCTCTGTTAGATCCCAGCCCTAAAGGCTCCGGCTCCCTCTTGGTAGAAGCCCTTGCCCCACATCTGGCTGCCAACTCCGTCTCCTGCTTTTCATTAGTGTTCCAGCCTAAGTTGCTAGAAAGAGCGAGTGTGTAATGCATCCTCTGCCTCTCCTCAGGACGGAGCAGGGTTTAATTCAAACGTGAAAAGCACTTATGGCCTGAAACTGCTCTTTTTTCCTCTTCTTTCTCTTTTGAGCAATCTATCTTTCGAGAGGCATGTCATGCAACGGGAAAACCGAAAGGTGGGCAGCTAACAAGCGTGCAGGGAAAGTCAGAGCAAGTAGAGACGCGACCTACAAGGCGTTGCATTCATTTTCCCCTGTTTTTGCAGTGCTTGGCTGGCCCTGCCCTGGGTGAGAGACGGATTTGTTGACTCTGCAGCATGGGAAAGAGCCGACAACAGATTTACTACAGAGATGACTTAGCAGCCCCCTCTAAGTGTTATGAAAAGAGTTTAAAATGTTTATATTGGCCCCTCCGATGTACAATAAATTGTTATCCGAAACAATTGAGAATAAAGAAGGGAAAAGTCATAATTGCCTCTCAGGAAATGCAGGGGCTGTTTCGGCGTGCAGGAGCGAGAGGGCGTTGGGTTTCATTGACTTGGTCTGGCTGGAAAGCAGCCTGCCCCACAGGAAGGCCGCGCATTCCTGTCCTCTCGGTGAACCTGCCTGAAAGGAATACAGGAGTTATTGGGTAATCAAGGCTTGTCAGCACCTTGGTTATGCAGCGTGGTTCAATCCGATAATGTGAATGGAACCTGTAATAGCGCTGATGAAAAGCACGCCAGTTTGAAAGGGGCCTTGAATGATTTTTTTGTTCATTTTCTGTTTACATGTAACGTGTTATTGATGTCGTTGCCTTCTAATGTGCCTGCTTGTTTCATAGAAAAACTGGGAATTATTCATTATTTTTAAAGAAGAGGGAGAGAGAAAGAGAGAGGGAGAGGAAGGAGGAGTGAAAGAAAGAACCCTGTTACGTGAAGAAAATTGCATTCGAATGCTGCAACTGAAACATATTGATTTTCTGGCACAGACTTTTTAGATTAAAAATGCCAATACTAAATCCTTTCATGACCTATAGTTCATATGAAGTTCACGTGTCATTTACTATTATTCTGAAAAAAGCAGAATCTTTAATGAAAACATAGTTTGAAGGAATGTCCTGCCATCCTGGCATTTGCATGCGATTGTAATAAGACTTGATTAAGAGCTAAACATGCTACTGAGACGGAGGTTTAGGGTGTTTTTTGTAAATTGAAGTCCATATATCTTTTTTAATTGCTTGCTTGTCTTTGCCCTCATCTCGAGTTTTATATCCCATTTCTTTTCCTTTGTTTTTCTTTATTTTGCTCATTCTTTATATTATGATAGGAGGCCAAAGAAACTCATTTTTCCCACTGCTAAGCACTAGGATCTTGCTTCAGATTTTATGGCATTCAGGGGATCAATGAGTCAAAATGCTATTTTGATCTGCAGTACAGCAAACATTTCTCGTATAAATTCCCAGAGATGACCGTGACTTCTCCAACTGTTTTTACCACTTCTTAATAGAGACTTTAAAGGTACTGATGCCATGCTAGTGTCAGATTGGAAAATTTAAGGCCAAATCCCTGGCCCAGGTGATTTCAAACTGCTGGCTATTTCCTGCTGTTAACAGGGCTAAATTCCACTTACAATTTCTTTCAAGAGACCTTCCTATCTGTGAGGGGAAGGCATTGCATTAGGAAGCTGCTACATATCTGCTGGCTTCAGCAAGAGCGGGTGAGGGACATGTTCATCTCACTGCTGCCCTGGCATTTTGGCTCACGCAGGCTGGTCCACATTATATTTAATGCTGGCTTCTGGGTGGGAATGTGCCTTCACAGAGGAACTCTTTTGCATTTAATCGTAAAACCACACAACCCCGTATCACCTGTGGCTGTAGTCATTGGAATGAGCATGGGAGCACATATTTATCGATGATATGGCTTCAGCGTGGTATGGGTCTGACTCAGGAAAGCAATAGAGCCCTTCCTTATTTAAAAAGGGGCAGAGGAAATCTGCGTGATAAATGTATTTACTTTTCCACAGGTTTGTTTGCCAGCGGCGCTGGCAGGAAGCGGCTGTTGGAATTCAGACGGCCAGCTGCTTTGCTGGGGAGGCAGCGGGAAGGGCCTCGGCGCCCTGGGCCCTGGCAGGGGTGTCCTCTGGGAGAGCTGCCTTACCCCAGCCTCCGGCACAGCCTGCTGGGGACAGGGAAACTGGCCTGTTGGCTGTGGGTCATCCACTCTAGCTGGGAGACCTTCTCCCTGTGCAGGGAAGGGGTACCACCCAGTGCCCTGGGAGTGGGCAGGGCTCTTCGGGCGCCGCAACTTCCAGGGCTGAATTTAAAGAGAACTTAATACCTTGAGGGCTTCTGTCTCTCTTTTAAATTATACAAAATCTTATGCCTAGGCAAGATCAGTATGTGGCCCTTTGTGAGCATTCTGTGTCACTAAATATCTATAATTGTCTTTATGTAGTTAAAACTGTTGAGCTCTTTCCTGGTATCCTCAGGGAGAGTATGGCTGCCTTGGCACACCTCACTGTGGGCAGGCTTCTCTCCTGTTTGCAGTCAGCACCGTGCTGGCAATCCATGGCAGCAGCGGGACAGTGCCTGCCTGGCATGAGGTGTGGCTGGCGGGACAGGGGACTGGCCTTTACTGCGTGGCACATTCTGATCTAGAGTGTCGTGGTGGCCGCCAGGTCTCTGAGCTGCCCTGGCCCCAGTCTGCATGGGCAGCCCTCACTCCTGAGTACAGCCCATGCTTTCTCTGCCTTCCGTCAAAGCATGCCATGCTACCTGGTTTTGTCACTGTTGCTTTCATCTCCCTCTTCCATTTGTTCTCTTGAGGAGGACCAAGAAGGAAAGACAGCCCCACTTGATCAGTTTATGCTCTTTGAATATACCCAGTAACACAGGAAGGTTTTTCTTGGCAGGACTCCAGTGGCTGCCATAACTCCTGAGTGATCAGATGTCCTCGCTGTGCACCACTTTCCATTTTGGCATTGTACTTTGGAAAATAGTTTCCCCTTTGGAGATGTCAGATAGGGGTAGCTTAATGGCTGTAGCACCAGTGGAGGGGCAGAACACAGCCCAGGATGTAAAGCAAGCAGTTCATCTGCATCTTGCCTCTGAGTCTCTGTCCTGCTTCAGACAAAACTTTACAGTGATGTGGTTAGATACACACCTCTCATGACTCCTTTCTGTTTCTGTATCACGTGTGGGTGAATGTGAGAGTCGTAGGGAGGAATGGAAGACCAAAATGGGATGGGAGAGTAGCTGCCTTTCTCAGCTGCTTGTTACACAGCTCTGCTAGATGTTTGTGGTGTAAGGTTATCACAGAGGTTTGAATTCTTCTCATGATATATACAGATTTTTGGTGCTTGTTTATCAAAAGGAAAGTTATTTATTCAACAATGAATGTCGTACAAAATATTTATCTTCTCTCCCAAAGCACACAGAGCTGGGTGCATTGTTCCCTTCTTGGTGGCACCACAGCAGCTCCCCTCAGTCAGAAACTCTGGAATAAAAACAAACAGGTCAGCTCACATTCAATAGGAATTAGGAACAACATCTAAACCAGAGCTGAGGTTTCTTGCATTCAGCACGCTTTTCACTACTACGGCTCTTGTGCTATGAAGTAAAATAAGAACACAGGGTTGGAAAAGCAAGCTTCTGCCTTACCTTAATTAGGATGTCCTTATTTGCCTGAATATATTTGATGATTTGGAGCCAAAGCAAAATTTTATTTTGAATTTGTAGTGAATAATGTATACATTTTCTCTTACTTATGTGAAGTCTCATGAAAGGTGCTGGCATGGCAGCTAGAGATTGAAGTTTGTGTAGGTGCAGGGCAGGCAGCAGAAGTGCACATTGGGGAGTGGTAGTTTGTCTGTGAGCCTCCAGCTGGACCTGCTTGATTGCTTCTAGAAACTGCACAAAGAGCTACACTCAATATCCAATCTTAATATTTGGCCTTCATTGGGGGGAAAAAAAGAAAGTAAAGTGATGTAAATAGGCCTCTACAAAAAGCTCTAGAACAACTGGAAAAGGGAATTTCCAGTGTACGTTTGCAGATCTAGCTAAAAAGCCTCTTAGGAAATTATTTAAGTTAATAGTAGTTATTTTGGAAAAATCATAGAAAATAATAGAGAACTAATAGTAATAAGTAAGAGCAGCTACTCTGGTAGCTGTGAGCATTGAGTTCTTAAATGTAATTTCTGTTATTGGGAAGAAAAAGTCCCGGCAATAAACACAGAAAAATATTTCAAGGGTAATGGAATTTATGCAGAAAGCAACATGGTTTTATAAATATAAGGGAGCACATGAAGTTTGGGCATGACATACATCAGTTCTTCATACAGGTGATGCCCGAGAGCCCTCAATCTTCTTTCTCCTCTGCACCAGGCTGGTGCCAGGCATCTTCAGGAATCCCAGTGGTGTAAAGTGTGGAACCTTCCTGTAAAAAAATCAATCGCTTTCTTTAGCATGTAGTTGTTTTTAATACTTGGCAGAGGACTAATTCTGAAAAATGCTAAACTATGTTCACAAGCTTTTGAGATTGCTTCTTGGTCTGGGGCCAGAAAGTTACCAATGGCCCCTTTTGTGGGACTGTGCAGAGACATTGCGTCTGGAGGAGACAAACAGACTTTGCCCTTTGTTATTGCTCAGCCCATAGCTGAAAGCACCAGTAAGGTCTGGACGTGTTATGGAAATTTTAACAAAACTGTTAAAAGTGGTTGGAGGGAGTCTGAAGAACATTCAAGGAATCCAAACAGATTAATCAAAGAGCTAGAAAGGAAGACCACTATTTAAAAAACATAAGTAGGATGTAGTACACCAGGAAAATATGGGAAATTTCCACATGATGGAAAGATAACATAACCAGTAATAATGGAATAATAATATTTTAGTAGACACTGGTTTATAAACATAACATCCCCTTCTCCATAGATAGGGCATGTTAAACTATCTGTAGAGAGGAGGTTCTGATTTTCCTCTGTTACTTGTTTATTCCAGGACAGTTATCATCCTCCCTAAATTTTATTTAAAGTTCACAGCAGTCTATGCAGCTAGTGCAGTTTTAGGTTAAGCATATTTTATCCATAATTGCTATATTTGGTTCTCAAGTTATTATTGTAGTTCCTTGGGGTACATTTAAATCCACCTTATTGTAATAGATTATGGAATATAGTGGCTAATGTGTCTAATGTAAAATAAATGACTATAATGATTTATGATCCAGCACTTCAGTTTTATTGAACATAAGGATCATTGTACTAAAATGGATGGTGTATTGCTGGTTTAGCATAAAATACTGAATAACATATTCAAGGAAATGAATGGATTGGCCAGTTCATAATATTCTGCCCCTTCAGCTGAGAGGTCTTTAATAAGCAAGAGTGTCATTACACTTGAAAATGTATGTGTAGGTAATCCATTACCCAGAACAATGACAGTGATCGGATGAAGCTCTTATTAAAGAAGGGCCCTCCTTACAGGGAAATACAGAGCACTTCCCTGCCTGTGGGAATCTGTGTCGTGTGTCTGTATGTTTCTGGTTTGGTTAAAGTGGTTAAAGCAGTCTTTAGTGTTGTTGAATTTAAAAATTTCAGGTTTGAGGTGGGGTGCTTTTAAAGGTGCAAAGCAATGACAGTAGGCTCTGCTTGGCATGGGCTCATGCTGAGGTGCATGTTTGCTGGCTGTACCTATAAGTTACATTTTTCAGCTTTTCATTTTTATCTCACTTGAAGGCCAGTACAAATTACACCTTTACAGGCAGCTTGCTTCTGTTTACATCGAGCTTTGGCAGTATTGTCTCCTACTAAATGTCAGGAGGATTGATGAATGTCACAAAGGGCGATACCACTGGGAGTATTGCTGGGACAGCTTGCCTCGGTGCCACCAGCAATGCTTGCTTTTGGAAAATCACGGCCAGCAATGTCCTGACTTAAACCCTTGACTTCCTGGGGTTTAGCTTCAACTCTTTCACTCTTTGACCTCAAAAAGGAAGCTTTTTATTAATAAGAGGCAAAATTAATAGGAGTCATAACACAGACAGAATACTTGAAATTTTATCTGTCTATTAAAGCAGGTCTTTAAAAATAAGGAAACAAAGTGAAAATTATGAAAAAATACAGAGAACAGAGATGTTCAGAGGTGTTTTAAAATACATATTAAAAGGTAACTGTTAGAAGAGTGTAGATGATTGTGTACTTTATTTTCACATTTTTCTACAATCAGAATAGGATATTAGGTTGTAAAAAACTAGCTTCCAGGAGTGTGCTTATAATAATTTGTAGTAAAAGATACATTTTGTTATGTAATGGAGAGAGAAAAAAATACTATGTTTTGGGGATGTTATCCTGGAATAACTCTACATCCATTTTCTTAATAGTGCTTGGATAAAGCTGAAAAACACAAACTATAAAAAAAGCATATTTGCTTTCATTATACCCATTGTAAAAATGAATAAAGAACTCCTCTTGATATAATTACAGCTTACACTATTAAAATAAACATGATCAAAGTCCTGTAGTTTTGTTACAGAACTTGTAGACAAGTCATCTCCCCATTTAAACAAGACCTCACCAGCAGTTTGAGTGGGAAGGAGTTTGTTGCTGTTTTGTCATCTATTACGAGCTTTTCCTGTCAGTGAGCACATCCTTTGGCAGACATGCAGGGAGAGTTTTAAAACAATTCAAAATTATTTTGGCAAAAAACGAAGGACCTACAGTTGCAAAAACACATCTTCAAAATTTTTATGTATCCAAAAATGTTCAGGCTGGCTTTGACATGTAATTGGATCCTGATTCATAGTCGAGCCATTTCAGGTTTTTAATTTCTTACATCTTAGTGTTTTAAGTAGATCAGTCATACCAGCACGCTCAGAAAATCCTAAACTAGCTGCAGCTGTGCTTTTAATGCCGGCACAAATTGAACCTATAGCTGTGGTGAGCTGATACAGCTTCTTCTAGTCTTAATTATTCTACATATATATATATATAGTTTTGGTGAAAACAAAGTTAGTGATGCTACTTTGCTGAAGCCTGCCATCAGTTTCCTTGCTGCCTTAAACTTCCAGATGGTAAGGTGTATGTTTTGAACAAGTAGTTGGAGAGCATGTTGGAGCAGCATCCTGCTGCCTGCAGGTGTGTGGTTGTGTTGCAGCTCCCATCCCCAGTGGGGTGATGAAGCAGCCTCTTGCTGGCCTTGTGACCTGCTACAGGTGCTGTCACCACATGGGGACATCTACAACGTGGTGACTAAGGCCACACGAGCTGCTGCAGGGTGGTGCCCAGAGCTGCTGCCATGCTGGCTGTGCCCCTACTGATTCCTGGGAGGTGAGTGAGGTAGCCCTGCTGGGATGTGGCTGCTGAGGGAGAGTAGGGTCCCAGTTCACCCCATTTCCCCCCTGTGTTTCAGCGCAGGCCCATCCCACAGCACGAGTGCAGCTGTGTTTTATCACCTATCCCTGTATGCAACCCCCCTGCCCATTGCCAGGACCCATCATGGAGAAGAATAACTCAGTCTCTGAAGTGGAATTATGACTCTCCCTGTTTCTGAAAGCCCTTTGAGTCTTTCCTTTGCCATGGACATCTGGTTTTCACATCGCAGTTACTTCAGCCCATAAGCTTCCACAAGAATTTTAAATAAAATATCACTACTAACCAGATCCATGGGGGAAAGCAGTGGCTTTGCTCACAAATAGGCACATTGTTGAGACTGGAGAAAAAGGGGGTTCTTTCATTCACACTGGGTTACATCACTGAGCGCCAGCCAAATGGTGGAAAATAGCAAGAGCTGTTATAGGAACAAGTTTATGTGCTGAAAATGCAGGAAACATCATTGCTAATGGTGCACATCTGATGTGTATTCGGGCCTTGGCTGTAGCATTTCAGGAGTAGGAGATGGGTCAAGTGATGGCCTGGGAGCTGTGGGCATCACATCACAGGAAGGTGGTGATGGCCCTCAGGCATGGCAGGGAGGTCTTGTGGGTTAAAAAGAGGCTTTCCTGCACCTCTGCAAAGGCATATGTGAATGTCTGGATTTCTCTCACCCAGTTAGACATCTCTAAAACTTACCCACTAACTCATTACTGTAAGCCCCCTTGACAGGCAGTGAACAAGCACTTCCAGAGTGACTGTCTAGACAGGATGATACTGAGGTATGCTTATAAATACCTACTAAATGTAGAAAGAGCCCTGATTGACTAACTGAGAACTAGACATCTAACTTCTAGATGCTGAAATTAAGCCAGATACCGTCTCTTCTTTTAGCTCTCCTTGTGCTTCTTTGCTTCTTTGTGCGTATCTTACAAGTCTCGGTAAGTGTGTGCAGAATAAATTAAAAGGTCTGTAACTGCCTCTGGACATATTTATGATGTTAAAATAGTAACAAGGTCCTGCCATAGGAAAATTTTGTTAAATTACTGCTTAGTGAAGATCAGTGACAGCCTAAGCACATATGTCTCCAGATACATATATTTATATGTGGATCCATCTATCTATAAAAAACCTACATATTTATATTTTTGTAAGAAAATTTTCTAGTTAGCATGATTTGCTGAATGCATTCTACATTTATTCTTCTGAATGAGTACAATAAAAAAATAGACATAGAGAAATAAAATAGACATTTTCTGATGCAGGAGAAACTGAAGCACCCCAAGGTTTGTGAAAGGATGAGGAACATTCTCCTGTATCTGAACATGGATACTGTATTAGATGTAGGATTTCCCATAACAGAAAGATTTTTATACTGTATAGAATCAGCGTAAAAAATTAAAATAAAGTTAGTGACTTATTGTTTGCATTAAGCACGAGATCATTTCTGTGGTGTGTACATCCAGCTTTTTTGAAATTGAGTAAGATTTATGGACTTTTTGTTACAAAACATGCATTTGTAACATTTGTGTCTGATGATATAGGATATTCCTGCCAAGTGCTCCGTTTTTCTTCACATGCATGCATGGTTTGTGTATGTATGTGCAATGATATGTGTGAGTTATGTGCTCTTTATTATTTAAAACCATGTGTATATATATATATACACACATGTCCACACCTATCTGTGTGTGTGTGTGCACAGCATATAGAAAGGTGAGGATTATTGTCTTATTTCCAGTTTCGAGGTTGGTTTTGTTCCTCTCAACATGTAGGAACCATCTCTTTTTGCGACATGAAATACTGTCACTGAGTGGGGACTGCACTGGCCACGTGCTGCCAAGAACTACCTTCCCTCTCTAATTTCTGTGGAAAGGGGTCACACCTCTTCTGGTACCTCGTCCTGGTAGCGCTCCTGCTCCAACACCCATCGGCGGCAGAGGGACAGAGTGGCAGGCAGCTTTGTTGGTCTGAGCTCAGCTTGCCCACCCTGCTTTTTGCTATCGGTAGAGGCACTTGCTGGTACTTAATTTTATTTAAATGACAACTTCACAGTATCAACTGGATTTTGTAAAGTTACACACAGCAATTTTCCAGATTCTCCCACTCAGCATTTGCTGCTCTTTTTCCCTTTGCATTTGGTTTCTTTTCAGGCCAGTGCATTTCCTACCAGGCTTAAACCAGACAAGTAAAACCTGCATTATGCAACATGCATGGTTAAAAATGCCCCACAGGTTCAGAGGGCAGAGGAGACCTTCATTTCTTCACAGTGCTTTTCTTTTCTATGTGGCCTTATTTGAGGCTGGTAGGACGTTCTACTTGGTTAACAAATAGAAAGCCGTGCCGGGTATTTTCCAGGCTGTGGAGCACAGTGTGTAGATGGAGTTAAACAGTTTTGCATTCCTGAAGAGAACAAGAATGTTTTCACAGTGGAATTTGCTCTGTGTGAATTACAGGAGTTTATTTTTTCAGGATGAACTCCTTGGACAGTTTTTTTTTTGTTTGTTTTTTTAAAGAGGAGATTATATGCTCTGAAAATATCTACTGTAGTAACTAACAGTGTTGTTATTAAGGCTTGATTGGGAAATTTTGGGTTAAAAAGTCCATGTGCTATTGAGGAGGGACAGGAAGAAACATGTTACAATATTTTCTCCTCATTTCTGTGTGCAGTGGTAAGCTCATACAGTTGTGCCGTGCATTGGTTGCTGCCAGATATTTCCTATTGGTATTTCCTGGGGAGCAGGAAGCGATGATGCTGCACGGGGCACATCTCTGACCAAACATGCCTGTTACTGAGGCTCTGCCAGTGAAGATATTCTGTGCCACCGAGGTTCCTGAAATGCTTTTTCCAAACAGGGTTTACTTTGGGTTTAGAAATAGGGCAAGAAGCACTACATGAAGCTAAATATTAATTTTGTTGCTTTTCTGGCAAGAAGGCCAAGGAAACAGGGAGTTGTACTATTCCATCATGCAACATTAGCTGCATGTCACGTGACTATGTGTGGAGGGAATTTTTATTATCTTTTAATTTGAGCTGTAAGGGTAGGATTGAGTTTTGCCCTTAGACAAGTTCTCTAGGCTCCCTGTGGGTCTCAGTGGGAGGTTTGTGTGCTCATCCATGGGCAAAAATCGCTTACAGCTTTGGAGTTTCCACACACAGACATGCTCCTGTGAGGTCCCTCAATTGAGATGTGGGGACTGGCCTTATCTCACAGCATCTTTTGCAGAGGAATTAATCAACCTAATCTCTACCACAGCATTCACACAGCTGGATGCCAAAAAGCAGCTGATAGGAAATAACCTGTTGTCCCAGTTAAAAGGTTCATGTAATCACACTGAAGTTCTGTTTGGGTTGACACATCCTCAGAGATGGTATCGATCTGATACATGCTGCTGATGTCTTGGGGTTTAGTGGTCACTCAGAAAGACCTCAATTCCCTTGGTCAAGGAAACTGGAAACTTGTTGGTGGCACCAGCTCCAGTTCAGGTGCTTTGGATCACCCACAGGAGGACTTTCTCCTTTCAGACATGGTTGCCAGACAACTGGGAGATAAGAAGAGTAGGACAGAACCAAGAAACAGCAACACATGGAAGCCAGGGACTACTCTGAACTTGTGGAAGAAATGGTGTACTGTCTCCTGCCAGGGATGGCAAAGATGACAACAGCTCTGGGCCACAGAACCAGTTTTTGAGCTCATCTAAGCAATACAGGCACTTTGTAGATGTTCCATCTCCTTTTCTACTCAGGGAGAAGTATAGGAGAGCTGTCTTGACCTTCTTCTGAAAGAAGAAAAATCTTTGAAGGAAATAAACTTCAAAAAACTTTAAAAGGATTTCAGGAAGTCCTTCTTTAGGGATTTGTGTATCACATGTGGCATTACCCTGTGTATTTCACTGCTGCGCTGCAGTGAAGGACTTCCTATGCCGTCTTTTTAACCAGACCAATATACTGCTTACACTGACAGAAAAAGTGAATTATATTCTGCATCATCATCTCTTCCACATTAAACCTAGTATGTATTTCAAGGCAATGGCAGAAAAAGTGGAGTTGTAAGCTACCCCCTCAGTCTTTTCTTAGTTTTTTACATCCAGATTGTGACAAGACCTATCCAAGATACACAAAAATAAAATTAATAAATTGCACAGGTTGTGTGAGACAAGCTTTGATCTACAGAGGCAGCATAATATGAACACTGGATTTTGCTGTATTAGACATTAAAACATAGTCCTAATCAGAAGCCTTAATCAAAAAGCTTATGGTGAATATTAGCTTCTATTCCAGAGCAGTAAATGCTTTACATTTCATCATAGAATCAAATGATCCATAGAAGCTATTTTTTTAATATACTGTATTTTCACTGGGTTAGGTTATTTTATATGCACGACTTGATAACAACCTGTTTCGTAAATGCACTGTCTAGAGGTAGTGATTTTTTTTTTAAGCAAAACCAAGAAGTGAGCTCAGCACTTCTCACATGTTAAAACTGGAAAAATTGGGATTTTATGCAGTAGAGGACTGGAAGTGTGTTGTGCAACAGCAGAATGAGTGTCAGCTCAAAGAAGACGTGGAGAGGGGAGGCTGAAAGAGCCCTGTGTGTTTAGTCTAGCCGAGTGCAGGCTGGGCAATGACACGGTGTATGCTGAGTACCCCAGAGGGGAAGGCTGCTACAGGGGAAGGTGATTAGTTACACCTAGAGGACAGTGTGTGCACAAGAGTATTCTGGGAATGCAGGTCTGAAAATGCATGCAGTTTGCAGAGGAAAAGAGGCTTTGTTGGCCAGCAGGGGAGGGAAGTTCCAGAGCAGCCTCCCGAAATCAGCAGGAGGGACATAAGGTGATGTCCCTTGTGTTTTGTGAGTGGACTTCAATAACAGAGTTTTGTGGAAAGATGCTGATTGGAGTCTATAATCTGTCATGTCCTCTACCTTCCTGCAAATCCCCAAGTCCTTTGAAGATTCACTTGATTATGGCACATGCGAACTTGTCAGTTTTTTTCACTTAAGACTTAAAGTTCACTGAAAGAAGCAAAGTCATTGATATGTACTATTTTTGAGGAATATGCTAGTCTTTCTTCCACAAATAGGAGGAGGAGGAGGCACAGATGGTGGGGGGAGGTGCCTTCTGCTCATTGCCACTAACAAGGCAGCGTAGGTGAGGGAATCTGTATGTTATATCCACATTTATGTGCCAGTGATGGACATTTCCTGTTGCTACCACATTTTTTCTGAGATACTGTGGTCCTTCATGGTTTGGGACTATTTTGTTCTTTGGTGGGTTACACACAACACAGAAACACTCATAAGGCTGGTAAGACTGAAGGATTTTCCTAACCATTTGTGTAGCACAAGTGCTATTCATGAAGATGTGATTGGTCCACCACAGCAAGCCCATGTTTTCCAGGGACGTGTAGATGCATCCAGACATACTCTTTAATATCCTTTTCTTTGTGTTTCCATGTGATTTTTCTGAACTGAACTGAATGGCCTGAATTACGGTACTCATTACGTAAAGGTTAATGTTAGTACTGTGATGATGGAAGTATTTTGATTTTTCCCTTCTGTACCACAGATTGTTCAAGGAGAGAGAAAAAAAACACTCAGGCCTTATTAAATCACTCATGGACCTGGTGATAGCATGTCTCACCCCTGTGTATTGTAGTGTTCCCAGGGCTGTAGGTAGAAGAAAACACCATAGGTAACACCTATGGTCTGGCCCAAACTGCATATGTGGGGATGCATGGAAGAGTAAAGAAGCATTTTGACAGATGTGATAGCACTAGAGGTTCTCAGTTTTTAGAGATAAAAATCTCACTTTAAAAAACGAAAGGTATGCTCAGTAATTTTGGTTAGAGAACCAGGCCACTCATACAAATAGAAATATAGTTTTTGTTTTTACTGCAAGAAACTGTCCAAGGATGCTTTGGTGATGCAATGTGGTGTACTGTTCAGAATACTCAATGAATTCTGGGTTTGGTGCATGTTTCTGTCATTAGAAAGTGCTGCAGAACATTTGGGTGTGTCACCATGGGCTAAGAAGTGCCTCTGTTCCCTTGACTGGACAAATAACACTGAGTTTTTAGAGTCAACTGAAGCGACATCATACCGACATGAAGTGGACATCTGGAGATGGGCTACAAAGAGCACAGGCAGAATGAAAGGAGGTGTGAAATTCTGCAGAACAGAAAGGATGCAACATGCCAGGTACTACTGCAATTGCGGGGCAGTGTTCTATGATGGGAGCTGCTTTTACTGCATAATGGATGAGAATACGGGAATTAGGGAACATTGTGATGGATTGATTGATTTTGAATGCATATGCCACAAATACTGGATAAAAAAATCCGACTGTGGTTTCTACCCAAATGTTTCATGAGTTCCAGTTATTTACATAATTTCATAAAGAGCAGGGGAAATAAAGAGATTTTCAAATGCACAGTAATTCTGAAGTAATCTGAATGGTATAAAAATAATAAGCAAAGATGTGTAGGGGTAAAACACAAACCATATTTGTTCTCAGCCATATCTACAGAGAGTGTATGGCAATTTTCAAAGCAGGCAGACAGCTACCAACATTTTTCTTCAAAAGGGCAGAATTTGACTTTTACCCTTTACAAGAGCATTGAGTCGTCTGTCTGAGGAATCTTCATTTTTCCTGCAATCAGAAGGGGCACTGTGTGGACTAATGTTGATGTCATTTCTCAGCTGAAGCTGATTCTGTCTAAAATATGAGGGCCCAGACAACTTTATGGCAGCAGAGCAAATGAAAATACCTAGTTCTGTTTATAACCTCTCGACCGTATTCACACTTTGGATGCCAGTTTTTACAAATAATTTCTAGATACTGCAAGAAAAACATTCTCTGTAAAGGTCAAACACTGGCCGAAGCCTGTTTGGCATCATATGCGTGATTCCATACATTCACATGTACGGTGACCCAAATTTAACCTTGGCCAAAGATAGTAAAGCACTGTCAGAGTCAGTACTTGCACAAGGATTGCCTTTGACATGGTATTTCCTAGATCATTGCAGCCTATGGGAGCTGCTAATTATCTGTGGATAACCAGAAAGGTAATACCTGTAATTTCCTTATCACCCCAGGCTGTCTACTCACAGTTGCAGTGTGTTAGTATGGGATGCCAGTATTGTGCAATGTGGGTAAAATCTACAGTGACAAATGACTTATGAGCCATTTTCAAGGTGACATTTTGATCAGGGAGCTTGTGCCAAGTGTTTTCTATTAAGCATTTCATTTCACTGCATGGTTAATCAGCAAAAGATTCCTCCAAAAATCCATTATGTCATATGTCATATGTAATATGTCAGGACCATTTCTCCTTGCTCAGAATGAAGGAGGAACAACAAATGCTTGAAAACCAGCAAATCTTATTTCTGTTTAAAAGTTTTAAAAAAGGCAAAATAAACATGTAGCTTTGTTCTGACCTTGTTTAAAAGCTATCTAGATGAGAAACCAAAAATGTAAAGGTTTACGCAGCTTGATATGTTATTCATTATGCAAATACTTTCAAAAGCAATGCTAGCCTATGTAGTGTTATGATATTTGATAAAATCAGTATTAACCATGTGTGTCTTTTGAAGTTGTAATAAGTCTGGGTCATTTTATATGACTGCAAAGACCTCTTGGAATATAGATCAAATCTCCACCATGTTTTCCTTTCTTAGCAAACCCTTTCCTACGTCTAGAAGGCTCAAATACTAAGACGACCCACAAGCTTGTATCAGAATTGGTCTTTCTTTTTCCTTTCTGTAAATGAGAAATGAATTTTATATAAGCTTAACAACAATATGCTTCTCTTTTAAGTCAGGGTCAGCATAGATTCAGTTTTAAATGTGCTTGAACCTTGTTCTTGACTAGTTGATTCTGACAGGGCTACACATGTATCTTGTTTACTTAAGGCAGGAGGTAGTCTGAAACTTGGTTTCCTCTTACTGACCATCACAGTAAGATGTCTAAATGGTTTCCAACTTGCCAGCTTTTAGCTCAGGCTGAACTCCTTTGAAATCTTCAAGGACTGTACAATCCATAGATTCATTTATAGCCCTCACTTCTGGTTTGAAAGCCAGTAACTGTGAAGTAACAAACAGCTGGGCAGACTGGCAAAGCACCCTTGTGAAATGGGCTCACAAAATACTCTGTTTTAAGCCTCACCCATCCTGCTGTGTGGTAACTGCCCCGAAAGGGCAAAAAGAGCATATGTCTCTTCTGCTTCAGAAAATCCCAGTTAGATACTTAGCAGGTTTTTGGGACTATCAATTAGGAGTACCAAAATGGGAATAATTTCTTAATGTCTTTCCATGCCCAAAGTAAAAAAATAGGCACTTGACTCCTGAAACAATCTTATCACAAAGTAAGTGTTCCTATAAAGGCTCTGGTGAGGCTCAGGCATATATTAGGAAAACATCCTGATATTTTCCATGTGTCAGTCACAAAGACCTGCAAATAGACTGTGACACGCTCTTCTGGCTTAAACACTTCCAGCGATTGTTGGCATTGGTGCTGGTCTCGAGAGAAGAGACCTGGACAGAACCAGGTGCTTCCCAGTAGTAGTCCAGCCTCACTGCTGAAAGTGCATTATGCTTTAAACCTATTGCTAGAAGTTGTCTGCTCTCATTTATGTTCTTTGCATATCACCTTTTCCCTGTTGTCTCCTGACAGTCATTGCCTCTGAGACTTGTTAATGATGCAACTGAGAAACCCTTGAACTTCCACATAGTTTTATTTTCAGTGCCAAGCTTTGTCAGGTTGACTGAGCAACACAGGAGCCACTTAGAATGGATGCAACTGTGATCTTTCTTCCAGAGGTGAAGACATTCACATGCTGCAGGGAACAAGTGTCTACCATAAACACTTCCCCTATCCACCCAGTTCTTCACTTGGACAACTGAAAGTCAAAAAATCAAGAATATGCAAATCCTTTGTACAAAGGGTATGATGCTAAAAAAAAAATTGATTCTCTTTGAACTACAAATTATTTTCAGCATGAGAACCACCAGTAAATTATTTGAAACAGTTTTACAATTCTCCCTCAAAACTAGGCTTGGTGGGGCTCTGGTTTAGTGGAAGGTTCCCTGCCCATGACAGAAGGGTTGGAACTAGACGATCTTTACAATCCCTTCCAACACAAACCATTCTGTGAGTCTATGATTCTGTGCCACACAAACTCTGTGAGACCTTGATTTTGTAGGGAGGAGCTATTACAGAATTCCTTACTTTCTTCTGTGGGATGAGGTTTACTTTGATATCCAACCAAATGGATGGACATTCACCATGGTCAGTGTGTCCATTTATATTATAACCAGCCCTTTTGCTGAACCTTGTCAGAAATTTCTTTCAGCGAAGACTTTGGTGGTCAGACTCAGTTTGTAGTGAAGCTTCTGCTTCTCAGTGTTTATCCATTCTGAAGAGGCTCAACTAGTGCATGGGATCTCTCCTACAGGGCATGGAACTGCTTTTCTGCAGTATCCTACTCCCTCTGAAACCACTTTCTGTACTATTCCTTGAAAATAGCCTGTAACACAGTCCCTATGTCTCTGCTTTCTGAGGACAGAGACCCTATTGAGCAGTATCCTCAGCTAGAAATTCACACTCCAATTTTGCTCCCTTTGCTTTGCCATTGGAGAGGAGAGCATTGCTGTCTTAAGGTCTCCAGTAATGAAGAATAAAGGACAGGGGTACAAGTCTCAGGGACTGGTTGGCCCAGGACATCTGGAAAAGTAGAAACAGGTGAGAAACTTCAAAAACCCATTATAAAAGTATGTAACTTATTATTTCTCTATCAGCAGGAAAAGGCAGACTGACCAGGTGCATTTATGCAGGTTGTATTATCCTGACTGGTTTTAAGCTGGGAGGATCATGGGCAAAACTGCACCACAGCAGAGAGAGATACCTAGGGAACAGACTGTTCTTATCAAGAAAATCCTTGTTGCAGTTGTGCTTATTTGAGAGACTTTGTTGACAGTCTTTGTGGTGCTGGTTTGGAGTGATTTGGAGGGCAGGCTGACATAGCAGCTGCTATAAGGAGCCTTATACAAACCCTTAAGATTAATAGAAATAGTGTCCAGATTTTTATTGGAAAAAATAAAAGTATCAGTTAAAAACCAAATAGGAAATGGGGAGGAGGACAATGGCCAGCAGAGAGGAAATTCAGTGGGACTTTTTTTTATTCTCTTGTGACTATTTTTTACTTACCAACAAATGTGCCTACAGCACATCCTCTTGTTTTGCAAATTACCCTAAACAATGCATTCATACTCTAATCATTTTTTTCTTCCTCATAAATGAAGGCACATTTATGTATTCATGCTTTGATAAAGCCATTACTGTAATTTTTTTGGAAAACCCCTTGCTAAGGTACCTTAATTGATGCAGGTAATAATACTGTCGGAGCCTGGCAGGGTGAATTGGACATCTTGCCACAGTTTGTGCAAGTAAGTAGCAATTCACCTTCCTCCCTACTGGGCAGTAAGTGGGAAAACATACACTCACATACACCAAAATGTTCTTTCTGTAATATCCTTGTCTCTGGTCCCAAGGATAAGATTTGTTTGTTTCCAAATATGTTCCTGTGCTACTCATAAAAACAGTCTCAGAGCAGTATTTGTATGATACATTTGACAGGAACAAATACTGGTCATACTTGATCATTTTAATCTGTTCAAGACGCTGACTTGGGCAGTACTGTGCCCTCAAAAGCCCTGATCGCTTTAGGAGATGCCAGAAAAAAAAAAAAAAATTGGCAATATAGGCAGTTGTGTTTGAAGTTTAGGGATGCCATTTCAGCAGGAGGAATGAGAGACAGGTTTCTCTGAGAAGGAAAAGTGAGTGGTTGTTGAGAGGGTAAAATAAAACAAAACAGGGAATTGAGGACCTGCTCTGTGTATATGATGATGGATTTTTACTGCTTTTTCTGGCTATGAGCAAGACTTTTCCCAAGTGTGGGGGAGAGTGGGGAGTGAGCAGTTTGACAGGGCAGTAAGATCACTTAACGGTAGAGAAGAGATTCTCAGTTAGCTTTGCCAGACAAGGATGAAATAAGTAGTATGGCTAGGTACAAACCTCTTGTTACTAGATCAAATGTCAGTAAGCTACTCTTTTATTATTCGTAAGCCAGCATAAAAGTGTAAGGACATTTACTGCACTGACCAATGCTTCTCATAAAATAGAGGACTGTGCCACCAGGACAAGACTCTAGGTATGAAGAGAACAGATGCATGTATCAGTGCTCATGTCCTTCCTTAGGGGAAAATATGACATCCTCATTAAGTTATTGCTATCTATATGTCTTAATTACAGTGTACTCATTATATAGGTTGTTAATACTGACCATTTATACAATAATATATTTGAAGCAGTGCTAATCTTTCAGACATGTACATTCTGAATTAAGTAAGTTAGTTTTGATTTCTTTTCATAATTTTTTTTAATTGTACTGAGATTGTTGAAAACGTCTTCTGTGATCCATGTGATTATTTTTTTATTCCATCATGGTTTTTTTCTTTCCCTTGGAACACTGATGCTGGTGTTACTGTTTTTGCTAGCAATTGTTAGTTCTTCCCCACATGTCTGGAACTGATTTTGTTCTCCTTGTTTTTAATGGAGCTGGAGTGAATGAAGCTCTTTGTTTAGCTTTCTTTCTGTGCCTCAATATCATTAGGTGTCTGAAAAATGTAGAGCTTCTGTGGCACTTCACAAACGGTAACACTGACCATGCCCAGCCTTTGCAGGAATTTTAATGTTGACTTTTGCCTTCACCTGGCACATAACTCAGGCTTGATCCAGTTGTGTTTCAGAACCTCTGCGTATCTAACAGAACCACGTGGCCCTGTTGCACATGCCTGTGTAACCAGCATCCTCACTAACATCACCACTCACAATTTTGGTTTCTGCTCCATATCTGCTGCTCTCCTAGTGCTGCTTTCCCAATAGCTTTGTCCCAGTGAGCAAGACTCAGAAGGCATCTATTTCCCCTCTCTGCCTTTCCATTCTTCCACCCTGCAGTGTACCTCTTGGATGACACAGTTTCTAAAAATCACATTTAAAAATAGAAGTGTATTAATAAATCTGTTTTATTAGGGGAAACACATTCAATCATGTAGAATTTGAAGGCTCAGTACTTGCCAAATAACTGTGTTGCACTCAACTCCTTGGCACCAAAACACTAAGATGAAGGCTGCCTTCTGCAAGTTGCTGGATGGTGTGCTGGGAGGGGCTGGTGTTACTGGTTGAGTAGCATTTGCTGTGGCAGTTGTTGAATTCTGGACCTTTTTCAGTGATACGTGCTGATCTTCCTCTTCCTGCATCATCCTTCTCTTCCATTTCTTCTCCTATCATGTTTTCCACTGTCCTCCCCCCTCTTCCTTATGGTTCTCCACTCTGCGATCTTTATCCATTTGAGCCTTTCTGTTGCCTGATCTTTCCTACTGCACTGCTTTCAGCAGCCTTATTTTTCCAGGGCCTTTTGCCTCCCAGTGACAGCTCCACTAGCATAGGCGGTTAGGTCTGTCCACCTTAGGTCACTGTAGCTGCAGCAGCTCTTGGTTGCATTTGGCAAGTGCCAGAAAAATTCCTTCTATTTCCATAGTAACAGTTGGAATTACAGAGGACAAGCAGTGTCTTGTAATTCTCTAGTTCTGCCTGATCCTGTTGGGACTGCAACTGTGTGAGAGCTTATAGTCTGAATGGTTGTCTCCCATAAATAAACCCCTTTTGAAACCTTGTTGGTGGTATCCCAAGGGCTGTGGGCATATGAGTCCTGTCATGAGATGGCTGTTAGAGCACTAATCTGTCCTTCCAGCTGCAGTTGTTCTGTACAATTTCTCTGGAGTGCTGAAAAGGGCATGGTGGTGGTTGTCCTCTGCCTTGGCTGGAGGAGGCTGACACTGTCTTTTCTCTGGTCATACTTTTCTGCAAATACTCTCTTGAGCATTTACCAACCACATTAAAATTAATCAAATTTTCTGAATTGGTTCATTTACCTATGGCTGAGTGACAGTCTACATTCTTGCTGGATTTGGTGTTAATGAAGGTTGTTTCTCATTCCCATTACATTAGCTGAAGTGGTGTGGTTGTGTTTGGATTTTCTTGACTTCTTCATGTCATTTTAATTTGAATTAGATATTATGGTTGAAAGCTAAATTTTTACTTCAGATCTTTTGCTTTGACCAGATGATTCTGTCCAGTGAAGTAACGAGTTTCATATTTAAGAGTATTGTTTGAAGACTGTTCTTGGTCACTTCCTCTCCTTGCTATGCTGGTCTTTCTCCATGTCCTGCAGTTCCTGAGAGGGTTCCTGGGAAGATCACACAAAGCTCTGTCTCCAACCACCCCAGCCTGGCTGTATCTTGCAGGTATTCAGTGCTCATGGCAAAGCCATGATCATGCTCATACCCAGAAATGGTCAGTGGTATGCCATAGGGAACGCTTTCTTTCTGTCTGCAATCATGAACTATTCTGGATGGTCCTGCTGCTCTGACAGTGCGCCTCTGCTGCAGAATCCTTGCTGTGGTTGCCTGACATGAGCCTTTTTGCTCCACTGTGCTTCATTTCTTCACTTTCTTCCACGTGTGTATATTCTAGAGTTTTCTTAATGGACTTTTCCCCCACAAACACTTGAGAAGACTGGCGGCTGAAGGGCTGTTTGGACTTTTTGAGTAATGTTGTTATGAGCTTGGCTATACTCTCCCATAGTAAAAACTGCTGTCCACTGTGTTTAAAGACTTGGGGCTGCTGGGGAACATCTGATTTATTAATGGCCTCTTTTCAGCTTCCTCCTCATCTTAAGAAGATATAAGCAGGTAATTAGCTAGTTGCCAAGAAAATAGTGGAAATAAACCTTAGAATTCCTCCTTGTAAAATGATTTATTTAACAGTTTTATTCTGACATGTGTGTTTTATGTTTTAATCATCTGTCTATGGCTGTGAAACAGGCCAGGTCTCTTCATCTTCTGGTGTTAGATTTTAGAGGACTATTACTACATGGTTTTGTTTTTTGTTGCTGCATGTGAGCGTTTATGTTGGCTTTCTGGTAGATGCTTGATTGGATTGTAACTGATTTTACACTAAAGACTGATGTTCCGTTTTCTTTTAGTCCTATCTGGATTGCTCTGGTTTCTGGAAGGAATCAATATTCAGAAATGCATTGAACTCTTTTACTGTGGCTTTCCTTCAGGGACGTTACTTACATTTGATTATCAGTTGCCCAGGGTGATGGAAGTGTTCAGGTACCTTGAGTAATGGCTCTGTTCCCGTTACGCTTGCTGTTTGGAACTGGAGTTCTAGTATCTTCAGATATTTCCACCTGAATGCTGATAAAAAGGAAAAAGGCTAGCAGCTGTTGTCAGGGCTCTTCCAAGTGCTTTCCATTCCCTTTCATCCTTCCTGATAATTTCCTTTGATGGTAATTCTATTTTTCCAGTTTCCAAGCTCATAATCTCAAAGTCCTTTTTCAGCCTGAGCCTTCTTCAGAAGCTCTTGTTAATCAGATTATTTGTGAAACAGCCTTAGTATCACCCCAGTAATCTTTATAGGTATTGAGTGACCGGTACCCTCTGTCAGGAACTTACACTAGGTACACAACTCTCTTGAATTATCCTCTGTTACCTGCAGGCAGTTGTACTTCTGCTTCGCTCAAGCATTTTCTGTTTGTACAGATCTCATTTGTCTTTCAGATCATCAGTCTCTAAGTGTCTTTCTCCTCTGCTGAAACAGACACAATAATGTTTGAAGAAAAAGATTAATGTCTGTAACTCATCACTTGCCACTTTTATTCTCTGTTAGAGCAAGAACACGGATTGACCAAAAAGAAAAATCTCTTTCTTAAAACCAGAACCTAGAAAGACCTTTGTCTGAGGTGCTGAAGACATATTTACATTTATACTCCCCAGGGAAGGCCAGAGGGATTTACAGTAAATATCAGGGTTTGCATCCAGAACTGCTGACAACCCAGCTTCCTTTTGATAGATGGATTCATTATCACTTTCTAATTACAAGCAGATTTCCATGTGTGTTCACCATGTTATAAATGAAACCTGTCCATTGTTATACAGTGATGGCCTCTGGGTCAGCTGTAAGGGATCTATAGCTCCTCTTCTGTCATTGGACCAAATTAATCAAATATATTTTTAACAGATAACCTCTACAAAAGTGACTGATTAATCACTCAGTAGTGCAGACTGCTATCAAGTTCATCATCTCCAAATAAAGGAAGGAACTCAGCAAGACTACAATATGTCAAATGCATCAGTCTCAGTGTGTTAAAATACTTTCAGGTCCAGATGCTACTCTTCTAAAAGGATAGAAATCTGCTACATCAAACGGAGATGTTTTCCTGCATCTGTGGGTCTGATTCTGTGCTCAGATTAAGGCTTTCTGGTTATGGAGGCTTGCTGTCAAATTGAAGGCCCATGTATGTACATCTAAGGACAGAATTTGATCACTACAAAGTAATACAATTTCTACCAGATTCTGTCATTTGATTTTTTTTGGAACTGTGATTTTTAAGAGGGTATTGAAAGCTGTATGTATCAGTGAAACACAGTCAGTCTTCATCTAATCCTATATCCAGTGATAGATTTAAGACTGATTTTCTATGTTCCAGTCACTTCTTTTGAAGATAAAACAGCCTGTCTTTTAATTTCGTATTGAAGAATATGCTTGACATCTCTCAAACTGAGATTAGGTTAGCGAAGGCATACCCTCGCTTATGCTGCAAAATGAAACAAGTTCCTAATTGTCAAAAGATTAATCCTTGGCAGTCATCCAGGGCAATATTTGCTGTAGCAACTTGGTATCCATCACAGTTACGGACCAAAGGTCTTGTCATATATGTATTCCTCGCAGCAGTGCTATAACAGGGCAGCACAGCCTCACTACCCTGGGCTGCTAGTCTCTGGGAAACTCTATCCATTCCTCAATTAGTGCCCTCATGGGGGTCACAGTCTTTGATGACTGAGCTATTTCTAAAGACTGAAATATGAAGCTCAGTAATACAAAAAAAAAAAAAAAAAAATTGGTGTGGGAGTTGCTTCTTGTGCATTGCAGTGTTCCATGTTAGAGATTTTTGTATTTACTAAAAGTTTGGTCCATCAATACTGATAGCAATAATATTAGTGAAATGTGAGGCTTTTTTTACTGTGAATATCACCATTACCTGCAGTTGATACTGCTTAAATGGGCTAATTTTAAATTTTATTTCTATTTAACTCACTTGGTATTGAACTGCCAAGCTGCCATAGCAGCATCTTCATCTGCCAGCACAGCCAGTTCTGATTTTGAATACTCTCTTTTTCCTTTGGAAATTAATGGGTAGAGCAGAAACAGGGACAAGACTTTGTTGTCCTGCAAGCATAACAGAAGAATAGGTCAGTATTAGAAATACCTCACATAAATTACCAAAGGTAGCAGCCCTAAGTCATCTTCTCTTAATGTAGCTAAAACCCACACAAAATCACAGAACATTGCCCCCATATCCTTCCTTTTGTGTGAGCCACTTCTGCTGTGTTTTGGATGATTTCTTCAGTGTAGATTTTAAAAAAATTCTTCCAAGGAAGTTTTATCTCCCTTATTCATCACAGAAATGATGATTCAAAAAATGTTCTAATTCGGTTTGGTGTTCATCATTGTTGATGCTGTGTACCCTTTGACTTTTCACCCTGCTAGCTGCAGGAAACTGCCCACACATTTGCTTGGCAGGAGGAAAAATGGAAAAAAATTCAATCCACTGTACATTGAAAATTTGGGGCAGGAGGTGGGGGAGATACTTTAAAAATTGGGCGCAGCTTCGTCTCCTTTTGCTCCCATTTTGCACTGCTGAGGTTAACAGGATTGTAGGGTGTGGGTAGGATCAGGACTTGATCCCTCACTGATGAGTCTCTGCCCATTTAGTGCTTTATAGGCCCAAGGGAAAGGGACAAATTGATGGAGTGTTCTGGCATGCTGCAGTCTATATTTGGATCCCTGATTTAAAGCTGACAGATGTATAAAATCCTATGTAGCCAGAAAACTCCCTAGTGAGGACACAGCTGCATATATCAATGAATCAAAGTTACTCTTGTTAAGGCTGGCATTAATTTATATGGGGCAAGTTCCCTCCAGATCTGGTCGTGTAATATCACTGAGAGTAGTTTGGGCTTGTTCCACCCTGCAAACCCTGTGCTTTTTTGGATATGAATGGAGAAGACTTGTAAACCCAAAGCACTGCTCTTCTCAGTTGCTGGGTGAATGCCATCATACCCTCATTTAGATGTGGCAGCTGTTGTCAGTTACTTAATCTCATAAATAAAATAAAGCCAAATTTCCACAAACTGAATCCGCCTCTATCACATGGCCTCCTGCAATGCTTTAAATGAAGTGTGTATTTTTGTTTCTCAGGAATCTCCCTTTATAACCCACTCTACTGCTTGATTATTTCCTCTATGTCATACAGGAAACGGTAAGTGATTAATAACCTGCCTCAGTTTTACTTTCCCCTCTTGCTGCAGCCTTGTGAAATAATGTGACCCACAGATGTCTGAGCAAAACAATCCATTGCTTTAGTGACAGATGCTGTTGGGGCTTGCTCAGTGAAAGTGAGCGACCACAGGCAAAGAAGCTCAGGTATTCCTGCTACTTTGATAATCTCTTGTTTTCTTTTACTTAAATTTTGAGTGTGCTGAAAACTCCTAACAAAGCATGACATAACCCACTCTAGAAAACAGCCTGGGGTGACTACTAGTCCCAGAGGCTCAGGAGGGAGCTAGGAAGTAGGTTTGCTGAAGAAAGGCAGATTTGGCACTAAAAATTGGCATTCACTGGCTGTAGAGATGTTGGGAGGGATGTGATGTGCACCATAAATGTATGCCAGCTCTTGCTTGCTTCTTCCTTTAGAAAAACAAGATAATGGAAAATAAAGCCTCTGCATGTAAACAAATGAAAACTCTGTCAAAGTGAATTATATCAGATATGTCACCCTTCACCATTTTTAATATTGTCTGTAGTGAATGAGTGATAGAAATTAAAATCTCTAGATTTTAATCTGGAAATAACTAGTTTTACTAGAATTTAGTTTAAGGCTGGTATATGGGGATAGCTGTCAAGAGAAACTTCCCAGTAGTAACACTCACAGAGTGGGGAAGATTCAGACTGTCATTTTCACAGAGCACAAGCACATTCTGAGCCAAATTACAAGCTGATTGAAACTTTTAAGTATTGCTAATCATTTCTAGTCAGTCTATAATACACTCTTCAACCATCAGCTAATGCACTGGAGTCAGCTGGGCACATAGCTGGAGAGTGGTGACAGCACAGGCGTGCTGCATGTGTCAGGCTGGCTAATTGAGGGGTGTCACCCAAGCGCTCCACCAGATCTTTGTTTTCCTGAGTGGCTTTTACTAAAGGCATGTTTGAGTAGTAGGGAAGAGCAAAGTTATGTTATATATGGTAGCAGCAGAAGTGTGAAATCGTGCTACCTAAAGAAGTATGACTAAGTGGTGATACTGGCCACTCCTTTTTATGGCAAATCAGAAAAGGAAGCAGAACACAAATGCACACAGATTACTCATAGTAGCTCGTTTGATCCAAGATAGGGAATTCTACATTCGAATTCACTGTGTGGGGAGAGAAATGGTTATTTAAAATTTAGATACCAAGTGGAGAAACCTAGAAAATGGTTTAGAGTCTCAGTAATTAATCTAGTTAGCAAAGAGTTGACCAGGGCCCCAACTGCTGGGGGATCTGAGGAGATTTCTTCTGTTGGGGAGAGTGTAGAGTGTGTGTGTACCTTTTCTACCATTACTATTTCAGAAAATTTCCACGGCTGCTCACAATATCAGTGCATATCAGTATGTCATTCATAAGCATTTTGTTTCCCATCAATTTTTTAAAATAGCAAGAAGAAAAAAAAAAGTGAGTTGTGAAAAGGAGAAACTGAGATATGATTCTGCAGTGGATAGAAAGAACTGCAGTGCTTTACAAACCCACAGTTCATACAATCCAGTGCTTAATATAAGTAGCAAAGGTCTTGCTCTCTTGTTTCCAAAAGGTTGACAGTTTGTTTAAAAGTCCTTAGCTCAAGGGAATGGAGGATGTCCCCTTCTCTGTGTTTCCTCCTTTCATCCTTAACTTAAGGTGCACCATTATCTTGCTGTAATGAAACCTGAAAACAATGGTAAAGAGTTAACATCAAGGACTTCAGCAAAATCACCGACAAAACACTCCACAATCCTACTCTAAAGAGGTTTCTATAGAACATCTGAGTTAAGCATGGCAATTACAAAGAAGCTCAAGTGGTCTTTGCTTGAAATTGCAAATGCACCACATTGCATTATCACAAGAATTCGCATGCAAGAACAGTTTGCAGATGGTTTGCATTGGCATACTTTATGTAAACGCTCCAGGGAACAGATGGCATCATGGGTTCTTGTGGCAAATGTGAATTTATAGTGCTCACAACATGCTAAATTCTTTTGCCTGTAGCTGAAAAGCAACAAAAATGAAGTGGAAACTCAGCCCTGTAAATCAGTTTGCCAGTGTCTTTGCCATTGTAGCTATGGATAACATTTAGTTTAGTCTTTATTGTGAAATTTGGGTTCTTTTATTTGCCATCTACTTGCAATTGGGTGTGAGTGCATGTGGCATGTGTGTATGTTTATTTGAGTATGCATATGCAGCTTTTAAATTAATAGACTGATACTGTATAAAGAACGGGAAATTGAGATCTCAACCATCATTTAATCCAAAGCTTTTGAATTTTTGATTCAAAATTGAATGTGGATAATTCTAATTTTCTGTTAATGCATAGATTGCTCTTTTAAATAAATATCAGAAAATATTGTTAGAAGGGGTTAAATAACAGCATAGGTTAGAATTGTGATTTACTGACCTCTTAGTCATTTTGCACATACATGAGAGGGATAAGTGGAATGAGCATCAGGGCACATTAGTATAAAAAGTAATAGCTTCTTCTCATTTGGACTCAAGTTGGAATTTGAACACCTTCTGTAAAGAGGAGGAGTTATTTAAGAAGCAAGACCTGAGAACGGAGGCAGGGGGAATTGTATAAACAAGCAATTGATACATTGAATTTGTTTGGAACTATTATATTGAACTTAGAATATAATTATTATTACAATATATTCCCTAATTATTTAGATGCTTGTAAAAATTGATTTTATGTAAACACAGCTTGTTCTAAAACAGCCAGGTCTTTGCAGTGAACATAAGTTGTTTAAAATTTATTGACCTGTCGTTCACATGTGTTACTTTACTAGCACTTAATGGTCTGTTTAGATAGTCTTGGTGTGTATGAACTCCCAGTGCGCTACTCCAAGCACCACACGTTGACAGGTAGCTGCCATGTAGATAAAATAAGGGGCCCTACTCCAAAGCATACAGGGACACACAATCATTAGTTATTTTCTAATCTAAAGCAGGGATTTCCTTGGCAGCCAGAGGAAAAGAATCGTTCTGATTTTGCATTATCTCTGCAGCTGAGCTCGGCCCTAAGTCCTGAACCAATATGCAGGAAGGCCAAAAGCAAACAAGCAGGGAATGCAGCCTCAACACCAAATGGAGTTGATTTAAGGAGCCCAAGCTTTGAGGGTTTCTTTTTAAATGGGTGGTGTAGACAGTGGCTGAGATTAGAAACTTGTTTTGGCCTTCAGACTCTCAGGAAAGATTTAAGACTGATAATGGAAATGCAAATTACTTTTGTAGTAGAGAGAGATCACCTTAAAAACCTGTTTGTGTTAAAACTTTTTGCAGTGTTTTTTCATCCTGTGTATAAATAAAGCTGTCCGAAAACAAAAACGAAACTAACAAAAAGTGCTACTTCTCATGGTACTTATTTTCCTCTGGCTCAAATGTGATTTATGCCCCTTTTCTTAACTTCTAAGGCTGCCATGTATTTTGTGAATTGACACTGCTTTTTTGATCTTAAGTTCTCATGAAAAAAATTATGCTAATGACAGGATGAGACTAGCCCCCAAGTTACTGACCAAACATTGCTACTCTGTTTCCACCTATAAGAGACTGAGTTTTTCTAGAGACCTTTGGCCTTTCATATTGTGATTGTGGATCAGCAGCATAGTTACCGTAATTTGATGCTAGTAGGGGCTGCATCTCTAAAATTCATTGCTGGAGTGGATCAGTCCTGCCTGACTCAATCATTATCAGCGTGTCTGTGAACCATAAATACTTGGCACATAAAAAGATATTTATCTTAACTTTAAATGTTTGGTTTGAAAATGCTGGCCCAAATTCATACTAATACTACATTCTACTATCAGAAAGCCTACTGTGGCCCTGAAAATTCAGCAACAAATTTTTATAGGAAAACTAGTTTATGTCAGTGTTTAAATATTTTGTAGGGTTCTTAAGTAAATAATATATTATGTTACTATTGTCTTGTATAAATGCAGTTGCAGAGCTGTTCTTCTGCCTTCGTGTCAGGTCAAATTCTGCTATATTTGACCAGCAACAATTTGGAGTAACTATTGTTTCCAGTGGATTTACATCTATGTAGTTTTTGGTGATGTCTACAGTATGGATAAGAAAAATCAGTATCAGGTTTTGTTTGCTGTGGCAGTAAAGATGTTTGTTCACCCACTTTTCCAACTACACTGACTTCTCTATAGACTGAGCAATCTCAGTATCCTTAACTCTTAAAAACAACAGCAGAAACCCGCAACTGTTAAATCCTTCACTCCAATGGCATGTACTTGGCTTTGAAGGCATGAATTTAAAACGTAAATAGTAATGGAAAATGCTTTATATATATATTTTTTTTTGCTTATATAATTCTGTCTAGGCTATTTTCCCTAACACAGGATTGCAAATTTTGTTACTAGCCATCCATTAAAATTGACAATTAGAACTTTAAACAAGTAGGCCATCCTCTGCCTGATATATTTGAACATAGTTTATCAGCAATAGAAATGTCATGTAAACCCAACAGATTATATATATTTTGAGATCAGAACTGAGTTCACAGAAATGCTTAAAAAACCATTCTGCTCAATAACTGTCTATTCCTCTGCAAAATATGTCAATTTTGTACTTAAGTGTCATATTTCTTTCATAGTTTTTGCCCTAGGAGCAGCATGATTAGCTCAGGAGGGTGTTTTAAGCCTAGATTGTCAACCTCCAGTACTGTCTGATTTTAAATGGTTCTATTTAGTGATAAAGTATTTGCTGTCAGCCCTGTTAACTAAGAGGTGGTCTCATTTTAATGTGCTGAACATGAACAAACCCTGCTGAAGATAAGGAAGCTGCAGTAGCACTGTGCTTCTGACAGATTAAGGTCTGGAGATTTTGCTGTTAAAAGTCCCCTTTACACAAAGCTACACAGTCATGTTTCATGCCAGCTTCTTCCTCTCTGACTAGCAGGTGTGCACTGCAGTTGGCTTTCCAGTGGTTCCTGCTTTTGGGTGGGATCACTGAAAGGATTCTATCCCTTGGCCATAATGCTCAGCTCTACACCAGTCTATTGTGTGGTACTGTAGCCTGCCTTGTCCCTGAGGGGTACAGGGCAATGACTGGCTGGCCTTGGCTCCTTGGCTGAGAGATTGGCCCTCATTACACCTGCCAAGGAGTGTATCCCTTCCCTCCTGACATCTTAACTAGGTGACCAACACCTTCACCCTGGAAGCAGTCCTGTCTCCATGTTGAAAGTAGACATTCTGGGTGGGCATGGAGAGCCTACTAGGCACATTAAATGATTGCCTTTTTGGCCAAAGTTCTTTTAGCTAGATCGGGGCGAGGATAATGATTGCTATGATGACTAGCCAAAAAAATAGACAGAATTGGGACCAAACTAATGAGAGAAGATAGGGTAGGTTCCTCCCAGAAGTGAATTTGTTGCTGGTGTGATAAGCTTAGGCATCTGAGTTGTCTCAACACCAAATTTTACAGTTAGGGGAAGCATAGCAATTTTTACTAACCAGGATGGCACTTTTTCTTCTCACTAATAAGAAACTAGTAAAAGCTTTGTTGTACTAATGAAATATAAGTGACCAGCAAGCTTACCTCTAGTTTCATGTGCCTGTGCCAGCACTGTGCAACCACATGTTGTGGTTGCAGTTAAACTCCAAATAGGTGACCAGAATTCCCATGTGATAAAGTGTCCTGTTGGTGCGTCCAAGTTATATTTTCCTACTTTTCAACCCTTTAAGTATGTCTTCAAAAGAGGCATTACATCACTCCTATGTAAGCCAAGCCCATTTGGAAGATACATGCAGGAGAGAAAAATATAAAAAACTCTTTTCACTCTTTCATCAGATACATCTCTATATCTCAGGAGGAGGATGATGTCACTGAAGGCACTGACTTATTGTGTATAGGCTTAAATATTAGGCAGTACAAAACCCATAAAAATTGCGTGTTTTTTAATAAGGGAATGTTATATAAGATATGTGAGAACCCAAGATGGGCAAACAAGCGAGCCAGCTGGAAGCTTCCAAAGTTTTTGGGTGGCTCCTGAAGGTAGTTGATCAGATTTCTTGTGTGGATCCAGTGTGCATATGAAAATGTTGCCTAAGTGTTGCTAGCCAAGTGGAGGCAGCTCTTCCCCAAACCACGCAACTCCAGAGACAGCAAAGAACACTCATAGAGGACTCCAACCCTCTGCTAGCAATGATGCTTGAAAAGACAGTGGCTGTTCTAGTTCTTGTTTTCAGGAAACTCCTCATGGGCTTGAAGTCTCACACCTACTCACATGGGCTCTTTCTCCACTAGAGTGTGGTGAACTGTCCTGAGAATCAGCAAAAGCCATAGGAAGCTCTTAGACTTGCTTAGTCCCTGCCCATGTTGGTGGATAGAGTGAATGGCAGGGGTTCAAAGGCTATCAGAAAAACAAGCAGGGTCAGGGCATGGGCTGAGGTCATGTCCTGTGAGTTGTCCATACTGACAGCTAGCATGCAGGCCTCTTCTTCCCAGCAGTGCCAAATGTGGATCAGGGGCAGCTGAGCAAGGAACTATCTCTGTAGTTATCCCCAGACCAATGCTGTAAGGGAGTGGAAGATGCTTGGAATGCAAGCTGAGCCTCAGGGCTGGAAATGAGCCCCAGCCCATTGTATTTATGAGTGTAGGTACAGACAAAAGGAATTGTCATGCCTATGCATTGACCCTCTGGAATTCGTATGGGAGAGTTAGGGCTAAAATGTTGGTTTAATACAGATTCTCAAAATGTTCAGAGGTCAGTTGTGATGCAGGGTGGTGACAGCATCTTGGCTGTCACCAAGGCCAAGGCTGATAGACAAGGCAGGTATGCTTTGCTTTGCTTTGCAGACATAAATATCTATGTATTTTCTCTGGCTGTCACAGCATGGAATACTGAGCAAGAAAAGGAAATAATTATTTTTTGTGTGTTTAACTGGCTGTTGCCATATGGTCACTAATAGTGGAGAGCTGAGTCTGGTATCTTCACATAAGCTTTGAACATCCTCATGTTCGTGACTACAGATCTAGAGGTGGGGGGTAGACAGGATTGACTTCCCACCTTTAATAATATTCATGTTTTCTTATGTATTTAGACATACTTATGTCTGTTGTTAGATTCAGGTCCCACATCTATTAGCTTTTTATTAAAATTTTTCTGGAAAATTGTATCTTCCCACACTGAAGGCCTTTTTTTTATGAAGATATTCTTCTGGTTCCACTGGCAGGACCTTATTAGCAGCATTCAGAAAGCCTCCCAAAGGGAAAGTCTTGAGCCCTGAAGCTGTAGCTTTACTTATGTAGTCATTCCCTGCTCCCTCTCAATCATTTGAAGGCCTGTAAGATCTTCCTCTGTATTGTTTTTTAGGATTATGTTTGTTAAAGTTAGTAAATTGAGGGATAAATCAAAGGGATTTTGTGATCATAAAGATTTACAATCATCACTATATTACATACTTGAGTAGGGTTAAAATAACAACTCAATTTTAATTTAAAGGGAGGATGGGAGGAGTATATAAAGAATACTAGTTTTTATGTAGTTGTCTAGTAAACAACAATGTATAAGATTGCATAGCTTGGGCAACATTAGTAAGGAATACATAGCTGGTCTCAGAGTGTTTTCACAGTACCTTTTCAATAGCTTTGTTTCCTCTTTTGCAGGTCCTGAATTCACTTTAGCATGTCTGAATTACTCAGTTTTGTCAGCCGCAAATGTAAGCTAAATCTTAATGCTGACATGCAAATTAAAAGGTTTAGTGCTAGTAATTTAGAGTACTTCTTCCTTATCCCTCAGTTTCCTAGCCTTTCAACTTGCCAGTCTGGTCATGTTTGTAGGTCATTCTTCTGAGTCCTTAAAGCTGAAAACTTGTCAGATGAAAACAGAGTGGTTTTCACTTGACTGGTGAAACTTAGATGAAGAGAATAAAAAGATTCTTTAAATCTCACGATGAATTTTATACACTTGGCAACATTTTTTAAGATTCTTCCCATAGTTTAGTACCTTTCTTTACTATTAAGTGGTAAGATGTGGAGTCTTGCTAAAACCTCTTTTGTTTAAAATCTTTAGAGTACCCACTGTGACTCAGCTTTGCAACAGCCATCACAGATCCTCCTCTTTGCAATATGGTTGCCCAGTGTAGCACACATCACAAAAATCTTCCCTTCATACAGCCAACAGCTCTAATATGCAGAAGGTATTCAGCCACCAGAAATACCTTCAGTAATGAGGAAAGAGCATGGGAGCTTGTACTTGGCATTAGTGTGCACCCTCCCTGTCACTGTGCTGCAAGTGGTCCATGCAGCCAAGGGTAATTATGAGAAATGTGTTGTTTTGTGAAGCACAGTGAAGGCTCTGTACAAGTCTGCAAGCAGCTGAAGAGAAACCCAAGCAGTGGGTGTGCGGAAGGTCACGTTGGGATGAGGTAGGTGTGCATTCAGGTGTAATTTAAAAAAAAATAAAATTTAATAAGCCTCCTTTGGATTCTAAAGTGTGATTTTAATTGAAAAGTATTAATATCAAACCAGTCACCAGCGAGAGGCTTTGTGAGGGTTCTTTTGGTCTTGTATAATGGAAGTGACACATGAAAAAATGAAAATCAAAGAATAATGTGATTCCATAGAGGACTGTCTATGTATTGTAAAGGTGCTACCAGTATTCCCAGCCCAGGCTCTATCACTTCCCAGTGAGTAATACGCCCAAGTTCCAAGAGTTCATATAGGCAGAGCATGGGACATTTGCATCCAGGTTTTGACAGACTAGCAGAAATCTTACTTATAGGTGCAGACCCCAGTTCAGCACTTGTATTTCAATTTTTTGGGTCTATACCTAGAGTTTTGGAGAAAGTGAGGTGCACTCTGAGTGTCTTAAAATAGGCTAAAACCACAGGCTGGCTCTGCATTTCTGTGTAGGACATCACAAAGTATTTTTATTCTGAACTTCCTGTGATCACCTACTAAAGCTGCTAGTGTCTAGTGTCTAATATCCTAAAAAGGCCTATTAATTATTTTAAAAGCTCTGCTTTATCAGTTGACTTTTTGTGGTTCTTGTTGTTCACTCTCAGTTTACTCTACTGTCTGTTTTCCTGCTTGTCATCTTTTCTTCCTCCTTTAGCTGGGTGTTTGAAATTAGTTTTAAAGGAATAAAATTACAGCCATTTATTTACATAGCAGCTCTCAAAGCATGATACTCTGTCCTCCAGAAGTGAGCACACAAAAAAAAAAAAAAAGGTTCAGCCCCCTGGTTTGCTATCTTGAAATTGCAGGGACTTGGGTTTTCTAAACCCTCTTTCTTTATATGAGTAATGATTATAAGAAAAAAAATTCTGCCAGGAGCATGAAACCTCTAAGTTATTGTCACACTGGTGTCACTTGCTAAAGCCATGTAATAGGTTTGTGAGAGGGACCTGCAGAAGAAAGAACCGTCTCTATCTTTCAGTGGGAACTTGAAATAGAAAAGCTGTGAATTAATTCCTTACGGTGTTTTCTTGGCATCAGCTCTATCTCCCCAGCTCCTATTCAGGCTGAAAGAAAGGGCTGTTTTGTGTTGTTGTGTTTTTGCAAGTGAGTAAAATAAAATATTAACTGTGTTTTTCTTTTTAATATTGAGAGCATAATAAGGTCTCTTAAGAAAAAGAAAGCCAACCAGTTAGCCTGGAATGTCTCTCATTTCTTTAACAGCTACATAGTGTGTGCAGCTGAGATCTGCCAGTTGGATCCTAGCAGGGGAGAAACCACTTTAGTTTGTTTGGTTTGTATATGGAATAACATTTTTCTTGCCTTGGAATACTTGTTTGTCATCACTCCTCTTTTGTGTTTATGTTCTGCTTGGAAATAGCCTCCATGCTGTATATGCATTTGCCAGGATGTGCACATAAACAATGTTCCATTATGAGCTGCTCTGCATACTCCTTATTTACACCATATACATTCACCAGTAAACACGGTGGGGAATGACAGAGAGCAAACTCCTCTAGGCCCCTTTTTTTCAGTTAGTCCAGACTTTCTGCCATATGCTTGCTGAGGTCCCACTTCTATTCATGTTTTTATTAGGTAGAAAAAAAGTGTCCAGACTTCACACAAAGCAGCTTTTGTGTTCTCTGTCAAAAAAAATCTTCTCCTATGAAATGTTGATAGAAGTATCCAGAGCCCTTGTGGGGGTGCAGAGTTTGAATAGGCCTGTGGTGAAAGCATGGGAGGGGAGAGCAGGGGAGCTGGGGTATAATTTTTGCTTCTTGTGTGCCGTGAATGAATATTACTTAACTTTCTTTTTCTCTAGTTTTCTGTTTGGCAGCCAGGGTCGTTCCCATCATCTTGACGCTTGTTACAGAGGTGATGTTTAAAAGTTTTAAATTCTTTCAGAATTTTAGCTGGAGGGGATGAAAAAGGCCAAATATTGTTTAGTGTACCACAAAATGGAAGCTTGACTTAGAATATGTGCTGTTTAGTAAAACTATAGAACCATGGAAAAAAAGTGTTACAGTGGCATAAATAATTTTTAGTGACTCTGCACTTGAAAATGGTCAGATTAGATCTTTTTCTCATTGATTTTGTATTTGGTTAATGATTCCAGTTCTGAGATCATAAAGCTATATAAGATATAAAAGATACGGGAAAATATCTTTAACCTCTACATTTAAACTATGTGTTTCTTTTGACATTGAAATACTGCAATGACCTGGTAATGTTTTCCAATGTTTTAATTTTTGCTGATGTACAAAAATATCACAGAAGAGCTGATTCGTAATTATTACACATGGTATTGCATAAATTTCTTCCTAATTAAAAAGCTTCTAAATTCTGAATAATCAATTTATGAAGACATGTGGTTTTGACAAATTATACATTTAATTTCTAATGATTTATTAGAAATTTGACCTGCAGCTAGTTAATTATGGTTATAGTACTGATGCAGTAATACTGGAGATTGATATAATGATATGGTTGCAAATTTATTTTGATATCACCTACCTTAATAGGAGGACATGGGAATACACCTATATTTTGCACCATCTTGTTTATGGTGCAGGGAGGCATTAGTTTAATGAAGAACACAATTATTTGATAGGTCTGTCTTGGCATTTATATGAAAAAGTACTTTCAACAGAACATAAGCATGTTGAACTTGGTCCTTCAGGTTTTACCCTTTTAAAGGCTACATTTCCAGTGGCGTCAGTGATAGTTTTAGGTGAATAATGATAGCAAAATATGAACTTCTTTAAAAACTCCATAATAATAAATTAAATTGATTCTTCCTAATTAATTTTCAGATCACAAAATATTTCTGAAGTAGCTCTGTTTGTACTAATCTCCCACCCACTATATTGGTACTCCTAGTTTTGTGAAAGTCGGCAGCTAAGTAATTCAAGATGAGTTTTCAAGATATAATACAGGAAGCCAAATTAAATAGAATTTTAAATTATATCTTTCTGTCCCATCTGGATTTGCAAGTGATGTATGAGAACCATAGAAAGAAAATGCAGATGAACTTTTAGAATGTGAAATGTTTAGAAAAGCAAGGCATATCTTAACCACGTAGACAGTCCTTTCAGTAACACACAAAGGTTACCTGTTTTATTAAAGCAAGTAAGAAAAAAAGGAACTTTTAACAGGACTATGGTTTCTTCTGACTGGTCTGAATGGGAACTGAGGAGCTGCTGCTGAGCAGCGATTTTACTTCATGAAGAGATGGTGGGAGGTGTGTGTTGCAGGACCTGCCGTGTGTGAGAATAGTGGGTGGGGGAAGAGGAGCAGAAGATGACCTGGTTCAAGGCTTTTCTCCTCTAACCTTCAGGTGAGAGTGTCCTTGGGTCTTCCAGAGAAATGTTATAATCTTACCCTGCTTTTCTGAACTGGGGCAGTGTCACTGGTGCCTGCCTTTCCAAGCATTGTTTAATGCCCGTTCTACCATGAGTCCAGTTCTGCCTGTAAAAAGAAAGAAAAGAGAAAATACACAGAGCTCACTTACTGTGACCAGAAGACAGTCAAAAGTAAGTGTAATGTCACATCAGCCTGATCTCTTATTTTCTCCTCTGGAAACTTAGTAGCTCCTTTTTCCTAACAGTGTGCAGCTGTGGCTCAAAGCACTGAAGTGTGACCACACCAGGGATGCCCTGATTGAGGACATGTGCCCTTCCTGGTCCCCAGGGACCATCCAGCTCTCTTACAAGGGAGAAAATGCTGTAGCTGAATGCCAACATTTTAAAAATAGAGAACTTTAGGAGACTTGTCTTAGATATTGATTTTTTTAGATTCGATTGTTATTTCTGATAACAAGAAGAACATGAATAGTCCTATGCTAATGGTATCTAGTATTTGTGCTTACATTTGATATGTACACACCGAAGTGTAATGCAGTTCTAAAAACAAAATAGGGAAATTGCTGTGATGAAATAAATAGAGATTCCCAAATTCATCAAATTACTTGATGTCAGTAATTAGAAAGGACTATTAGAGGAAAACCAACTAGTATTATAAGATTTGCAGGAGTTATTTCAGAGTTTACAATAATCAACTTGTACAATTCTGAATGAAAGTAACACATTCTCCGATGGTGAAAAATTATCTTTTCGATTAATTAAGTACTATCTATGCCAGCTGAGGACTCTTTAATTCTTCAGTAATTATGTAGACAGAAGTCAATGAGGGGGCAGAATTTGGGTGAAAAAGACCATTGGAACTTGATAAATACAGTCTGGATAGGGTCCCCACAGACTAAGCATGAACTTTTTGGTGAGAAATACATTTTGTATTTTACATATGTCACAAAACCTGATGATATAAAATATCATTTAGACCGATGTGAACTGCCTGCATCCTCTGTTCATTGTACCATCAGTATCCTGTGGTGAGTCAGATAGCTTTGCTTTTACCCTGGTAACACTCATTTTTTTTCCAAACCATTTTTGCAAACCTATGAAATTATTCTGTAGCAGGAGAAGGAAAAGGTCTCTTAAATCATTCCAGGTATGTTAACTGGGAAAGGGTTAATTTGCCCTCAGGAGTTGCTGTGTAACTGAGTCCTGCTGGGAGAGTCAGGGTTTCCAGCCAATGGGACTCACCCCTACAATACAATGCATCTATCTTGTGTTTCTTACTTGTTGTCAGTTATTGGAGTTTTTCCTGAACTGGAATTACACTCCTGCTCCTTTGATACTCTCCCACTGAGTCTTAAATAATTGTATTCCACACCAAAGTCAGAAAATAACAGTACAATGGTGTGCTTTTATCCCTGAAAATGTTACTTTGGACAACTTTTAGTTGTGTATAGAAAGCTCTCTTCATGCAGCAAAACTAGGAAACTTTTAAAAGATAAGATTTCCCAAAGAACTTTAGGGTATAACATGCTTTGGATTGCTTTTAGTCTTCCTGAAAGCCTTCTCCTACCTTTGTGTTCTCACCTGTTCAGTCTTCAGTACATTTTCTTGTGCAAAGACCAGAAAAATGTCTCAACCCTAAACTGTTCCTTCCTGCCTAAGGCATTTCAAGAAGCGAGTATTGATTTTCCCTGCATCCTGATTAGACTCTCTCCTTAGCTATTCCTCTTCTCTAAGGCCACTCAAGGCTTGAGGGCTGAAGCATGAATTCTTTAATTTCTTCTTTAGAAGAGCCAGGTGTGTTTTCTCAGTTCAAGCAAAGTCTCTGTGGTTGTGCCAATATATTTGTATGGAAAAGGTGGCACTTCTGAGGGTCTTTTTTGTTTTATTTTTTCTTTTTTTTTTCCCCCGGAGGAGATCCACCCACAGTCCCTTTGAAGGCTACTGATAAGATGAGGGAAAGACTAAACCTAGCCTGTAAAAACACTGCTTAGGAATCTCTGCTTTGGCTGTTGGGCTCTGATAGGAAGCAAGTGAGTGGAGTGGTATCTGTCAACATGTCATTCAAGTCTCAGTAAGTTTTACACTTAGATCTTTGCGCCTCATTTTTTCCAGTGAGGTTCTGTCTGATAGTTTGTGTTGGCAAAGCTGTTAGCCTCCCTTGCATGCTTGTGAAGTTCTACCTCTGAGTGACATAATGTTCCTGCATTGTTCAGCTAGCAGTATAGGCTTTAGTATCAGTGATGTGCCCTTCTGCTCTTGTTAAGTCTAAAAAATAAAATTAAATTTAAAACCTAGCAATTTGTAGACAAATTTAAGAATCCAACAGGTGGGCCTTTAAATTTTAAGGTTTTAATTAGTATATATGCACCAACTTGTTGTTTAAGATCCAACTGGGGATAAGAACTTGCTGTACTTTTCGGAGAATTACAATACATTTCTCAGGATTAAGAATGTGCACATGCATTTCTTGTAACTAAAGCTTCTCTGGATTCAGGCTTACTTTACCCATCCAACAGTTTTGATTATTCCTCGAAAGAGCTTGGCCACAACCCTGTCTTTTGGTGTATCCTTTGGCATATTTCATGAGCAAGATAGAATGGATGGATGCAGTAAGTGTGAGATCTCAAAGCCATTTGGCAAGGGACAACACACATTCTTCTTCCTGTGTCTCCATATGAAGTCGAGTAGGTCTGTTTTTCTAGTAGTCTGATAACAATACATGGAAGATCAGTGTCTCATGAATGAGAAGCCTGTTCTTGAGGATGCTTGCTCAAAACTGTGATTGGATTGAAAGAAGTGGTTTCTTTCAGTGTGATAACAAAGTCTCTGCAGAACCTTTCAGTCAGAAGAAGGGTCAAGATACCCAAATGAAGAGTTTTTGGTCTAGTTTATGCAAAACTAGTTTGGTAGTTTTATAGAACTGTCAAGCCTGATATGCTGAGGGACCATCACATGCTTAGAGACCAGCTTGCATGTCCACTGCTATATTTGGACTAAAGGTCCCAAAAGGGCAAGAAATCCATGATACTGCACAAAGCCTAGGGCAGTATGCGGTTCACCACCACAATATCTAACTACACCTCAGCTCTGTAAGTTGTCTTTGATTGAAGCATGTGTGTCAGTTGTGATTCCCTGAACATGGACATAATATGTGTGGACATTCAATCTCTTCTGTGGTTCAATATGGGAGTCTTGCAATCTAATGGTATGGGAATTTGCAGATCTATTTAATCATGTGGGACTAACTTAATGAAGTAGTTTGAGAGACCGTGCATATTTTTCTTTGTTGGCTTAAATTGAACAAGTGAAGTAGAATTTGAGGAATGCACCAAAGAACAATTTGGTAAGTATATTCTAGTAGAGTTTGAAAACCAGGAAACATCTTGTGAGCATTTCAGACTGAATGTCATTGATGGTGCCATTGCTTGTTCTGAATGCAAGTGAGGTCCAGCCCAGCCTGACTTTTCCTGAGATCTCATCTATGTTTGAATGTTACAATGGCATAACAATATAGGGTGAGGAAGCAGTTGTTCCTTTTTGAAAGAGAGTTACCTGTCACAGCCCAGTTACTGTAGTATAAAAGGAATATACAGAATCCCTTACCTTCTCAACAGTACTTGCACTATGATAACCTGTATGCTTGTAAAACTGACCCGGTTAGTAAAGTTTATTTTTCAGGCTACATCAATAAAGTTACAGTGATAACAGTGTCCCTCAGAGGACATGTGCCCTCGGTTAATTCCTACATCCTTGATGGCACATGTTCTAAAAAAAAAACCAGATAACAATTTGCTAAATATATAGGTCGATATTTACATTTTATATATTATATTTTTATATTTATGCAGTTTCTGGGTAATTCTACCTCATTTACAGCAAAAATTTACACAGGCTATTCCCAAACAGAAAGCACATCTGCATGACAGAAACAAAGGTGTGACAGTACAGTGCATTAGGGCAATAGGCAGAGTGGAGGTGTTGGCATGATGATCATCAGTACCAGCAGATTTCAGGCAATGTCACCACATTGTCATTGCTGTCATTACCCCTGCTAGCCAGGTAGATATGCCAACACATTTTCCAATCACCCCTTCATTCTTCTTTCTAAGATACCAAAGATAGGATACTGGGCTGTTCTTTCAGTGTTTGATGCAGGTTTGGGAACTAGCTAAGTGGGAACTGGATTGTCATTAATATACGTGTCAAGCTGCCGAGCGTAGATCTATTGCAGTTTGCATTCATGGCATAATCCAGTCCCACCTGCACTGGGCTTTATGTGGCTGGAGCTCCGCTCAAGTGTGTTTCAGCCATCTCAGGCCTCTGCCATGCCTCCATATGGTTGTCCTTGTGCAATGCAGGAGCACAAGCCTTAAATGCTGCTCAAGTCTGACTTAAATGAAATAGGGCTTGGGTAAGGTTAGTCTTTGTTAGGATATATATGTATGTATTGAGCTGGAATTCCAGTCACTACTTAGTAACTTTGGTCTTTTTCTGGAAGAAAGCCATCAGGGCTAACTTTTCATCAAGAGTTTAAGCTGCAATTAGTGAACCTGTAGAAGAAGTACACTTGTCCCAATTTATATGCTGATTCTGCTTACAGCTGGGGTGGCAAGATGACTATGTAAGATACCTGTAGAACTATAAATGGGAACTCCCATTTATTCTGCATGTTCTCGGATTATTTATTTATACATTCTGAGACACCTTTCAGGATAGCAGACTATCAGGAAATACTATCTCTTTTGTTAGGTAACTTTCTTTTTTTCTACCTCCTTAAAAAAGGCAGAAACAAAGTAGTTACTTGAACAACCTTTTTGAATCTCTGTTTTAGTTTTAATGGAGCTCTGCGCTCTTTCACCTTCAGCCAACCAAAAGCATATTCAGCATATAGGAAACTTTATTGTTAGTAGTAGTATTCTCTGCAGTTTAACATTCAGCATTTCTACTTGCTCTTCTGCTCTTTCATACATCTTGATTCTGCTTAGATTTTATAGATGTCCCAATCTTCATTCTCCCTGGATTATATAATGCAATGTGTCAGTGCCATGCCAGGCACTCCAGTTACCTCAGCATTTCCATTGTAATTCTATGTTTTGAGGGATTTATAAGCTAAGAGTAAAAATCTCTTTCTTGGCTAAACCTTGAAACAGCAGTTTCTAGTCATTTAAAAACAAAACAAAATGAAGCAAACCTTTTTTCTGCTTCACTTCTTTTTTTTTTTTTTTTTTTTTTTTTTTCTGGCAACCATTTAGCAGTGGTGTTTGCACTGCAGGATCCTCATAAAAAGCAAGTGTAGATTCAGTATATAGCCAGTGTTTAATCTAATAATGTTATTTTCTTTTTATATCCTTCAAAAAATGCATGTCATTCCCTCTTCATACATGTGATGTCATCACCTCTTTGCCAACTTTTCAGGAGCCTGCAGGCATCAGCTTTTGGGGCCTCAAAGAGGTGCAGTTTGTTCTCTCTCCTTTACTTGCAATGTAGATGAGTTTTACAGTGTTTTTTTTGTTTGTTTTTTTAAGTTATCCTTCTTTATCTCAAAGCCTAATAACTTACTATCTACTTCTGTTCACAGAGCTAGGAATTTATCACAATCCAAAAAGACATTGGCTATATAGGAGTATTTAGAATATCAGGGCTATTACAAAAAAAAAAATAAAAAAAAAATAAAAAAAAAAAAATTTGGAAGGGCCTGCTTTAATGCTTAAGTGATTTGCTGTTAGAGAATAGGCTATTAGGAAACCTATTGGTGAGTTATACTTTGCCAATCACTAGAGATTCCTGTATTTTCCTTAGAAAGATCTAGTAGCAGTCACTTTTAGAAATGGATTGCTGAGCCAGATACACTCCCAGTTTTATCATGTAGGGGAGTTCTCCCCTGGCTCCAGGCCAAAGGATTGTATGGATTCTAAGAAACATGGTTGTATGCTCAAGTTTGTGGAGATTAATTATTTCTATAGCCTTTAAGTTAAGCAATCAGCTTTAAAGGCATCTTTACAAATACATATCCACTGATTAAAACAGACAAAAAAGTTTATCAGTTAGTGATTCGCAAACTGGTTGCATGTCTGAGTTCTGGGTCTGGAGATGACTAACTCTGCTTTTCTCATCTAAAATAAAATACTGCTCTGCACTGAATTGTCTTTCACCAATCGCTGTTATATTTCAGTCCTGAAATAATTCTTCCTCTTAGTGCCAATTCCTCTTTCAGTCATTGCAAGCTGTGCATAGTAGTATATACCAGACTGAAGAAACCCCTTTTTTGCTTAATTTTACTGTATTTCATGTTTTTTCCATGTCATTTGTGCCATTTCATGCCAGTAATTTTACTATTTTACATTCTTCAGGGCAATTCTTGCTCACAATTGATACCCATTTCCTAGGACTTAGAGTCTTAAATATTCAGCCATTCTCTTGTGGCCTAGTGATTTTCTTCCCCATAATCTTTTGACATCATTCATGTGCTCGAGACATGAAGAAAATATCCTTCAAAACCAAAAACTACAAGTAGTGAAGGGAGAAATCAGATTTTTCAGATTTTTCAGATTTGTATCAGCAGCTGGGGGGAGGGAGGAAAAAAAACTGCCAAGGCAGGCAAGTACTGTTTCATATTAACATCTATCGTCAATGAAGAGGTAAAAATCAAAGCCCCTGTGTGTGAGGCAGGGTTAGTGAACTGCCAGTGATTCTCCCAGCAACTGACACAAAGGAATCTGTGAGTATCAAAGCTGAGGCAGCAAGCTTAGTGTCAGCTCTTGCCTAGGGAGTAGAAGAAAACATCACTTTGTTTCTGCTTTCACTGCTTAAACACACACATCATTCACTAGTAACCATTTACTCTACTGTCAAAACTGTTTCAAGAGAGTGCTACATTTGATTAATAGTAAAATGCATGCAAAAGAGAAAAAAAAAAAAGGTCTGCTTTCCCCGAGGTACTTAGTTGGGTAGAATTTCTGCATGCACTTCTTAATTTTTTCCATGCTATAAATATGCTTGTAATGTTCCAGAAGTGCTCTGTTGCTTCTAGTAAAGTAATTTTTATTAGAGAGCCTGGTGCACTCATCCTAATTCCAGTTAATGCTCTCCCTCTCTCAGTGAAGCACATTATAGCATCCTCAGCCTCTTGTACTAACAAAAAAGTGACCAGCACTACCATGTGTGCAGTACATGATTCATAGTGCTGCTTTCTGAATTGTCCAGTGGGTAATTGCAGTACAAAAACCAGAGAAACAGATGTAGACCCTAAACCTTGGCTGTAAATTTTTGTTTTATGATTATGGGTTTCAAATGTGCTATGTCACACTGACAAATATACAGTAACACCAGAGGAAATAGATTTCTGACTTCAATTGTGCTTTTTATTTCATTTATAGCTAAGAATATGTTTATTGTAAAGTTTCTGCTATCACAGTCTGAGAGAAAACAGATCAAAGCACTGATGTGAAACCACAATTTTTTTGCAGGGACAAAGTCAAAGATATTGGAGAGTTGTTGCCTCCTTGCACCTCTGTGGGTGCTGGGTAGGTATTTAAAATTTGTGGCAATACTTAAGGTTTCGTTACATTTGAACTAGAGGACTTATTAGGTAACACAATAACTATGATTAGTCTTGATCTAAATTAGAAAATGCTCCCCATTTTGTGGATGTAGCTTTTCCTGATACTCTGTTGAAAAAAAAACCAAGTATTGTGCTATTTCAAAGTGAAATATGAGATGCATAGGTTACTATATTGTAGAAATAGTGTGAGAGCAAACCATTGGGCTATTTGAAGAATTTTTAAATTACATGTTTGTTTAGCAATAAATATAAGCATTAGTGCAACTATTATTTGTAACGCAGCATGAGGAGCTACCTGGCTCATTTTGATACAGTGAGAAAAAGCAGACTTTTTCCAATTCGTACACACTTAAGCGTCACTTCCTGACATTTACTTTCAGAAGTTGCCACTCTACATTTTGAGGTACAACCGACAGGTATTATTTTTGAATATGGTATTATAAGACTGCTAATAGGATAAACATAACTATATTTCTGTTTGTCTGATTCTGTTGACTTTTAAGTCACATATGCAACATGTTTTTCTTGGCATAAGCTTAAACTGTTCCAAGAACTCTGGTCCACACAAAAAGCTGTTTTCTCCCTAAATTGGAGACTGAAAAAAACATACTGTGTTTTGTGTCATCCTTTCCAGTTATTTTTGTGGTGATACATTACGTATTCCAAATTTCTCGTGCATCCTGTGTTGCCTGGTTAGAAAATAACTGTCTGTTAATTTAGCTTTGCAATTCCAAACAAAACTGAAGCAATATAGCCAGCCAAGATTAAAAAAAAAAAAAAGTTTAGCCACTTTTCCACTTGGCTATTTTAATGCAACAAACACTCTTTTGCTGTGCTGAAATAGTTTAAACAAGCCTTCCCTGAAGGATGGCTTTTTCAGTAAGCATATGCTGTGCATAAATTTTAGATTAGAAGAGTGTCAGGGGCTTCTTCAACTGCAGGAGTTCAGGCTGGGGGAGGACACCCCAAAGGGCCGAGAAAGTCCTTTAAAAGTCCTTTAAAAAGATGCTGTTAAACTCCAGCATTTGTAACTCTCCTGCCTGAAGGGAAGAGGGAAAGAGAGGCTGCCTGCTGCAGGGACAACTACAGCTCTCCCGTTGAGGGGGGAAGGAGGCTAAGAAAAGCTTTTGTTTTAATCTCTTCAAAAGGATTCGCTTCCAGATTGCAGCAGGTCTTGTTGCTGGCCGCTGGTTTTCAATGTGGGTATATCAGTTTCAGGGAACAAGTGTGTGTGCTGTGTGGGGGATTTGTTTTGTGGTTTTGATTTTTTTTTGTAAATTCTTGAATCAGTGTGAAAAGTTTTGTTAATACAATCTGCAGGCATTGTCAGAGAGCTTTCGGTTCATCAAAGGACTTTTTGTGGAGAGGGGACACCACATCCATTAAAGTGGCTGCGCAGGTCCCAGGGTGAGTCTCTCTCCAGCATTTCTTTACCGTCGCCAGTGGTGTGCCATGCCTGCTCAGTGTGCCCCTCTCTGCCCGACTCCTATCTTGGGCTTTGCAAGAAATAGGCAATAATCAAGTGTTCTGTTTTCCAGTTTCTGCACTTGAGCTTGCTTTGAAGCGGGGAAGCAAGGCTCCTGTGTGCCTTGCTCCTGGATGATGCTCACTGCTGGGGCTGAGGTGGCTTGGCTTATTCATTTAAAATTAAAGCATGCATGTGGCTATTGAGCTCACGTCCTTCCCACTGGGGCAGAGGGAGTGTCTCCAGGCTGTTGTTTTTAATTTTTAAATTGTCCATAGGAATAAGAACTGGTGGAAACCTCCATGGAGTCTTTCTCGGTGGGCAAGATTTTGGAGAACGTAGTTACCTAAAAAGCACTGAGCTCTTTGCTGGCTTCATGCAAGTGATGGGCCCGCGCACAGGGCTGGCTGTGGCATCGTGGCCACAGCCTTGGGAAGCCTTTGACACCTAGACCGGCCATGAGGGAGGGCTTTCGGCGGCGTGGTTTAGCGCGAACCTCAGTGTGTGGGGGCAGCCCCTTGCCTTCAGAGTGGCTGCGAGGGCTTGGCCGGGGCGCCCAGCCCCGGGGAGGTCTCCCGCTCAGCACCATGGGCTGGGTCCTGTTCCCCATGGATTAGCTCGTGGCCTTTCTCCCCTCCCGGGGAGCTGGGGCTCATTAGCCCTCTGAAAGCCGATACAGCCCCTCCGGGGCTACACGAGCGGCCCCAGCCCCTCTCTGCTAATCAGAGACAGGCAGGACCCGGCGGCGGCGAGGCTGGGGAGGGAGAAGAGGGGATGCGTAGCTGCTTTCTCCCCTGGGCTCAGTCGTGGGGACAGACCCTCCCGGGCAGTGCCAAATCTGACCAGTCGCGGAAGCCAGGGAGCGCTGGGTGACTTAGGAGCTGGGGTGAGGGATGGCTGGTCCGGATAGATGGGGCCTGACCGCCCCCCCCCCCCCCCAGGAGGGACGAGCCCCTGAGATTCCCCGCTGGGAGTGGGGCTGGCACCGGCCACAGTCCCTGCGAGTGGTATTGAGCGGGGTCCCCGCGGGTGGCATTGAGCGGGTCCCCGCTGGCGTGTGCCGAGGCAGCGTCGGGATGAGGCTGCTCCCAAGCCCAGCCCGCCAGCCCAGCAGCTGGGGCGAAGCCCGTGTCCCTGGCTGTGGAACAGCGGCAGCGCCTGCGCCTCGCTCGTGGCCTCTCCGGGGAGGAAAGGAATGTGTGTGTGCGTGTGTGAGGGAGGGGGGCACCCAACTTTCGGCAAATTGAGCTGGAATTTTCAAATTCTCCTTTCCCTGCAACCGCTGAAAACACCGCTTTTTTTTACTTCCCCCCCCCCCCTTGTTGTTGTGTTTGGCCTTTTTTTTTTTTTTTTTTTAATTACTTTATTATTTTGGATCTTTCTGTAAATTGCGCTCGCCGTCCGCACCCGCCCGCTCGGCGGCCGCGGGGCGACTCCGGCAGGGCTGGGGCTCGCCTTTGCCTGCCCGCCCGCCCGCCGGGCTTTTTTGCAGGGCTGCTGGGAGTTGTGAAGGCGTGTGAGAATCCTGGGAGCTGGTGATGTCAGACCGCTTGGGTCATTTGAAGGTTAGCAGCCTGGGAAGGGTTCACGGAAAGTTCACTCGCATATATTAGGCAATTCAATCTTTCATTCCCTGTGACACAAGTAGTAGGAAGTGAGCTGTTCAGAGGCAGAAGCATCTATTCACGGCCGAGGGGGATCCCGAGCCTCCACCGGAGCTGTTTTATCCCGGGGAGGTGGGCGATTGGCACGGCGTGGGACGCGGCACACACCCGGCAAGCGTCTCAGGAGCTGGACTGACTCTCAAGAAATTTTGGGGGGAAATTGATGGTAGCTAAAACTTGGAATGCGGCTCGCATCCCCCCATCTTGCTGGATTGGCTGGGCAGCCTGGAAAATGGTAAATGATCATTTGGATCAATTACAGGCTTTTAGCTGTGTTGTCTGTCATAATTCATGATTCTGGTCTGGGAAAAAGACCAACAGCCTACGTGCCAAAAAAGGGGCAGAGTTTGATGGAGTTGGGTGTACTTTTATGTGCCATTTTCCTCCACACCTAGAGGAAAGCACTTTCGCAGGCATTCTGTGCAGGGGGAATCATGTTTGACTGTATGGACGTTCTAGCAGTGAGCCCTGCTCAGATGCTGGATTTCTACACTGCGAGTCCGTCTTCCTGCATGCTCCAGGAGAAGGCTCTAAAAGCATGCTTCAGTGGATTGGCACAAACAGAGTGGCAACACCGGCACAGTGCTCAATGTAGGTCCCAACTGTTATTTTTCCACTTTAAAGATATTACTATTATTATAATTGTTGTTGTTGTTATTTATTTAATTTATTTACTTGCATGTGTTTAAAAAAGAAAGACTGGTAATTAAGTGCAGAGGTAATGAGGGGTGGGGTGAGTTTTCGTGCAAAGCTTTTTTTCCCTCCTTTTGGCAGAAAGGAAAGAGGAAAGAAGCACCGGACTTCTTTCTGTTTATCCCTTCTCATGTGGCGTATTGATCCTAACAACAGTTGTGGAGCCACACAGGAACACAGAAAATCGTAATGTAATACAGCAAATACTTGCAAAACTCCAACCAGTGAAAGACGAATTTACATAACAGCTCTGTGGTAGCTTCCCCCCCCCCCCCCCCCCTTTAATCTAATTTTGTAGCACATTTGCTAATCAGGATGCATGTTGTCTTGAAGTGCATTTTAGCAGAGCAGCCAAGCAATTAAAATGTTGATCTCTACAGTTCTTGCAAAGATGTGGAATTGCAGTGGGTAGGTTGCCATTCCAAAAATCAGACAGTAGTTATAAGTTTCTGAAGAAAAGGCAATATTTCTTTGTACTGACCTTGCTGCCACCTTTCTTCTTCACTTTGTTGCTCTAAGAAGTTGCTGTTTTGCTAGAAAACTACTTACTGTGAACACCCTTTGAGTTTAACCATCAATTATTTCTATACCTTGAGATTCAGACAGCGATGCACTGTTAACAGAGGAGTGAGAGTTAGTGGTAGGACATTCTGAAAATGTGTTACTATGTTATAGGGTCTTCATTTGTTGCTGAAATATATAGATGATAAACAATAGCAGTATTTTAACACCCCAGTTTCAAGTTTGAGGAATGACAAAAAGTGCCAGAAAACATCACCTTATACTGTGCTTAAAAGCTTGCAGGATGCTTCACTGCTCTGACAGTGATTTAGATAAATGACTTGGCTATCTATCAAAATGTTTTTAGCACGCTCTCGAACACTTCAGTACACCATTAACTGTATAATGCTGTTGGAAATTTCTGTTTTGCGGTATGTTAAAAAGTTAACTAGGAATTAGAAGAGTTCTCCCTTTGACATTTCAAAGGGGTGGAGTAGGTAATTGAAAAATAAATTTAAGAGTGTTTGGTGAAATAATGTGTTTCACTCGGCTCAAAAGTTTTCAGACACCATATGACATTTGTGTGGGTTGAGTAATGAAAACAGAATTGTAAAAATCAGTGACTAGCGGCCTACAACACTGCAAATGTTTTGATGTCTTTACAATTAAAGGAGACTGTGAAGTTCAGCATGGGATATTTATTATTTTCACACTGTTTTCAAAATGCTTCAAACAAAATATGAAACAAAGCTTCTACTTCAAAATAGTGTTACTAGCTATGGGAGAGCTTCATTTAGCAAAAACAAAAATCCAAACCAGATGTTTTACTAAAAATGTGTTTTCCTTCTTTTATGGTTTAAACTTTAGTATAACTTCAGTGATGATATTGCGGAAACTTGGAATTAAATAAACTTTCCTGGAGTAGGAAGCATATATACTGTCATTAAAAGCTTACACTTGCAAAATATTCTTTAAATAACTCTTGGCTTTAAAATGTCCTGCTCTTTCTCTTGTATGTTGTTAATACCTAGAAGCAGGATTCTTAAAAACAAAATATATGGTGTTTGTTCTTGGGCAAGTTAAACACAGGATTACCCTTATCAGAATGGAATGAGTGGTAAATATGTCATTTGCCTAGGGTCTGTGATAAGAGACAAGTGTTGATAACAGGAAAGTTTAGCTAATCAAAAAAACTCATATTAACAAGAGTAAATAAAAATACAGGAAAATGCATTCAGGAATCCAGTCTTGTAACTTCATAAGCAGTAGGATTAGTCTTCACTTTGTGGGAATTTAAAATCGGGTCGAAACCTGAATCATAATACAGTGGCTATAATTTGAACTGTGAAAGTTAATGGTATAGAAATGTGGAAAAACAAATGTGGGAAAACAGAAATTAAGATTTCTATTTGAAACCTTAGAGCAAATTTTGTTTTCAGTTTTGAAGAAAGTGTAAGCAGTTTATGCATCAGTGAATATATAAACAGATTATGAAATACTAAAATTCTCTCAAAGGTTAAGATTTTTATCTTGCATCTCATGAAAATATGACAGAACTAGAAATGTTGTGGTCCATAAAGCTATTAATAGTTTAAAGGTTGCTCCAGTGCTTATAAATACAAAGATAGCAGTGTTCAATTCTAACTCTAGCATTTCCTGATTCTCCATTTTTACGAAGACCTCTGTGATTTGATGTAACGTAATAATAATCAAATCTTGTAATTGTTAGAATTGTGATAGGGTTTTTTTGGTCTAATTTGTTGTTTAATTTTTGGCTCTGCAAAAAAAAAATCCAAGCCAGTACACCTGCAGCCATTGCCTTAGGCCTTAGAAATATTGCTTTGATAGAGACGTGCTTGTAGAGTAAAAGGTAAATGGTTGTTGAGGGAATAGTACATGGGTAGTACAAACTCAGAGCAGGCCAGTAACAATCCCAGACAGCATCAGGGTTTCAACTGAAATGCTGACAAAATTGGCCATTGCAGGGTTTAGGGCAGAATGCTGTAGGTCTCCAACTTCAGCACATCTTCCGTACGTTAATACTGTTACAATTCACTAAGCTAGTGCACTCCTGCAGCATCATGAATTTTCTAGTCCATGAGGGTCTGCAAAGTAAAAATAGAGGATAAGACACAACCCAAACATGACCTTAACTTGTGTGGTATTTTTTTCCTCTTCACTGTGGGAGGAAAAACCTGCCCTGTGTTTGCAACACAACTGTTAGCCACTGCATATTGCACGGTGTGTTACAAGAATACGAAAAACCCCCCTGACTTTGTACTCATATGAGTGTATGTTTTATTTGATTCTAGTTATTATTGTTGTAGATACAAAACGAAATTATTTGTTTGCAAAGAAAATTGTGGACTCAGAAATGAGACCAGAACCAACTTCACTTTTAATTGTAATTTGTTCTCGCACCTTTTGTCGTAAGATAAAAATCAGGTCGGTATAATTAAATTAGACAAGGATAGTTCTTAAGAGGACAAAAGAGTTAAGATTGTAAGAACGAGTAATTTATAGTTTCTTAAGTAAGGTAGAATATTCTGCTCTCTCATAGTGCAGTGGCAGCAAATACTGAGAGAAAACCAGTAACTTTTGGTGAAACATGAGCTAGCTAAATACTGCGGAAGTGGGAACAGGACAGGTCCTGAGACAGGAGCTGCAAAGAATGGAGATATGACCTTGGAAAAGCCTATTAAAAAAAGTCTTCATTAGTCTCCATTTAATGCAAAAAAACAAATGAGCAGGCCCAAAATGAGTAAGTTTTTTTGGCATTATGTAGTGTTTCAGCTAATTTTATCAAGAAGATATAATTTCCTTAGGGTTAGAAGCATACAAAATTTGATGAAGTCAAAAGTTATGGATATGGCAGCAGAACACACTGGGATGTTGAGGCTCGCGTAATATACAGTTCTTATTTCAGTTTGGTAGGAAGTGTTTGCCTACCCGAGCTAGCGGGTATAACTTTCAGAAAGTTCATGAAGATGTAGGACTCCCGAAAGCATGCGTTTTCCTTCAAAATTCTGGATTATTGCAATGTTTGGGTTACGTTCCCATTCTCCGCAAGCACTGGAAACATCTGTGTTCCACAAAAAAAAAAAAAAAAAAGCTCACGACTTTATTTTCTTTCATCTTTCTGAATTAAAAAACAAACATTTTGAAGTGAAGGACTTGTAATCTGCATTCCCAAGTATCAAATTGCTGCAGGTGTGTTTGCTAGTGCCCAGAAGGCAAGATCTGTTTGAACCAGGTTATTTTCTTTGAAGTTCATCTATAAACTTTACAGCTAAATGGCTAGGACTGATTTGCTTAGGGATAGAGTCTTTGTTTAAATTTTTATATGTCTAGGTTAATTCTCTGAAATATGTGATGAAAAAAAAATGTTTGTTTCTAATCCACTTCATTAAAAAAAAAAAAAAAAAAGTGGGGATATTTTTCTTCCAAAATAACTGAAAGGGGAAAACTATTCTCTACATAGGCTGTGATGCAGTTAGTCTGATTCGGCTGCTGGCACAGGAAAACCCTAATGGACATGCACCTCTGTCAAAAACTCCTGCAGACAAAAATGATGAGAGGCTTTTGCTGGTGAAGTCAGGGTGGGATAAGCTTGGAGGAAAAGCAATGTATCTTTGGGTGACTCCCTGCTTGCCTAATGAGTCTGTTCAGCAAAGGTGCAACTTGTCAGAACAAAGCCAGGCTGAGGCGATGCCTTGAAGAGGGTTACGGTGAAGTTAAGGAGTTGAAAGAGGGAGATAGTGTTTCAGACAGCGAAGTTAGTCATCTTCACATCCAGTGAAATCCCTACTTACTGCTGAGCGGTTTTTGTTAACCATGTGTGCGTCACACCAGCCCCGCAGCCCGGCCAAGCCGAGGGGCTTTGCTCGGGGGAGCGAGGCGCCCTGCTCGGCGGATTACAGTCCCACCTCCCCAAAACACGCCAAGTGACTGGTTTTGCTCAGGTCTAATTTATATACCGCCCTTTACGCAGCCGATGAAGTGCGGCTGTGTTACACAGCCAGCATTTAGATTTGGGAGCGGGGCTGTGAAAGGGACATTGTGCTCGGAAGGACTGCTGTCTGCCGCGGTCGGCCACTCTATGCCCCGTCCTATTGAGACCTCAAAAGCAGAGCACAGCTGTGATGAGTTTCCAGATCTGTTTGGCCGTGGGGACCGGCCCTGGTATGCGTGCGAGCCGGGGGGGAACATCCCTCTCCTGCCTGGGGGGCTGGCAGCAGCTTCTGAGCACTGAATTTACAGGGGCGGGCGGCTGGGGCCAAATTAGTTGTGGTTTCAGAGGGCTTTCCAGAGCTTTGCTAGGCTGTAGCACGCAGCCCCATGAGGAAGGATATCAGTTGATGTATAAAATGGCCAAGGAACTTCGGTAAATAGACTTTACCCTTCAAATCCAGAGGTCCTGGCAGCGGCTGTGCGGGAGGGTGGGGTTGTACTTTTCCCCTTCCTGTACTTGGACACTTTTGATTATCCAGACTTTCTGGGGCTGAGCAGGGCTGCCTAATAACAAAGCCTGCATAATGTAATTGCCTAAATAGGCCTATTGTCCTTTTCAAGTCACTGTGCTGTGAAATCTTTCAACTTTTTGCTGAAAATGTTGCATTTTCATGTAACATTAAGATGTCATAGTGGCTGCAGCGAGGAGGGGATCCTTTACCCTCATTTCTCATTGCCGAGTGGTCGAGAGGCTGGTTATATTCCTGCCCCCTATTGATGTTTACTCCTTTTGGGAGGCAAACATTTTAGCCCCCTTCTGGCAGGGTAAACTGCCAAAAGTAATAGGCCTGGAAATACAAAGCTATGATTGATTTTGACCTTTGCTCATGTGCATGAAGTCTGTCCCCATGCACTGTGACCCATGCCACTTCTTGCTGAAATCCAAACCCTTTCAAACCAAACGGAACCACGAAAATGCAAGCCGCAAAATGCTCAAAACTATTCTAAAGTAACAGAATAATAATCTTCTCTGTGCTTCAGGAAAAATATAGTCAGGAGGGTAACAAAACTGGATTTTCTAGCAGGCAAACGAGGAGTAATGTCTTACTGCTGCCACCTTTTTATGAGAACCATAGTCCAGGTATAAAAGAAACAATCTGATATAATGTGGAAATGATTCTGTACAGTTTTTTTGGTCACAGTAATCTTAGCTGTTCCTCCATATTGTAATCTGTAAGCAACTTGCATCCAAAACCATGGATTTTATACTGTCTTTTTAAAAATAATCTAAGGTCTGGTATTTCATTAACTTGTCGTTGCATGAGCAAATGTGTTTCAAAAGTTAAGAATGTCAGAAACAGTAGCCTAAAGTTAGCATCCTAAATTCACATTTCATGGCTTCATTTCCAAATATGCTGAGCATCTAGGAGCTCCCTCAGCACTTTTTAAAGCAGGCCATATATTTGAATGATCAAATACTATTTAAAACCTTCATTTAATATTAAAAATGTTTACAGGACTGTTCCACTTCGCCCAAACATGAAAAAGTAATTCAATGACAGTGTTCACAACATCAACAGTGAAAATAGAGACACTTATATGATAAAGTAGGACTTGCTTATAAAAATATATTACTCTCTTTCCATAAATTTACAAATCAACTGAGTTTTTTCCCTTGTATATTGTCTGACTCATAGGTTTCTCTGATTCTCTGTTTGCTTCTCTGCAACAGTCTGCTCAGCAGATATTAATTGTGGTATAGATTTTAATAGCCAGATTATCGTCTTCATATACTCACTTATTTGCAGCTGCTCAGGATTGCTTTCCCAGTGGCAGCGAATTAACATGACTTCTGTCACTGTGCATTTTGCTTATTTGGGGGGGGGGGGGAGGGAGGAGGGGAAATCTAGCTTTCTTCAGCTCATTTTAGTAATCTGAATAGGAGTGTAGAACTTGCATCATGTGACAGGTCAGCTCACCAGCATGGGGTCCCTGTGTGAGAACCTCCCTTGTACATGACAATCTGATAAGGATATCATGTGGTTTAGAAACACATTCCCACAATGTTCACTTCTTTGTCCCTTTATTTGGGAGTGGGTAGGAAAAAAACTTTTAACAAACTAGAGCTAGCCCTTATATAACTGACCCCACTTTCTTTTAGTGTTCTGTTTGAGCCTTGAATCTTCTTCAAATACTTTTGTTAAGAGAGATGGAAATATAATCCAGCAAGTCTGCGTTAAAGAATCCTAGACACAAAGTATATAATATACCTTCTGTTCCCCTTGGACAAGGTGATTTTTCTTCCCCCTGCTTATACCATATATAAACTGAATATCATAAAACTATATAAGTTAAATATACACATGCAGGCTACACTTGTATAGGTTTAATAGGTTAAAGCTTGAATGAGTATTTATAAATTCTCAGAGTGCTCTGGATCTTCACCACTAAGGACATGATTTTAGAGTCCATCCATAGTTTGTAAGGATTTCCGTTTTATGCACTTTCAGTGACTTACAGTTTGCCCTCTAAGTGCATCCCCTAAGAAAAAAAGCAGAGAAATGTCTTGTAACAAAGGGATTTTTTTTAGCACCGCTTAGTTTCTTTTAATGGTTTGGAGGATCTCTTTCCATTGAACCATAATATTTTTCTCTAGGCTCACATAGTATTTTTAGCAAGAATCTTTGAAAAATAAAATGACAAATTAAGGATGTCTTTGTCTTTTACAGCCTTATCTAGTGAAGCACTTAAATGCACTCAACCCTCCACCCTCAATTTTAATAAGTTTCAGAGACAGAGTGGTTGTATGAGTGAGCCTTTGGTGTATTTGTGTACTGATACTTTTAGGAAATACCAGTAAAAGTTCATGTCACTGTGCTGGATTTTCAGCACAATAAACATCCAGCATCTTTTCTGATTAAGAAAGAAGGATCAGTCTTTTAAAGATGCATAGGAGAGGTGTGGAACAATTAAACAGGTTGACCAGTGTTGCACCAACTGGAGACAAAAAACACAGTTTGATCTAACACAGATTTCCTTCAGTGGGTCCTTTGATTATAGAAAGCCATTTGTGCCTGTAAGATAGAAACAGTGGAAGAAATGGTTCAATTACTGCTTCCCCCCCAAAAAAAACCCCAACAAAACAAATCAAAAGAAAACTAACCAAAAAAAAAAAACCACCCCACCAATACAGCTAAAGAACACAAAATGTCTCTTGAATCGTCCAATTTTTTTTATTTTTTTTTTTTAATCTGAATGCAGTTTGAGGTAATTCCTGAAGTGGCCATTAAACCACTCTGCTGGTCCTCTCTGCCAGGCTGGCTGATGACACAGCAGCACATCATATAGAGGTATGCATCTCATCTCCTACGAGAGTTCCTTTATCTTCCAGTCCTGTACCAGAATCACTCCTCTGCCAGCTGGTGACTGATACCAAGAGGATTTCTAGGTTCTTGCATGATAAGTGAATGTAACATCATCTGAGTTGATTTAAGTATTTCACTTGTTCACAAATACCAGTTTGGGACAGAGGTGTTCAGGCGCAGCACAGCTGTGCCCTGTCTTTTGGGGGTCTCGGAGCCTCCAGCACTTTTGCTCAGGGAGTAGCTGTGGGCAGAGCCCGGGGCAGGAAACAGGCTTCTCTGCCACTTTAATTCCTCATCTTCTACTCAAAAACTGACAAGAAGACCAGGGTTGCCCGTCTTTCCAAGACAGAACATTCACTCTCTCATGAAGAAAAAGGAGTTGGAAAACTGTGTCACAGTGCCATCTGGCGATACCTGACACCCAGACCTGCCCTTGGGCGAGGGCTGTGGATCTGCAAGGCAGATGCTTCCCCTAGGACCTTGGTTTAGGCACAGGGAAACGCTTGTGCCCCCCAAAGCTTGACTCGCTCGGGATTTTGCACTCCTCTCTGGGTTGCTCTAATCAAAGGTCCCAACTTCTCTACAAACTTTCCTTCCTTCACAGGGATCCACCCTCACTGATCCACCAGCCTGCAGGTTTTGGCATAGGGCACAAGTGAAAGGACTGGCTAAAATGCCACGCATGGGTGAACTTTCTTATTGTTAAGATCAGGTCCTGAGCTTGGAGGTTCTTTCTTTGGTTTTAAGCCATTGTTCATTCTACTGCCTTTCAACTTTTGGTCTGAGGAGGTTTTTTTTCTTTTTCCCCTCATCTTGCAGAGTAATCCTTAGTATTGCTTTGTTGTTAGCATAGCTCTTTTCATTCAGCTGAGGAAGAAATTTTATTAGTTACTGGGTGAGGGTATATGTCAAATCCTCCTTAGAGGTTAACTGGAAAGTCTTGGCCTTTCTAAAGATCTTTCTGATTTCACTCTACATTTTGAATGCTAATGTGTAAAATGCAGAACAAATGGCAAATCACCGATGTCTTTTATCAAGAAGCTAACAGGGCAAGCTACTTTTCCCAAGTCTTCATCCCCTAGTGAACCTCTGCCTTCCTCTCTCTATTTGGAGAGCACATTCCAGCTGTGTTTTTCTAGTTGCACATATAGTCACATGCTATGCAGGTTAGGTATGTGAACTGCTCATCTTTCTAATGCTTTGCGCCTATTGCCACATTCACTTCTCTGACACCACACCAAGAAGGATCCATTATCTCCCTGAAGTTTTGAAAAGAAGCCTTCAGCTGCCTGCAAGAATTCAGAGCTGACTCATATCCTCCTGTGTTTTTTTTTTTTTTTTTTTTTCCTCTTCCTTATCCGAATCCTTTCCTTTCTCTGTGTTTTGGTGAGGTCCTGCAAGATATTTGTGGTTAAAGCATGAGCTGTGTGTTAGGATGCACTGCATGTCTAGAGGCAGTTTGGGCAAATAGCTGTTCCCATCTCCCTGAAATGGAGTCCATTATGAACATTGCAATTTTTCACCTTCACCAAAATGTGAAAGCAGAGCTCAGTTACAGTGTGGTATACTGGCACTGCCCAGCAGTACTGTGTTTGTTATGCTTTTGCTAACTTGAATTTCTGTGCAGAACAAGAAAATACGCTGAGAAAAAGAGGTTAGGAAGGAATGACGCAATCAAATGAGATTAAATCAGAGTATTGGTTTCCTTGGAACACATATTTGGCTTTTTATCAACAATCTTTTCCCCATTTTTCAAATAAACACATATTTTCACATGATAACTCTATTTGAAATATTAATCCTTCCAGGGCTGCGTTACCTTTGTTTCTTCTTCAAAGTCCATTACTATGAAAAGGTTGCTGTTCCTTAGGCTGTTTCAGCTTCAAAAGAATTTCAGGGCCTGGTCTATTGGAAAGCTTGGGGGTATAATTAGTGAAAATGGAAATAGATGCAAGAGAAATTTAGTTCCTGATGTTTTAATTTAGTGTGGTACTACCATGTGTTGTTGAAGAGGATTCTTAAAGGCAAACATAATTATTTCATTATGGTCTTCAGTTTTCTTTCATTGGTCTTAATGACAAGAAGCTTTATAAGGAGTCATACATTTTAATTAGACCTTCTTATATTTACATCAGATAAATAACAAATAATTGATGAAAAACAATTCTTCTGAATGGATGATTTCACATGGAGCTCTGGTTACAGTTTAATGATAAAATATATCTCTTATTGTTTTGCATTTTAATTATGTAGCATTACTACTTTAGCAGAGATCTCAAAATACTGTTATTTCCATTCATTTAATTAGATTCACAATTGTTTATATAAATTAATAAAAATTCTGAAGAGAGAAGGTGTTTTTCAACATATATACATGAAAATCTGTTTCCAGCTTTCACCAATTTCTTTTTTAATTCATCTTCTAGACTTTTTTTTTTTTTTGTGATAATCTCCAGTAAAAGCTGGTTGGAAAAAGAATCATAGCTTTTCCTTTATCTCCAATTATCTACGTAGGAGCAAGTCCTGCCATGATTAACAGCCCAATACTCCTATAGAGGTCAAAGAGTATGAAATTGTAGGACTTGCAGTGGAATTTTCTAAGGAAAATTTGGGTGCATCTTTCTCATCAGTTTCATTGAAAGTTATTCCTTTGAAAATCCTACTGATACATTTTTAAAATTGTGTGTGTACTTCTGAATGCACTTAAAATACCTACTTTTAATTTTCTTTACCCTCTTTATTGGACACTCTCTAGTACCAAGAGAAATTCTTTTAGAGTTTTGCTATTTACAAGAGTCTTTCCTGTTTTCAAGCTCTTCAGCATTTCATTTTAGTAACAAAACATACTTCACATGATTCATTCCTCGGAGTATAACAAACACTAATTGTTGTTATTGATTTTAAATTTCACAACCATTACAAGTAACCCAGATGAGTGGCAGATAAAGAGTAATAATCCATGGAGTTCTGGAAGTGTTTCATGTTTGTCTGTACTACTTTAAGTGATCAATAGTAACTGCCCCATTGAAACTAACTGCTATATCAAATAACAGTAAATCAAATGAATGTGCTTACAGATTATTTATTGAAAGCTCTAATTGTTCACTGGGGCCCTGCTTATCTCAGGAAACAATAGAAGCCAGTGATCAGGCAAACTGGTTTGCAAATGCCGAGGGGGCCGTGAAACAGCAGGGTCTCCCTGTTCCTGGGTGGTATGAGAGCTTTCCAAAATGTGCCCCTGTCCCACTGGGATTGTCTGGTCCCAGGGTAAGGTGGTCAGAAGTGAGTTTTCTCAAAGAGCATCCCATGAGCTCACAGGTTAAACTTTTTAAAAAATTACTGTTTTTGTAGGTTGTCATCTTTGGATGACAAACTTCTGTCTGGTGGGTAAAGTGTGGGAAAAGAACTAAGAAGATTTTTCCAAAATTTCTGACAAGTCCATGTAATGAAAAGCAAAACAGGATCAGGCCTTAAAATGGGAAGTAATGGAAAGCATATTGAACTTACTCTGAGGAAAGCTTGCCTAGTTTATATTACAGTTTGGGGCAACTCTGTGTAGCTGTGCAGTTGCCAGACTTGTACAAATACTAAGAAATAAAAGCAATGATTTCTAACCAACAATCCTCTGCTGATTTTACTAATTCCTTAAAATGGCTGCTCTGCCTTGTCACAGTGACTCAGTGAAATAGTAGTGCCACAGGTTGGAGGTTTTTTGGACCTTCAAGTGAAATGGTAGTCTTACAGACAGTTTCACAGCTATCTACATTTTTTAATAGCCTTAGTGTGCTGGCAATAATACTTGGCTGTGTCCTCAGAATTCTTTGGGTATTGGCAGAGGCACTAAAGCAGTCCTTCGGAAAGTTTGGGAAGATTGCACTGAATGAACTGTGACAACTGGAAAAGCATTTGTAAATATTAGCCTAATTTCTCAGAAAATAATGGCCCAAATCTCTCAAACATGGCAGGAAAAGGGGCTTTTTCCCCCTTAAAAAAAGGTGTGTTTTATGAAACATAATTATATACGTAGTGTAGTAGTGGATATTCATAATATAGACATTTTAAAATTATTAGAGCACAGTAACCAGAGATCCTCTGGATTTTAACCTCACAGGGGGAAAATAGCTTCACTTTTTCAGAGTATGTTTTGCCTTAAGTTTCTTGGGGCATCAGCTACTAGGACTGAATGTTTCTTTTACAGTTCTTTGGAAACAGAGTACTTTCTTTTTGTCATATTCTATATATAGTATGGCTGATGTTTTTCCTGTTTGCAAGGCAGGGATATTGCAGTCAGTTGTGAGTAGCTTATCTGGGGAAAAAAAAAAAAGAATCACTGCTGAAAGTAGATATTGAATAAGAAAGACCAGGTGACTGGGAAATACTGTTAGGACATATGTGTTTTCCTGAAGTACAGTGTGTGCATATTTTTTCACTTCTGAGTAAAAATAGTAATGACAGACAACGCACAGGTAAAATTATAAGCATTCCTCATTCCAACAGTTTAATAGGAGAATCTACTGCAGGTAGAGAATAAGAAAAGAGAATATTGGTAAATGTGCCTTCCAGTCACAGATCTTGTCTCCAGGCTCTTGTGAATGTTATATTTTATTGATCTTAGATCTTCTAGGCAGAATGTGGAAGTGTGCTCTGAGCCACAATCAAGAGAACTGCTACCAGTTGGCTCTGGGACATCATGCTCCTTCCCAGATTTCAGCTTTTGCTCGACCTACTGTGAGAGGGGCAGAGAGATGTTTGCCATGTTAACTGCACTGATGGAAAGTCGTAAGGAAAAAAAACAACCTCGATGAAAATATTTTATAAACTCAATGCCAAGGTGCTGTGAATTACAAGGAAAGGAAATTTGTTAGTGACTTAGTTTTCATGTTACTTTCCTCACTGTGTTACAATTTTTAGTCTGACAGGTATTCAATTAAAAATACTGAAATTCCACTTAAGTGAGCATTACAGCTTGGTAAACTCTATATTTCATTTGTTCTCTCAAAAGACAGTGACAAAGTTCTTAAATATTCTGTAAATTGGAATTACTTATATTAGCATCAGAAATGTTGGGGTGAACTGCTCTTAGTACTGCACTGCCCTAATCTGGCAGGCTGAGGGGGTGAAGGAGGACAGAGTATGTCCCTGTTTTGGTCTCAGATGTTGGAAACGTACATGTGCTGTAGGTTGTTAGAAAGGTCTGTTTTTGGTCTGATTGTCTTATTTGCAGATAAGCACAAGTGATGAAAGCCATAGTTTTCCTGTTATTGTGTCATGTCTAAATGGAAATAATAGATTGTTTTAATTATACCTTCACAGAGCAGTGATGTGGGTGCAATTAGGCTAGTGTAAGGAATAATCTTAACACTTACTTGGAAAGTGAGCTACATGGATGTAAAACATACATGTACAAGCAAGGATAGCCCAGGGGTTCACTGCAGTGATGCTGGGGTGTGGGAGACATGGGGTGTGGGATATCTGCCTGGTTTGAGAAGCTCCCTTTGCTCCTCCAAATCTACACACTGCCCTGTCCTCTTGCAGCCGGCTGCTGCTGAGCAGCAGCAGGAAACTCATGGCTCCATTTCATGGCCTGAGCCTTGCCAGCTTCAGCAAATGGCCCTGGGTTGAAGGGGCATGGCTGGGAAGCTGGAAGTGTGCTCCTCCCCTCCCCACTCTGCCAGAATGTTGGTAACCTCTGGGAAAGGGCTGAAGGATGGCTGCCTGGGGTGTGCTGGTTCAGCAGGTTTCATCCCAGCTTCGTTGTAGTACGAAACCTTACTTGATAAGGAATCATACCTCTGGGTGGCATAATGCCAAACAAAGGTCTGCAGCAAGGGCCCAAGTGTGAGATCCTGAGCAAGGAGATATAATGCTTCACAGTTGTCCAGTGCCTTGCAAAAAAGGCAACTGCTGTGTGATGGGGCTGTCAAAGAAAAATAAGGAATAAGACATCCTTTTCAAAGGAAATCAAAACTTAGAATTAGCAAAGTAATAAAAGCTTTCTAAAGTGAAAGCTGGAAACAATACATTTTTAATAAAATGGGCAGTTACTCTAATTGCTGAACCCCTACTGTTCAATTTCTTTTAGTGCCCTTATTCATTAAATTCAGCATACTTACACTTATTATTTACAGATGTATGCGTTTTAACTTGTTTATAGAAACCATGCCTTGCAGAAAGCTGTGGATGGTATAATGCTAATTTGTGTTTATTGCTGCCTATAATATGCAATTTTAAAAACAATTAAAGATAGCAGTGGAGCTCATCACTGGAGCCAACCTCCAACTGCCCATGAAAAGTAAAATATTAGCACCATGTGCTGCCTTAAAAGGTTATAGGCCGTTTGTAGTGAGTTGATAACATACCCATTAATGAAGAATTTACCTGTTCTTAAGGATTTTAAGCTCAGCAGTCTAGTTTCTAGATAATGTTTTAATGTATCCCATTTAAACATATGTGATGGAGTTCATAATTGCCCTTGTAAATGGGTATGGAAAGGAGGGTATATAAATCAATTAGTGAAATCCAGCAGTGTGGCTGTAATACAAATTAATTGTAATGATAAGCATTTTAACTGCTACTCTACTAACTTGAAGTACTTTTGATCACTGAATTGACTCTTATTGAGTCACTCTATTAATTTTAAGATTTGAAAACACTTTAAGATCAAAATGTTCTGAACTAATGGTCCTAAAATTTGAGAAATGAAATGATATGTAAAATATTACACAGCAAGTCAGTTTTATGGCATTTCCAAAGAGAGCACAATAGTTTTATTTTGTCCATGTGGTACTGAACAACTGTGTAATAGCATTACATGATTAAAGATATTAAAACATTCCTTTTATTGCTGGATTCAAGCCACAGCAAAAAGTCATGATGAATAGTGTCATAAGATATGTTGAATATATAGGAAATAAAAAATTTATTTGGCAGACATAGTAATACCAAAAACTAATACCAACTTGGATAGGAGGTGAGTTCTGAAGAATAAAATCATTCCTTTAGAATAATTAATTCTGTTTCAATGCTTGAAAAGACTTAAAAATAAAAATCCTCAAAACACTATAAAACATTTAATAACTATAAATGGAGACTTTATGAATTAGTGAAATATCTAGATGTGTGTGGAAATTATAGCAACTATTTCATTGCCCTTGCAATTTTCTTTTATTACTGATGATACCCGATCTGGGTTTTCTCCCATTTATGTTTACAAGAGTCTTTTTTTGGAATCAATGGAGTAGCAATACTGTAAAACATAGCTGAAAAAAAGAATCAGAGAATCAGACCCCTTTTATTTTTAAGTGTTTCTTTCCTTACAGTGGGCCATTTCTTAAAGTTTTGGATCCTGTAGGGAAAGCACTGCATTTGTTACACCACATTTGTATCAGTAGTCCACAGAAATAGGCTTATTTTTCATAAAGAATAAAGAGGTCAGAGTTCTCACCTTCTCTACATTTGTGTCTCTTCTTTGACTATACCACTTTATTCCACATAAAGTTCTGACCATAGGAATTCACAGGTAAAGCAGCCAGGGCCTGAATTGTAAGACAATTCCATTTTCAAAGGAAAATCTAACTTCATGCAGATGATGGCACAATTATGTTTTTTTTGTTTGTTTGGGTTTTTTTTTGTTTGTTTTTTTTTTTTTGTTTTTTGTTTTTTTTTAAGGAAGATCCTATTTTTCAGTTTTGCAGTAATGCAGAAAATGCAGAATTTTCACTTGAGACTGATGTGGTTTTGCATGGTAATGGACAGGCAGAAAATCACCGACCTGAAAAAACTACAGAGCTAGCATCTTTCGGATGTTTTTCTTCAGTTTTCCATACGATTTATTTTTTTTCATTTAACATGTTTTCTTTTTCATTTCGAAGGTAGGCTCCTAATACAAAGTGATGAGCTGCTGCCCTGTAAACTCTGCCTGCCAAACCCTGCGGCCATCCTGTCTCTACTCTTACTTTCACCCTGGCTCACTCATGGTGTCTGCCTGGCCATTTATTTAGCGAAGGACGCTCCTGTTCTCAGTTACTAGCACATCATTAAGTCTGGCTGTCTTGAGAGTAACACAGGTATAACCAGATGCAGTTCTTGGCCCTGATATAATTAATCCTGACAAGCTTTCTTCTTTCCACGTTTGCTCAGGTGTAAATACATCTCTCTGGCTATACGGACACATAAACCCAAATGTAGAACTGCTTTGCTGACATAACTTAAAAAAAAAATTCAGCCTGAAAAGCAGTATAATTTTCTTTGAAAAGGTGATGTTAGTTATACATACTACCTCAGGGTTTAGTGGAGCTGGTGCTTAAGAACCAGAAATTGCAAATCTATGGAGCAGCTGCAGCCTCCTCATTGTCCTTTACTGCTAACTGCTGTAAATATGTGTGTAGAGAATGTACTTGCCAAAAGTTGTGGCTCTGCTGGGAGAAGTACCAAAAGTGGTGCAGTGACAGCTCCCCCTGTCTAACTGTAGGACACAACAAAAAGATGCAGCAGTTTCAGACAAAGGTTTTTTGGGTGTTTTCTTTCAGAAATAACTGATTGTGTGTTGGCAATTTTCAGGTCATACGTACTTAATTTATAAGACTACCCTGCTAGATTCAGACTTAACATCTTGGTGGTATGTGAGGCTTGGATAGTACAGTCAAGAGTAGAGGGTATTTTGGCAATACACAGTTGTTGCTGTGCTGCCTTCAGGAGGGGATTCAGGATTTCTCTCAGCCAAGTCAGTTCCCTGTTAGGGCATTTCTGTGTAATTGTATATATGATGGTAGTCTTATAGAAAGCTGATTCTCAACTGGCTGCAGAGATCAGAAAATGAAGGCAAGGTTTCATCATCTCTCCCAAGTTCCCTGCTGGCAGCAGCAGTGGCTCTTGGAGGCAGGAGGCACCCAGTCCCTGTCCTGTCTCACAGTGGGCAGATGAGTGGAGTGCATATGCAGACTTGGGGGTGCTTCAGAGCCCCTGCAATAGAGGGGCCAAGCAGAGACTTAACAGAGTTCCCTGCTTTGTCATGTATCCCATGTGAAACCTAGGGCAAGACATGTAAGGCTATATTTTGAGGACACTGCTTAGTGCTATAGACAGGTAAAAAAAAAAAAAAAAAACAAAAAACAGTTCGGTACTGCTTGCATTTTTCTAGGAATTTATGATGCAAGCAAATAAAGCTCTTTAACTGTCAGTGCTTCTGTTTCCTGTCTGTAAAGCTAGAATAGCTCTTCCCTTATCTCACTTAGGCGTTACAAAGGTAAAAATATGAATGCTCATGGATTATTCATGTACTGGAGTGGCAGGGACCATGCTTGTAGATCAGATAAGCATGTAGAAGAGAGAAGGATCTTTCACACTGCTAAATATGGCAGAACCAGAAGCGGTGCTGGTGTTGCTGTGTGGCCAGGGACAGCAGAGCCTGAGGAGAGTCACTCAGGGAATCTGTTCAGGAATGTCACTCCGGAAGATGTGCTGGCATGTGGGGCTCCTGGAGTGCCTTATTAAATGCCAGCATAAAGTCAGGTGACCGAATTGCCATGTTTAACTAATGGATTGATAAAGAGGCCAAATTGTATCATAACAGAAAAGTACGTTACAAAATAATCTCTACTCTTCAATGGGCAACTGGTAGAGATTATTTGGGGGAATAATATAACCTGTGAAGAAGTTAGCTGCTAAGTAACATAAATTATATTATGAGAGTAGAACAGAAAAATAACTAGAAGATAGATACTGTTGTTGTATGACTTAGAGCAAAAAAATCTGGATAGCTCTGCTATGCTGGTAGTAGGACACTAAACTATTTCTTGGCCCTAATCACCTGATATGAAAATAGGTTTCAAAGGGCTATACTGTTATATGGCCCAGATCGGTATCCACTGACTCCACTGACTTATGTTACATGACTCTGCTGGTTAACATTACAGATTTGCAATTGAAACTTGGCAATTTTGTTGATGAAAGGCATGAAGGAATATGATGCAGCTCTCTCTCTCCTAGTTCTCAGCTGGGGAAAATGCAGCAAACGAGTGTAAACATTTTTTTTTTCTGTCAGTTGACAAATACAGCTTGGTGTATAAACAGCGAGGCATTTGTTGAATATGAAGTTGTTTTTTTTTTTAAATCATACTTTAAATTTAGTCTGTGTTTTAGCATTGAAATGCTACAATAGTTAAAATGAAAGTGCTCTAAGGACCTGCTTTGCAAGTAATGTCTCCCCTCAAGACTGTGGAGGCCTTTCAGGGTTCATTCTTTCAAATATCTTTTGACTTGGCAGGATCATGATCATTAGCATTATTTGAATTGGAATATCACTGGAAAGTCCTGCAGCGCCAGTTACTGTACAGCACATTCTGAGGCCCTGCCCAAAATAGTGCACTGTCTAAATGCATGAGATGCAGAAGGGTGGGGGAAGAAAATACTGTCCTGGTCGTATGTCTGGCTGCAGTGGAGCAATGGCTAAATTTGTACTTGGAACTTCATTAGGGTGAGGATATCAGAGCAGAGAGTGTACTTCACTGCTTCTTGTACTCCGAGGGGAGGGCAGAGTTCAGCAGGACCCCTCTTCTCCCAGATGCTTCAGGACAGAAGCCAGCTGTCCCTATCGCTCTTTAGCTGACAAGAGTTGTAGCAGAAAAAGTACTTCAGCTTTAGAGAACTCCTGCCAACTCGGCTGCGCCTATCGGGACTTGCACCTTGTCTGAGATACTTTTGGCAGCAGAAGCCTGTGCCCTTTGCATGGCCCTTAAAGTGCCCTGGGTCTGAGACTCTTTTTAGGTGACCTTGCATACAGTTTTGTCCATTAGTCTGGTCCTTGCAGACCAGGCTTCTGAGCTCTATAACCTTTACCTCTTCCTAGTTCTGTTGTTTTTTCAATCATACTGTATGAATCCTGAGCAGCACATAGTGGAAACCTGTTAGATACTCTATTAGCTTTTAAAATAACAGAAAAGGATCATTTTGGATTGGGCACCCTCAAAAAGAAACAAGGTCATGGGGTTTCATCTTCTGATGTCCCTGTTGAAAGTAGAATGCCTCTTTTCAGACTAAATGCAAGCCAGTAGACTTTAGAGGGTGTCTTTGGCTTTCTTCCAGAATACCACCCTTTTTTTAAGGTCAGTCTGGTAGAGATGCTTGACTTGATTAAAATTAATGCTGCAAAAACTGTAACCAAGAATTAAAATAGAATAAATATATTTAATATCGTAGCTTTAAGGCAGATGTGTGCAGATATGAAGACATAAATAAAAAAGAAACCCTCAAATGTGGAAAACAAAGTTTCTTAGGTACTTCTGAAAATCCTGGTAATAATATCTCAGTTTGCAGTTTTTGTAGGTTTAGTCCAGGTATGTTGTGTTCACTTGTAATAAAAAGCATTCCTTCTTGAACTTTGATGCATACCCAGCTCTATAAGGAAAGATTTTTGACTGTGGTAATTTGTTCTGTGTTGATTAACATTTGCACATGGCTTCCCCTGAGGTTCTCCTGCCCTCAGCCCACTCCACCTCCATGCATCCACCCCTGGGGAAAAACAAGATCCAGCACAGCAAGTGCCAGTACTGAAGTAGTAGCACAACTTCTTTGCTTTGTGCTTTTTTCTTTGCAAGGGAGAAAATGGGAGTCTTCCCACAAGGGGAGACTTTGTTTTCCTCTTTCTGTTGTCTGTGATCCCCACCTGTTGTATATATGGTAAAAATATCTGGGACTTATAGCCCAGCAACAGTACGCAGCTAGAGTCATGTGTGACCGGGTCAAACACACACTTGCTGGAGGGTCATGGCCAGGTTACTAAGTCAAGGCTGGCAAGTCTCCACGATAATGTTTTCTTTCTCTCTCACTCTTTTTTTTTTCCTTCTCCCCTTGTCTGTCTTCCAAACAAGAGTTTAAAAAAACCCAAACCCTCATAACAATGCAAACTATTTAAGCATGACAAATTCAAAGAAGTTTTTTATTAAAAAAAAAAAAAAAAAAAGGAGGGGGACAAAGTCAATGATATTTTGGATTTAATTTTATAGTATAGTTTAATGTGGCACATGAAAGAGAGAAATTTGTATTGAAACAATTGAGACCCACTTTCCCAGTTCCTGGCTCTTTCCTGGAAGATGATTAAAAGCAGACTTTTTTTTCCAGACGAGACATAAAAATTAAATGATCTACAGTATATAGTTATTTTTTCAAATGTTTGGAGGCTTATAAATAACTTCTACAATGAAATGCACACATACAAGCAGCAGAGAATCTGGTTCTAATTACTTGTACTTTAGTTGAACTTTGGCGTTTCCTTTGACTTTCTGCCTAATGTATGTGAGCTGAGTGCCTTGCACTCCTGCAGTGAATTCACAAAAAAAAAAAAAAAAAGAAAAGAAAAGGCAAAAAAATCCAGACTCTTGTTGGTGCCAACAAAAATGAGGGTTAACAGAATGTTTTGACCAAATGCAACACTTTGCTATTCACCCTAATTAGCTGAAATTGCGGCTTCCCACCAGGGACCCTGAGCTCAGTATTCAAAATTCCCTTGAGGCTATCCAGGAAATGCCATTTGCTTTACAACTTCTTATTCTTTTAAAACTCAACTGTCCAAAGTGTGCATTAACATGCGAGCTTAATAATCTAAGCTTCTAGGAGAACATGAAGCATTTTGCAGTGCCTGCCTGCTTCTTGTTGGTCTCAAAATAAAATACCTTCTCCATCTGTCAACACGGTTTAGCTGGCAGTAAATTAGCTCTCAGAAAGCACGCTGTGCTTTTAAAGATCTTATCGGCTACTTTATCTAACCTTTAGAAAAATTTCAGACATCTTAGGAATTGTGAAGTGACCGATTGTTTGAGAGTCCCTGTGTGCTTAAGCTGCATTCAGGTGTTGGGTGACAGCACCGAGTCTCTGTTGTCTCAGGTGAGTAGGGATCCTGAAGTGTCACATCCCATAGGACAAGAAAGCAGGGCAAGGAAAGAAGTTGCATTTTTTTCTTCCCTTTTTTCCCCCATTGACTTCTTCCTAAAGTTGTAGGACTGCTTTAAAAATGCTTCTTCTGGAAAAGTCAACTGTCCACCCCCCATCCTTTCTTTTTTTCCTTGTTGCTTGTGTAGACATGCATAGAAGAAAGCAGCTTCTGCTGTCATGCATCCACTAGCTGTCAACATGTTGCAAAAATAACACTTTATACCTGCTGAGCATGGGTTGCTACAGGTGCCTCACAGGACTTCTGCCCAGGCACTGCATACTTTTTTCAAATAAAGAGTTACAAAAGCTAAATCCAAGGAAGAAGAGTAAGCCAGGAACTGGAGTAAGAGTCAAGCATGTATGAATGCAGGTTCAAGCTTCTCCAGAAAACTGCACACCTTGCCTGTGATCAAAAGTGAATGTGCCCAAACTGGGTTTTATTATACAAAAATAAACCAACAACCTGCCCCCCCCCCCCAAAAAAAATACCCAAATAAAAATCCCCAAACCTACCAACCAAAAAAAACAACCAAAAAAACAAACTATCTAGACAGCTGTTAAGCTAATGAAAGTATTATTTTTAGTAGATTAAGTCCTTTTAGTGGCACATGTGTATGGTGTTTTAGAGAGAGTCTTCTGATTTTCATTGGCTCCTTCCTTATCGTATACCTTTTCAAATTGTCCTGAAAAGTATTCTCTAGCAGTACCTTCAACACTTCACTTGCTGACTCTGTTGTGTATTTATGAACTGAGTTGGTTGCATAATCTCTTCTGGATATCACAAGCTCCTCTTGTTTCTATAGTGCTTGAGAGACCTGTCTGGTGTACAATACTGGTTGGAGTTGGAACACTCTATTGGATGCTGATGCTTGTTTAGGATGAATTGATGAATAAACAGAAGTGTATCAGTATTATTCCTGAAAGGCTGCTTTCCCCAGACTGAAATCACAGAAGGATTGCAGGAGAGCAGTTGTTTTATTGAATGACACAACCTTGTTTTCCCATGGGGAGCTTAAAATCTGCCTTTTAGGTGGACCGGGAGAGTAGAATGAGCTAATACAAAACACATTATCTGCTGGTATTGCAGTTTTAAAGCTAAAATTTTATCATTCCATAGACTCATTGGAAGCCACCGTAATTCATGTACAAGCATGAAATAAGGCAAGGAATGTTTGGGGCTTCTCAAGGGCATTTGATGAATTTAACTTTAATTTAGAAGTACTAATAGACTAGTGATTCAAGAGGGTGGCTTTGCAGAGATCAATAACAGAGCACTCTCTGTCTCTCTTAAATACCAAAAATTACTGTTGAAAAGAAATTGTTATTCTCATAAAAGTTTTCATTAATAAAAAGCTTAATTAAAGTTTTCTTGGTGCAGTAGGAGCACATAAATGCTTGCCAAGTTCAGTTTATTTAATATTGAAAAAGATGACTATAGTTCTGGACATTGTCTTAATGTCACAATTTATGGAGCCATGTTATTTTACTTATTTTAGTTTTCTGTTTTTTCACAGCCTCCTTATCGTTAGATATATAAATAAATTGCAAAGGTATTTCCTCGCTTAGATCAGAGCCTTTAATACTTTACTCTAGCATTTATTTTCTTCTCAAGAAGAATCTGTCCTTGAAGTTGATACTAACTTAACCCAAGGAAAAAAGGCAGAAAGGGACCCGTCTCTCACGAGTAATCAGAGGTTGCCTTATGTGTTGTGATGCCCTCTGTGAATTCAGCAGCACATGAGTTGACAATGAATCATGAGTTTAATACAAACGTATCATCGTCGTAATCTGAAAAATATCCTGTACAGTAAATCTTGTCTAAGATTTTTCCATTGAGTAATATTCTTTAGGGCCTGCTGTTAGTACTCTGGAGATTTAGCTCTGCTGATAGTGCCTAATACTTCTGGCTAGATCTGAGTTCACAGATCCTGTCATTCCTGTATATCTGTTGAAAAGTTAGAGGGATTTATCTGAGAAGCAGCAGACAACTAGGTGAAACATGAAAATGTATTGCACATCCACAATAAATGTGAGGAATGATGACAGCATATCACAGAAAACGAATGCAGATGTTTTGGAAAGATGTAGTTCACATGTCTTAGCTTACATCGTAGAGCTTTCACGTCCTTTCCCTGAAAGGGGTTACTGGCTTTTCAACAGGTTCAAAACAAATGGCCATCTAGAAATATTAAGGCAATAAAGAGATGTGGGGGTCATAATATATAAGTAGCTTTTTCTCAGCAAGGTTTCCTGATATACAGGTCCTAAGGTAGGTAAGGAAGTGTTGCTGGGTTGTGCTAGTTTTACAGATTTAAAAAAAAAAAAGGACAACTTGTTTAGGTAATTTTCACTTCAGGTCTCACACTTTTTACATATATCCTGATATGTGCTGCTATCCTATTAGGTCAGAATTGCATACTGACCTAGAAAATGGCAAGATATTAAAAAACTCTTCCAAGATTAGGTACCAATCACAGTTTCCCTTTAAAGGCTGATATCCAACCTGTACACATGGATGCTATACAATTCAATAGGCTAAAATCAGAACATGAGCTCAAAGTTGTCCTTTTTGGGAGCCAGGTACGATTCATGCCCTACATCTAAATTATTGGGTACTTTAAAATACAGTTTTGAGGCTGTAGGATGTAGTGCTGCCATTGTTTGCCTTGCTTAGCTCCCTTTAAATTTTCTAGGAAAGACAAATTAATATTTATTATGGAAAGAAAGGTATGGGCCACTTTGATACTTACAATATGGTTATATTTATTCAAAATTATTATGAATCATTCAATTTTTTTTTTCTTTTGTAGCAGTTGAAACTCAGAGCACCAGTTCTGAGGAACTTGTTCCGAGCCCTCCTTCACCACTTCCACCCCCTCGTGTTTACAAGCCCTGTTTTGTTTGTCAAGACAAGTCATCTGGATATCACTATGGTGTCAGTGCTTGTGAGGGATGTAAGGTGAGTGCCATCATCTCCCTTTCCTTTTATAGGGCTGCATTTCATCTTAGGAGAGGGATAAATCAATGCAGTTTGGTGTGACTTGATTTTCTTCAAAGACAGCTGTAATTTCTTGTGTGAATTAATTCTGATTCATGACTAAAACCAAATATATTACCTTCATTCTTGGAATTAATTCCCTTCGTAACTTCTGCCAAATACACATTTCAGGGACTTCCTTAACTATTGACTTGCATGAGAATGTGGTCATGGATGTAGACATAATCAAAGAATAAATGGAAAACATTTTGAGACTCTTCATTGTACATTTGTAGGTCAGATATTCCCTGAGATCTACCATGGCCCTTGGCTGCTCTTGGCCTTTTTCTGTGTACTTCTACCTCTCTGTACTCAGGGGGTGGAATTTGGGAACAGGATATAATCATCTGGATATTTTTGGTGTAGTCTCTAGCTATGTAACTAATCTCAAATCAATTTGGGAATTTGAGGATTAGCAGGTTTGTATTTGCAAAATTTAATCTGTCAGACTTCATTGCTGGTACATCTGCCACCTGCCTTCCGCTGCTGTGATTGTCAGAGCATGAATTGATGGCTGTCCATAGGATGCAGTAATAAAGCACACCACTCAAAAGTAGAGAATACCTGAAGAGAAGACACCCAGCAGAGAAGAAATGTTAGCCACCCCTTGTTTGTGTGGCAATTATTGGAGGTGTTCACACAGTGTGCACTTCCATGCATGCAAGGAAGAAGGTAGAGTGAAAAATGGGAAAGAATGAAATCATAGGGCAGATGGTCCCACAGACAAATTTGTTAGCATATCCTAGTGCAATGATCTTTCTTAACAGTTAAAGAAAAGACCTATGATTTTCATCCTTTAGCTTAAAATAGATGTGTAGTGTTTAGTACAATACTAATGCATGCTGAAAATGTGACAGGCGCTATAGCCATATAAATAAAGTTCTTAGAATAAATTAACAAAAAGCATTTTGCATTTTGGTTTATTTTTGTGAAATGATATCTTTTTCAGATAGTGTGCAGTTAGCCATTTTTACTTTATCCTTTGAACCTTCAACTTCTTCCATTCTAGTGGCCTTTTTTACTTGCATAAAATATCATAGTCCTGTGTTTGTCATTAGACAAAATACTGAAGGATTGAAATCTGGTTTCCCCCCTATTTTATATCTGTAGAGACTGAATTAGTGAAAGTAACTTTTTAATCTCACCTCAGATTTAGAACCTCTTTCTGGTAGTGAGGTTTTTCTTGGATGTCTTGTCTGTATTTTTTCCTTTTAGATACCACAAAACTATCAAAATTTAACTGTTTGTCAAGATGAACTATGGAAAGAATATGCTGAAGCTGATTTCCTTAAATAGGAAATCTTGTCATACTCAGATGCTAACATGCAAATGCTGGTAGTGCTCACCCACGTTACCTCTAAGCACAGACATAATTGCAGACCATGGCAGAAAGATCACATGTCCCTAAGAGCTCATTCTTTTTGAAAAATATGCAAAAACACACTGTAGGACTTTCACTGGCCTACTGCAAACCATTTTCATAAATAATTAAAGCAAGATCTCACTTGTCAAAATACATGAGGAAATCCATCTTGTAATGTGTTAGCCATTACTCAACAAGAACAGAAATATTATCTTCACTTACTTGCTAATTTGCAAGATGGGGTAATTCAGCACTTAACGATAGCTGATGTTAAAAGAAGAAGAAAAAAAGATTAGTTGCACACAAAGCCTGTCAGTCTATGAGAAAGAACAAGATTCCAAAGTAGTAACTTGGCTGCTTGAAACTGTAATATTTGGGTTTGTTGATGCTAGCTCTGCAAAAGTTGGACTACGGTTTTATGGAATCTCTTCCATGGATTGAATCAAATTCCTTAGCAAATGATAGAAAATGGCAAGAACATGATGTGGCTGCTGACTCAACCGCAGGTCCCTTTGGTGGACAGTCAGGTGCTACATTTGCTGTTGAAAGCTGTCTGAGCTTTTAGGTCAACAGAAGAGGTGAGCTGACTGTCAGCAGAGGGCAGATAGCAGACTGCAACACCAGAGGCCACCTCAGAAACACGTGCTGCCATTTTCTACTCTTTCTCTGAAGAATGTTACCCTTTTCTCTTGAGCTCTTTTTGACTGATTGGTTTATTTTTCTTTTCCTTCATCTTTACATTAATTGCTTTCATACGCTCATCAGCTGTTGGTCCTGTACCTCAAGTAAACTACCACCTTGAACTTCTGATTTGTATCCACACAGGCTTCTGCCTGTTCTCAAGTCTACTTTCCCCCTCTGTTCTCAATATCAGTTCTTCATGCGCCTCTTTTCTTTATAGCCTCCTTCACACAAAAATTAGCCAGTTGCTTTGCAAGTTTCAATAAGCACTGAGAGCTGAGCACTGCTGCTTGAGGAAGCCTTCTCTCCTGCGCATCTGTGCCTTTCAGTTGATTAACCTAAGTTTATTACAGAGCTGTGTTTCACTGAAGGCTTCTTCTTGGTATGGGGTTGCAGCTTCATGCTGATTCTCTGGTAAATCAAGGGAGCAATAATAATAATGAAGAATTCATGTTACAGCCTTTTGTGTAGTTAGGAAACTCAAATTCATTACCCCTTTACCTTGAAGACACATTTACACGCAATTTCAAAGAGCTGGTTTTCTTCAAGATTTGTCACTGAAGCTGACCGGCATATTCAGAAGCTGTTGGGATGGGGAGAGGCAATCTCATTCCATAAGAAGCTAGACTAAAATATCAGCCAATCCCTTTCTTTCTCTTTTCATCTGATTGTGTTGCAACTTTCTCCTTTTTCACTTCTATTTTCCCTTCTTCTTTCTTCATCAAATTTGCAATCTCCATTCTGTGATGTTAAGTCTTAATTTAACTCATTTTTTCTCCTGCATTTGCACCTTCCTCTGTTCTGAGGTCCTTTTCCCAAAGCTTTTCCTTTTTTCCTTTCTGACTCATTTACCTTTCACTTTGAACTCCTGGCAGTCTTGTTTCCCAAGGGAAACACAAATGGAAAACTCTGTTCACATCATATTTATCTAATTAGGACCCTGATCTTTTGTTTCTCTCTGCTGGCTTTCCATTGGTTTTCTTCTAGTTTTCTCTCTGTTTCCTTCTCTTTTACCTTTCTCCTTTGAGCTCTAGTGAAGCTGCTGCCACAGTGATCATTATTAGTCATCATTTAATGCATGGAACAGTTTTTTGTCCTCCAGGTTTTGGGTTGATGGCTGCCTTTGATTCATCAGGCTTTCTTTTTCCTGGCTTTCAGGACTCGTTCCTTGCTGATTTTTCAATATCTCCTGGAATGGCTCTTTATCCACTTCCTGATGTCATTCCCCAAGGTTCAGTTCTTTGTTTTTCTATTTAAAAATCATTGTTTACTGACCTCTTTTTATGGTAGAGCAATGGGGGATGTCATGGCAATATTCTGCTTATGACAGGTGTATTTTTAATTGAGACTCTTCCAGCCAGGAGCCCTTGGAGAGCTGTGGATGGGGACTGTGACCTTGTGATATTCAATTTGGGAAACACTGTGCTGTAAATTTTATCTTCCCTCAGCTGCCACCAACCCATGGATGATTTCCAAAGTACCCCTCCCATCTCTGACTTCTCCCCTCCCATCTTTCCCTGGTATGTTGTCTTGCTCACCTCTCTGCTACCTTGGACACAGAGTTCATGAAGCCAGAACTTTCCACCCTCTCTTTGTGTCATCACCAACTATAATGTCAGTTCTTTCAGATATCCTGTCATGATGACATCATTTCTGACCTGCAGTATTCTATTTTACTCTATCTGTTGTCATTTTTCCTCCAGAATCTGAGAATCTGGCTTCAGCTGCCTTAATTCTCAAACCATTGCTGTGGTCTTCTCACATGGGATTGGTGTCTTCTCCTGTCCTTCCTTCCTCTTTTCCCACTCACCGTCATCCTTGGTTCTTATTTTTCCAGGTATCTTGGAACAACCTCCTAACCTCCTTTGCCAAATACTTTAGTGATTTTGCTGTCTTATTCATTACTGGAGTTTTCAGTACTGTGCTGTAGTAGGAAGACTGTTCTGTGGCTTGTGTTGATATACTAATCATTTAAGGTTTTTAGAGGATGGAGTATTTCATAATAGGCACTTGTGAACAGTCAAAGTGGTTGAAAAATTCCCCAAAAAGCATGCTTCTGTGTTTATTTCTGGATGTTACGCAAAACACAAAAGTGTATGTGCCTCATACCTGGTGATTGGCTTTCTGTATTTATTAGAGTTTCAAAATCAAACTGATCTTCACAGTGTATTTTGTAAGAAAATTTCCATAGACATTCCATCTTTTTATGTGTAAAACAGTACATTGACAAGATTCAGCTTATTTACAACTTTTCCAATTTGTAAACTGCATGGCATCTCAGAGGTGGGTTTTGGAATCTACTTGTGTTGTTTCATGACCTCAGTTACAGACTTCTGAGATCTTTTTTTTCCCCCCAGTCTCTGGGTGTTGCTAGATAGCACGCAAACAAATTCCATTGAAAATGAGCAATTTGGATTTATCCAGCTGGTGCAAGTGGTTATAGGGCTGACTGTCACCCAATGCTCAGCTCTTTGGTCCTGACTTCAGTCGTTGTTGTAGCCGGGTTTGCAGAAAGGGGGACTGAGAGTAGTGGGCTGGATTCCCCACACAATGCCAGCATTGTGTGGGTGAGGAGGAGAAGCTGGTGTTCTGGCAGCTTCAGCTGTCTCTGAAAGCCTTGTCTCTTGTTCTGGGCATTTAAAAGACGGCATTCCTCTGCTGACAGTCCTGCCTGGATTACTGGCTTGAATTCGGTGGGCAGCAAAGATGCCTAGAGCAGTTTCATGGGAGAAGACAGCGCAGCATATAAGAGGATAGGTTTACGGTCCAGCAGTTTTGTCTGAATGATGAAGATGCCTCCCTGCCTGTTATTGATGCTAACAGACAAAAATGTAGATAAATCGGCTTCAATACTGAGTGATCCCAAGTTGGCTTTTATCATAAAATAAAGATAGGTTTCCTTCCATCAGAGTTTTCATATAGAATCACATCTAATGTGGGATCATTAAATTAAAAGGGTAGCCACATTTAATACATTTTCAAGGGTATTCAGCTCTGAAAATATGTCTGTTTGTTTGACATATTCCTGGCTCAAATATGTATTTTTATTATGGGAAAGATTTGATGCAGTATGAAAAAATAGGCTTTGATATAAACCTTGACATTTAGGTCTGTAATTTTGTAGGTCTGACTCCCCAGAAATGACAAAATACACACGGGGAGTTTGTCAGAGAAAATAGAGAAAATGAAACAGTTTTTGCTTTATTCAAATTTGTTGCTAAGCTTAAGATGTTAAGGTTAGGAGAAAAGCTGTTGTTTTGTTACAGTTTTAACTTAATCACTTACAGATGCACTGTGAGGCAGTCCCGCCACTCAACTAGAGGCCCAAAACTACTTGCCTAACTTTGAAGGCTGGGCTTTCTGCAGTCTATTAAGAGAGAGAGAAGCTCCTCTGATTGCTGATTCAAAGCATCTGAACCAGATCTGCTCTGGGTCATCCTCTAGAACAGCCTGTCCCCATGAGCCTTTGGGTTAGGTGCCCAAACACAATTGTGTTAATGTTCTCTGATATGATGTTCCCAATGATTATCTCCCTCTGGACGCTGAGGGGCTTGGTGTTTCCCTGTTGCAGGCCATGAATCCCTGATCAGCACTGGTACAACAACTGGTTTACAAAATGCTACAGAGAGAGAGAGGGAGGAACTGGCTTTCATTGGAGTGTGTTCTTTGCACACTCCACAAATTGTTTATTTGAAATTTAATGGCAAGAATATTATTTCCACCCTAAATGATATTATGATTCTATGATATTATGCTTTGGTCTGTGAGAAATGTTGCTGAAAGAACCTAAAATATTTTATGGATTGTTATAAAAAAGTTCCCTTTATGGAACAGTGTCCTTTGGGACAGATGCCTTTTCCTTTTAATAATGTCTCTTACATCATGTGAGAACAGATTTGCATTTTCTTAGGCAGTTCTGGGATTGTGGAGGGATCTTAAGCAGCAGTGCTTTTTGATAACATCACTCTTGCACATGTTAGCTTCTAGCTATAATATAATTATGTTTAAGCCTATATTTATGCCTCTTTACAGGGAATTAAGGATCCAGACATAGATTTTCTCAGCTATTCAGCAGTAAAAAATAAAAGCACACTTCATAAAACTAGCTAACTAACATTCCATGTATTTGTTTGGTTTCGTTTTCTCAGCGTGTTTTAATCACCTACAACTGAAACAGAAAGTAAGAAATGTAAACTTGAAAATATGTGCATGGTATGATTTGTATCAGGGAAAGAAGTAACATTGTTTGCAGCAATGCAGTGGGAAAAGCTTCTGTTGGTTCAGAGAAAAATACAGATCAGCTTGAATGATCAAGCTGTATTCGTCTCCATTTAGGCTGTATTAGCGACAGTGCCAGCAGTAGAGATGTGTGCTGTCATCCATGCACGGCTATGAAAGATCCCTCAAATCACAGAAAATTGTTCCTAGTTTCAGTTAAATCAACAATACTTTTTAGAAGGTGAAAAATGTATTTCAAAATACATTTCTGCATACTTTTAATATAATCTGATCTTAAACTGTAAGCACTTTGTAGCATAGCAACATTCCAAGCCATTCATTTGCAGAAAGCAGTGCCATATGCAGAAAGACACTAAATGAGTTGCGACTGCTTTAAATGTAGTACTGAAAACCTGGAAATTTTATTCATTTTGTGCTGTCAGAGGAGACCTGATTGTTTTAATGCCATCCTTGAAATTTTAGCTTTTCAAATAACAAACCCAGGAAGGTCAGGTGCCCCGTGAAAAAGGTGGTATCTATTTCAGTAAGTTCTCAATTATTTTTTTGTTTTGGTTTGTTTTGGTTTGCTTGTTTGCTTGTTTTGTTGGTAAAACTTTTGACAGATCCTGAATTTGTTTTAAAAATTTTAAGATGGGAAGCATGTATTAGTTGGAAGCACTCTGAGAGCCAGCAAACATGATGAAATAGGTGGGATCAGGACCAAAAAAATTTTTTTTTTACCAGGTTTATTAAAATCTCTGGGTTGTGTGAATGCCATAAATGAAGAAATAAAATTACTTGCTCAACACGGCAGGTAGCAAAAGTGTAAATTGTGCTGTATGCCAAATATGCTTTCCAGTTCTTTGGACCCAGGTTGTGAGTTATAGCTCAGCTGCTCCCCTGTGCTGGGCTTCTGGAGCGGAGATGGGCAAAGAGCAGCAGTGTCTCCATGAGGGTACAGCACCTACATCCACAGCTAATCTTCATCTTGCCCTGCCCCTTGTCATAAACCAGGGGTTCATCTTAAACTGTGAGAATAGTTGGTTTTTACTAATTACTGTAATTTTTTCTGGCAACCATGTTGATGCTATAAAAGCACAGAGATTACCCCAAGTTGACTTTCTAACTGTGCTAACCCGCTGCTCCATTTATGTGTGAGCATAAGGGCTAATGTCCTGTGGAAACAGGAACTGGAAAGTACTCTCTTATTTTCCATGAACTGTCACATAACAATGTATAATTGTTTGGCTTAAATCTTGCACTCCCTTCTCTCATAAAATTCCTGATACCATCAGTGAAGGCTTTCTTAAAAAAGAACGGCAATGTCTGACTCTTGAATTCTGGTGTGTTGGTGACCAGCCATGTTTTGGGGCACAGCTTGCTGTGCTGTGTACCTGAAAGGTTTCTGGTAGCAATTGGTGTTCCTCCTGCAGGCAGGCATCTCCTGTGGACAGTTTGGGTACAACTGTCCCATTTCAGAGGCCAGAAGGAGTTATCTGAGGTAGATGTGGACTTTCCCATTGTATGCCAGCAAGCCATAGTGCCCGTGACTGTTTGCAAAAGCATTTCCTAATATAAAAGTAGCCTTCATGCCTGCTGACCTTGCATATCTTTTCAGGGTCTTTGGCCACTAACTAGTCCATAACAATTACAATTTTTTCATTGTTGTTGTTACTAATAAATAAAATTATTGAGTCTTACTCTTTTGGCAGTGTCTATGCCTTTCCCTATCTGGAAATATACACTGTAAAAAGAAGAAACTTCAAATTTATATGTGTATGTACATGTTGTTGCTGGAGTTGAATCATGATTTCTCTCAGACCAGTGGATGGTAAAGAGTCCTTGTAGATGTAGTTGTCACATTTCCATCCAGCTTTCACCTGCCCATAACTGATATGGCTTATTAGCAAATGGCTGAGAGAGCTCGGGCTCACACTGGATCAGTAATGTGTGTGTGGTTTACACCTTCAGCAGAATTAAGTGAATTATATCCATGTGTAAAAGTGCTGTCTATGCAAATCACACCGTGAGGTGCGACCAGAGATGCCAGAAGCAGGCGGGCTGCAATTCAGCCTAGCACACTTGCCTGCTGAGAAGTCTCCTGGTTTGCAAGCAGGGAATGTGGAGTATGTTTTTATTTTCTTGTCACTAGGTTCTAATGGGTTTTACTTTTTCAATTTTCTTCACCAGAAAGAGGGAAAAACCTTTTATTTTGTTCTCATCTTGTCAATCAATTTCATACCTCTCCATTAGTTTAAGGACCACATGTGGCCTTTAATTATAGCTGTAGAGTACAGGCTGTTCTTTGTACACTCCACAGATTGTACAAGGAAAAAAATGCAGCTTTCCACCATATTTAACACAATATTTTATAATATGACCTTTAAAAGTATTGTTTGCAGATGTAATTCAGCAAATAAGGAAATAGGGATATCAGAGCAAACCTCTCAGAATTTGAATACTGTGAGATTTTCTGGTAACAGTATTAGCCTATTTTTTTATACTATGCCATATTTATGCAATTACAAATGTATAAAATTACAATGAACTAGCTTTCATTTTCTAACTCTGGAACTTAAAAAAAAAATCTGGTTAATGAAAGTTGGTAGAGAATGATATACAATTGATTGGTTGAATGTGGATTTAGGATAGCTTGTTGCACCCCATAAGAAAGTGCACAGTTTTTCCTGTTGGAAAAAAGAAAACAATAGCTTGCCAAGAGTAGTTCTGGCTGAGTGTGATTTTGGTGCTGGTGAGATGGTTGAGGTCACTGCTGTTCTTGCTTTAGGCATCTTTTCAAACTGTAGTTTGATTTTTTCTTAGCAAGTACTTAAAGACTTTCTGATTGACACATCTTAGAGAAGTAAATCCAAAATTAAGGCGTTTCATAATGGTAGAAAATGGAATTAGTAATTATGTAATTCTGTTCATACTTATTTATTAAGTAGCTATTCAGGTGCTCTTTGCTACAATTTCAGAATTTACTTTGAATTATACACCTATCTGTATTTTCTGGTTATTGCGAACCATCTCCCAGTTGTAAATGGTCAGCTTCCCAATTTTTAGAAATTCTTTGGCCTTGGAAAGTAGCCTTCCATTGCCGTCTGCACTTGCTGACTGATCTGATAATGGAAACAGAGGTTCTTTCTAATCCCGAATGAAGCGTTCCTTTGAGAAAATTTCCTCAAGGGGTATTTGCTTTAGATTCTTCTAGAAATGGAGTGCAATTGAATTTGCACCATGGATCTCAGAGCTGGTCTTCAGATTTGTGGAGCTGGTCTTTGTGCTGTAGCAGAAAAGACAACTGGATGTAATTTTCCAAGATTCAGTATTTCCAATGAAGTCAACTTCAGAGATTCTTTATCCAATTTGTTTATTATATACATTCTTCTTTTTCTTCACCCTGTAAAACAAAACAAATGCCTTACTAAAAAAATATTCTTTCACTTTTGAGTACCCATTCAGATGAGCAGAAAAAGACAAAATTGAGGTTACAGCCTATCTTTCACTCTTTGTATCTAGATTGTACTGTAGTCTTGAAATAAGGATACCTTGTCTCCTGAGAATCATGTAAATTCTATATATGTTGTGTTCTTCTTCCTGTTTCTTATTATTCTTATTATTTCAGAGGAACTTCTCATATACAGGGGACACCTCTATGTGTGACACCTGTGCATCTCAGTACTCCCGTTTTGAAAACTTGTAGTGTTAAAGAAGTCATGCACCCAATTCTGTAATTGGTACTTTTGGTATATTGGCATGGAAACTGTTAAAGTGGTGTGCTGCTGCAGCTGGTTTGCCAAATATTCAGAGTCCCTAGTCATAAATTGTTCTTCCTTTTGATAATAAGCAGGAGCCCCCACAATTTCCAAAGCTCAACTCAGGAGACAGCTGAGAAGTAGAAAAACATTTTTGTATATAAAGTCCCTTATGATTTCATGTGGCCATGCTTAAAATTTCTCATTTCATATATTTCAGTGGGAAAAGTTACTATGCAATAAAAACGGGATCATAATACATAATACTGTATTTTAGAGGGGAAAAGTATATTGTTTCTGGATCCCCTGTCTAGAATAATGGGTGCATAAATTATAAGGTGAGACACAGTTACAAGTAGTGCCAAAATGTAGATTTGGTTGGCTGTAAATGCAGTCAGTGATTTCACTCCAGCTATTCAGCTGCTGGAGGGGAGAGCCAGCAGCCCCCAGCCAGTGCACGTGAGCAGGATCTGCCATTGCCTGGTGTCAGGCAAACTGATCAAATGCTTATGAAGCAAGTTTGTTCTCATTTTAGAGTCTCTTTAAAAGCAACAATTTAATGGGACCCATTACTGTCAGCTGTGGCCAGTTCCCTCTCCCTCCTCCCAGGCGCTTAATAGGGAAAGCAGAGATTTATAGCTGTGGTGTAACCACTCCAATGGGCTACTGTTCACTCCTCCTGCAAGTCCTCACTGGCTGCTCTCCAGATAAATCTTCCAAACAGGAGAGAGGTCTTCCCTGTCTCTGGAGTGCTTACCTTGCTTGGAGCCCTGTGCATCTGTGATAAATATATATGCAAATTATTAGGTCCTCACTTCAGTGTGTGCCATGATCCTTACATGCTTTCTGCTCCAGATTTAGCAATATTTAAGCAGAGGATGTAAGAGAGAGAGCTCTACAACCCATCATTTTTTAAATGAATGAGCACAACCTTTTTTTTTTTTTTTTTTTTTTTTTTTTTTGATCAGAGGATCAAGGCATTTCGGAGATGCTGCTGCAAATGGTCTCGCCCAGTCCACATTTGTCGATATTAATGCACAGTGGTTGTTACATGTACAGAAACAAAAGTGAAAACTACGTATTTTTATTTAAAGGAAAGAAAAGGGAGTGGTAGGTGAACAGAAGAGATGCAATCACAGCATCCAGGAACCAAATGGATGAACTAACTAAAAAGACCTTTCACCTTACCCTAAGTCCACGTGATTTTTGTAAACTGTAAGAATGATCGTCTTGTGATTGTATGAGCTCTGTGCTTGAATCTGGCCATTGATTGAAGTCTGGCAGGGGAGGGAGAAAACAGGAAAACATCTTGCTAAGATTTTCCTGTGTTAGATTAATCAGCTTCAGTTCATTCACTCATCTCTGAAAAGGTCATGTTTTCTCATCATCAAAGTTGCCCAGTCTGAGACTCTCCCTTGCTTCCCTACAGCTTGGCTGAATGATCCACTGGGCAAGGCGGATGCAGCATTGCATTTGTCCTGAAAGCTGCGATGCTTTTTCATCATCTCAGTGTGATTTGTGTTGGGGTTTCCAACAAGATACATCTCTCTAATTAGTGTTACTCTAAAAGTCTTTATTGCTTGGAGGAACTAGTCAGTTGATTCCTCTGTTTCTGCAGTTGCTAATCCCTTGCACTGGCACAGACTACATTTCATCCACCTTTCTCAGCCTGCTTTCCCATCTTGTCCAGACCATTTTGACTGTGGGTGCTCTGACTGTGTACGGAAACTGGGCAGGGGCATATGGCCACTATCTCACTCTTAAAAATGGTGGGTTTTCCAAGCTGGTCCAGCTCCAACTCATCCCTCTGCTGTCGCCTTTGGTAATGAGTTTCAGCTGCAGTGTGGAAAGGTAATTTTCCTTGACTACTGCCAGTACTAGAGAGCCAGACTTGCATATTTCTGGGTGTTTACTTGAACTCTGTTTTCTAGTCTCCAGGCATCCAAGTTTCACTAAACTCTAGGCTTTAGAGGATTCTAGTGGATAGTTCTATATTAGCAGAGTTTCTTTGTTGCCGAGCACAGGGGAATGAGAGTGCAGCATAAAGTAGTAAGTACAAGATATTACTTGCCAGATTTCAAGAGATCTGGTACAACATATTTGTTTAGATGTCAACTGTCAAAACTAAGAGCAAAAAAAATTACGGAGAGATAGTGAACATGTGTTGATGAATCATTGAGATAGATGCCTGAAAACTGTACCAGGAAGCATAATGCTCAAGATATCTGGTTTATTTTGGCATGTTTATGTCCATGTTGTATCATCTGAGTATTTTTAAGTTGCTTTCTGCATTGTTTTCATATGTCGCTTCATCCCTCCTCAGAAACTTCTTTGCTGCAGATCAGGCATGTTTTAAAACTCCTCCCAGGTCAGACAAAGAGAATAGAAACATGCTGGGTGTTGAAGGTAAGCAGGGGCCATGCTGTGGCCAGCACCCACAGGCACCCACCGAGCCAGCCAGGCTCAGGCTGGGCTGCTGCATTGCCCCCAGGTCAGATGGGGCGAGAGCAGGGAACAGCTGGCTGTGCGTGCAAACTGTGCAGATCTCTGCTAGCGTGAGGGGAATTGCGCCTCAGCCAGCTTGCAGGCATATATAAATATTTGTGGCATAGTTTGCATTATTATTTCAGCTGAGCGCTAAACGTTCGGTTGCTGATAGCGGGAAAGAAACTAGTGCCGCTATAAATTTCAGATGGTGCAGAAATGCAGGGATTTTCGTACCGGCTGACAATTAAATAAAGTCCCTGTGCCTCTTTTGATAAATAACTCTGCTGCCAAATATGTGCAGGAACTCTGTAAGCCTTTGTGGGGAAGGATGGGAGGGGAAAAGGAGGAGGACACAAAGGCTGCCTGTGCAGGGAATTTCCTTGGAGCATACACACACACACCTTCTTTCTCCCGTAGGGTTGTGTTTGAGCTTGCCCTTTCCTCTTCATGTTTCCATCTCTGCCAAGCAGCTAAATGGAGAGGTTAATTTGAGAGACTGCTACAAGTAATTGCAGCATGGTAATTGCATAGCTAACATGAGTCTTTTCCTTGTCCTGCCTGCTGCAGGAATCTGCATGTCACTGCAGGGGCATAGCTTGGTGGAGATTTTTTTGTTTGTTTTTACTAGGAGGTCCACTACATGATTAGAGTAGTTGTTATTTAATGTCTTTCCATTGTAGCTCTGTGCAAAAAAAAACCCAAAAACAACTTATGTGTATCCTAGTAAAATTGTGACATTGTCCACAGAAGATGGTCCCCCCACTCCAGCCATCCAAAACCCAGTAGATAAAAACAAAGACATAAATTATGATTGTAAACCAAAATCAGTCATACAATTGAGGGATAACAATTTGAAAAGTCTTCTGTGACACTGTGCTTCCATGCAGGAGGGCAGCTACATAAATGATTTGGAAAAGTGTCATTCTTTACGAAGAAATACTGCGCTTAATTAATTCTTGCTCCTGGGAGGTCAACCTGGGGCACTCATTATTGTCTTAATTGGTGGTATAAATCCTGAGGCACTGGAGGGGAAGAGAAGAAAAAAACGATGAGCAGTTAGCAACATACAGCCTTTTGGATAAGTGCTAGCCAGTTGTACAACCATCCTAGTGACATTTTATGGTTTTATTGGGTTATAGGTCTGATCCTTCACAAATTAGGTTAAAGGGAATTGATTTGCATAAACAAAAATATAAAACAACAGCAAAATGCAATAATTCATTCCTGAGTTCTCCATTAAACTGTGTGAAATAACTCAGAAAAGCGCTTCTTTGATCTCCTTTTATTTGTATTAAATTATATTCATTACTCTTCCCATCTGGAGTTTCATAGCAGGCCAAAAATCATCCTACAGACACGACTGAAAGGAAGTTAACTGTAACTTTTTAATTATATACATTCCATCTCCTTTTTTTTCTTAATTTGAAAAAAGCAGATGGAAGCACATGCCAGTGCCTTCCTCTCCGTTTAAATCACTGAAGTGGAGAAACAGAAAATCTCAGCCGTTCTTTCCCCTCACATATTGTTTCAAGGTGATGACTGTTCTGTCTGGAGACTTTGACATGTTTGCTAAAAAGGTCAGGAGTTCAGTGAAAATCGAAATTGTGGAAAAAATACGTGCGTAGTCCTAGGGATGCCGTGGTACCCTCGCTGGAAGAATTCAGTTGTTGCAGATTTGCACTTGATGGAATACATCTCCTCTGTTTTTGTTGGTAGCTGCCTCTCTGCCAGCTGGCCAGCAGAAGTGTTTCAAACTCCCCAGAAAATGGGGGGTGGTTTTGTAGAATGATGATTTATAGAATGTTTTTTACATTAAACTTAGGTTTGTGGAATCAGAAGATGGTTTGGCAAGGGGCACAATAAAAAATGGTGGGTTTTTTCCAGCCTCACCAGGGGCTAATGGCTAATTGGCATTACTAGTCCCATGAACAGTTTTCTTCAAACTCTCTCATCAGATTTTTTTTTTTTATTGTGAAGCCCATAAGACCTTTTTCACCTTAGAAACTGTTAGGATTTATCAATTATGGCCTGCTCTGTCTTTGCTGGCAAATTTTTTGTAGTTGCAGATGAGTATCCCCACTGTGGTACTTAGAGAGAAGTGACATGTTCCTCATCTGCTCTTCCATGTCCTTTGGGCCCTTTTCTCTTTTTAAGAAATGAGAAAACCCTGAGATATTTCAAACTTTTCCATTTGTGTAACAACAATGAAAAGATAATAGACCTTTTTTCCCCATAGTGGATTGCACTTAAATCCATAGGTCTGTACTTCAAGATGTGAGATGACAGCTGCTCATTTTTATTGCATTTTGAGTTCTGTCAATTAAAAAGAATGAAATTCACTGCCACACTGGTTTCAAGAGCAAATTTATATTTCTTTGGCCATAGAATCTTAGGGCTGCTGTTCATCTGCAGAATAAATGGCTAGACAAGCGGAAGTGTGTATGGCAAGCTGTGAATGACAGACAAGGCCAGAGCCCTTTCCAGGGCAGGCTGGCGCTGAGCTTCTTCAACACTGGCTGGCTTGCACGTCTAGGTGCTCTCTACCAGCTATTGAAATTTGTTTTTGCAAAGATCTTCCTGTCCTGCCCTGACATACATCATCAGCACAATTTTCCTGCTTTCTGGCACTGAGCCTTTCTTTACTTATTGTTGTAGCTGCTTCCATTTTGTGCCAGCAGTGGTTTCCAGCCACAATGTCAGGCAATTAGTTTGTTTATTCTTCAAGCCATGGCTTCCAAAGTGTGATAGACAGTGCAGACATCCTGGAAAAGTGCTCTGCAACTGGGAATAAGCTCATTTGAGCTTTCTTTTGGATAGTTGCTTTGGTAGCTTTCGTTACTTGTGGGGTCTTCTGTTCTAGCTGCAGCCATTTTGCTGTGTGTTTTGTCTGTATGGTATCACTGAACAGCATATGCTGGGCTGTAGATCTTTTGGAAGCCTTTCTATGCAACTCCAGTTGCAGGTTTGCATGTTACCTAGGCCTCCCAGAGTAAATATTCCCGGTTAACAATTAAAAATTGCATGTCTTTGCCCCAGCTTGACCATTGAGCCTACCAGGATTTGGTGAGGCAGGAGTTTTTTGTTCCTTGACTGCTGCCACTAGTTGTTAAAAATACTGCAAGCTACATTTAATTCATGCATGTACCTGGGTAATTCCCTGGTCACAGAACAAAGCAGTTTTGTGCAGATCCCATCGCTGAGAGATGCCTTAAATGTCTGTTGATGCTCCAGAGAGAGCAGGAATGGGAGCTTTACCTTCTCTAAATACATTTTACAGGGTTAGCAAGGATAGAGGGTAACTTAAATGATTAAAATAGAGAGATTGAAAAGAGGCCATACATCACAAACATTTCTTTTTTTAAAAAGTGCACTTATTTGCCCAGCCCCTGTTTCAGAATAAAGCTAACTGCAGAGGTTTCAGGTGTGTGGTGGGCTGGATTTTCTTTTCAGTTGTTACTGGTATTTATCTTTCCTCTCAGAGCTCAGTCAGAGTTTATAAATGACTGGTAAACTGTACCATGGAAAAGTCCTTCCTATTCCTTTGTTTCTTTTATGATAAAGTAGCAATATGCTTCACTCAGAAGCTTATTTTGCAAATTTACCAAAGAATGGCCTCTGAGTCTACAGGAGTCATAGCTGGCTGCCTGTGTTTGGGGGTAATCAAAGCTGAACCAGATGAACTGAGCAGGCTGTTCAAACAGATTGAGCTTGCAATAGCCCTTCTCTGCTGATTACCCTGTCCCTGGCTTGCAGTCCAAGTTTTCAGCTTGTAAGCCCACTATGCCTGCAAATAAGACTTGGCATGCCCTGTGCTGGCAAAACATTTTTAAGACGTTGTGATCAAATGATCCATCTCTTCATGCATGTGTATAACTTGAGCTCTAAATCATCTGCTCTGCCAAAATCAACTGGACAGTGAAGGAGAGGGAGTTGTACAGATTCCCTATCAAATATGTAAGGGTAGCAGTTCATGCTAATAAATCCATAAGACTTCATAAATTTAAACACTTAACTTTGTCTTGAAGGCTCATCCTTAATAAGGTCCTTTGTATGCAGATAGCCAGTGGCATAACAACATTCAAAATATTACTGAAATTGTTAATATTCTCTATGGGCACTCTGTTCTGTACTGAGCTCTCAAAGTTTGACTCATTCACAGGCAACTGCTGCAAAAGTGGTGAATGGGATGAGGTGGTTTCTTCAATGTTGTGTTGAGGTTGGATTGATTAAATAGATTATTTACTTCTGTGCAATAGACCTAGGAAGCCAGGTTTGTTTGCTGCTTGATACATATGGTTTCACATATCACTCTCTGCTTTCAGTGCAGCAGGTAAGATATCAACACAATTAAAAGTGAAAAATAATCTGTCTGCTCTGCCACTGGTGGATGCTCAGGGAACACACACTGATACAATAGATTTCTGAATAATTTATATTCAGCATTTTTTCCTTGCACTCGGTAAATGAGGATGCCTAATGTGGCATGGTCAGAGTGATACTCTATCTGTCATCCATTAAGATAACAAGATTGGTGGGCCTGGGAGGAATGTAGCATGATACACAGAAAAGATGAGATTAAAAATTGAAGTGTTAGTCCAAAATGTTCTCTGTAAAGGATGCTGATAAAAGCAGCTCAGAAAAACAGAATTAATTCAAAACTGTGATTTCCACAAAGCTTTGTCTTCTCTAAAATAAAAACACAAGATCCATGTTCCCTTCAAAAATTGTGGATAAAAGGAATATCAGAGAAAATCACTCTTCCTGATAGGCCTTCAGTAGTTTCCTGTCCTTTAAATTCAAGTACTTTGTAGGTGCTATCAAAAACAATTATGTATGACAGTAATGCTTTATGTCTCCTAGAAAGGGATTTTTTAAATATTCGTAAGGCTTTTTAAATTACAGAGAAAAAATAATTTGTGATTGTTTTTGGCACTGGAGTGTCTCATCTCCCATCACAGGGTGTTAATTTGGATGGAATGCTAAAATATTTGCATAAAAAATGGCTCATGTAAATATTCAGCCAAACAGATTCATTTTGAGGTGACTGTATTATAGTTGATAGTATATTGTTTTCCAAGAGCCAATAGGCACTACAAGTTGATTAATTTATAAGCAGTGGTGGTTTTCAGTCTCTGAAGTTTCTGACAACTTCTTAACATCAGGTCACATTTGGATTTTCTTGCTTTTTGAAAAAACTGTTGGGGTTGTGAGATCAAACGGAAGCCATTTGATAGAAAGCACTTCGAGGAAAACTTAAGCTTGCTTCTGACTTCAGTATTTTTAATGAAAAGGCCACGGTTATTATACCTGTGCTATTTGGAACCCAGCCTTGAAAGGGTTTAAATGTGCTATTCTGTTTAACTGGGCAGCAAGCACCGGCTCTGCCATCTCCATGCCCTGCACAGTTTTCTTTCGCTGCAGAGCTGCAGTTGGGGTCCAAACCCCTGCAGAGGGAAAGACAAGACACTGTTTTTTCAGCCCAGATTCAGGAAGTATCTCTGAGCATGACCCCGCCTGCAGTGCCATCCATAACTTGTGGCTGCACCACACCAGGTTTCTGGAGGTGGGTGGGGAAACTGAGCCCGCAGCGCCCAGCAAATGATGCTCCTCACCCACCAGTGCCTGAACTCCTGTCCCAGCTTGGTTTGGGGTTTGTGTGCAAAGATAATTACAATCTTAGTGCCTGTCCAGAGGAAAATTTTAAAATCTAATCTTTTTGATGATGTATTGCTGAGCTTTTAAAATGAGTTTGTCACAAATGTTACAAGGAATGGTATCCCAATGCTGACTTGGAGAAGAATACTTGTGAGTGGGCACTAATGCATTGTTGAGAACCATGTCCTTAGCTTTGACCAGGACCACATTACACCTTTTTTTCACCTGAATATTTTGTGTAAACAAGTTCATTTTTATTTATATTCCATGAGTAAATCCAGGAAGAAAATCAAATACAGCTGTTAAAAAGTAATTTGTGAAACAGCAGTCAAAGCTTCCAGAATTAGTATCCTCCTCTATATCTTTCAGTCTGTTGAGGACATTGCCTGGGGAGGTTAGGCTGATGAGGAAACTGTCTTCATTTCTACCTGGAGATCTGTTTTTTCCAAATTTGTTCTTCTTAACCCTTTTTTATTAGTAATGAGCTCATGAATGCTTTATACTTGCTGTCTGCAGATGGATCACATTTTTCAGCTGCACTGTGTGGTCAAGTTTGTCTGGTAAGGACTTAGGCAGCCTCCTCTGCTTTCCTTCCTGACGGGCTGTAATTAAACCCTGGCTTATAAGGATGCACACCCTGCAGCTATGTATCAGAGGTATCAGAGCAACCGATCAGTAGGTGCAATTAGCTACTGGTTATATTTTGGTAAAGTACAGATGTATTTGGAGAAGACCGTCTCTTTTTTCCCAGTATTGGGTGACTTATTCATTTGGGTCATTTTGTTTCTTGCCCTATCAGGCTGGTGGTAGGAGAGTAATGCCATTGGTGGCTGTGGGTGCTAAATCACCTGCAGCAGCACTGGATCAGGCTGGCGTGGCTGCCATAGAAGTTAGCAGTTTTGGCTTGTCCTGCATCTTTACAGCTAGAAAGTGATGACCAAATAAGGTTTAGAGAGACAGCACAGCTCACATTTTCTGCCTGTTGAATTAAACCAAAATAAATGCCATAGATGCCTCACTGTTGTTGTTAGCCATATCAGCAATTATCCCAGAACAGGCCTCACAGGGGAATATCAAAGCAAGAAAGGAGAAATATTGCCATCAATTTTCTTTTTGGCAAGTAAACAAATGTACATACACTTGCCATACTTGCCATTGCAACAATTCAAGCAGTGGTAATGATCAGAAATGTAGAATATAAAATATCTGTGTTTATTGATAACTTGAAAGGTTTTAATTATCCAAATAAATAGCTTTAAATTCTTCTTCTGGGTCTAGTAGCTTAAAGAAGGGATGTGGAGAGTTTTTATTTACCACTTCAATGGTAGTAATAAATATCTCCTAAATCAGAGGAGCTAACCTCAGGATGAGGCTTGCCTGTACAAGAGCTGCAGAAAACGTTTGCCAGGAGTTATGTGATTAAGGAGTAATATTTCAGTTCTGAGTGAATCTGAGGTATTTTCATAACATTAACATCTATAGCATGTTGGTTGTGCAAGGAATTTATGACCAGCCCTTACTGCCTGCCCTACCACTCCCTGATCATATAGCCAGAAAGTCTCTCAGTCAGCTCTGAACGATGGGAGTTTTGTCTTTTGAACTGCACACGTATCTCAGCGCTTCGAGGAGAGCCAGTTTTATAGCTTACCGTGATTGCATCTTTAGACAAATGCATTGTGGGCACAGAGCTATCGTCTGCGGCATCAAGTTTACAGCTTCCCTGTAGGGTGTAAACATGTGGCTGGTTGAAGAGTTTTAACCTCTCAAGCCCTCCAACAAATATTACATTGCTAACTATTCTTCTGTAATGTTGTGATGTTGACTGAAATTTGACCCTGGTGCTTGCTGAAACCATTTTCAAAATCTGAGTGAGAAGGTTAAATAGTGCTGTCAAATTTCCAAATGTCTGTTGCAGAAATACTTTTCCTGAATATCTGTGGGTTGAGCTCTAAAATGCTTAAAGTAATCCTCTTTTTCTTTTCTTCATTATTATATGATATTATCTAAAGCTTGGGGTTTAGTGAAATTGACTTGGGTTTTGCCTTTTTTCTGTGCCTAACCTTACCATTTATGGCTATTTTTCTCTTTTTTACTTGTTGAAGGAGGAGTTCAGTCAAATGGTGTTCCTTAAGTACAAACCAGACCTCTAGGTTTCTTTAATTTCTGGTCAAGATCATTGTAATTACTTGATTATTTTCACAGCTGTATCTGAGTAAGAAAAAAAGTGCTGTAATTGGCAACTTTTACAAGTTCACAACTCAATAACCTGATACTGGAATTCTTCCACCTGCAGAAGCCTCTTTAATTGCTGTAGGAGTTTCAGCAGTCAAGAGACCTGGGTTTCAAATTATTTCTCTTTTGAGGTGCAGCCTTCAAACTAGAGAGTCTCTGCAGTAACAAAAATAGATGGGACCTCCAGGCTGAGTGAGTCTGTTATTGGATGAGTGTCTGACTTCCAAGTGAAGATCTGTTAGGAAGGATGTTGTTTACCCAACTCATTACTTACATGCATAAGCTCAAACAATTTTTAGTTGAGCTTTTTTGTAAAATCTAGGACTTCATTTCCTGAATGCTCTTACTAGTTCTAGCTTTGTTTATCTTGGCCTTAGGTTGCATTAGATAATTAGTTTTTATTTAGGAGATGAGTCTTATGTTGCAACAAACAGTACTAAATTATAGTAAGAATGAGTCTTTAAAGATGCCATACTCCAGCCATAACTTTGAATTAGTTTTGTTATTTTAAAGCAACATTTGTGCCTGTCTCTGTGGTTTATGGAAAGCTCAGAAGCTTATTTGTTTTCTTTTTTTCTTGATTCCAGGGCTTTTTCCGCAGGAGTATCCAGAAGAACATGGTTTACACATGTCACAGAGATAAAAACTGTGTTATCAATAAAGTTACCAGAAATCGCTGCCAGTACTGCAGACTACAGAAGTGCTTTGAAGTGGGAATGTCCAAAGAATGTAAGTTGTCTCAGAAAAAAATTTATTGTTTGTCATAACCTACATATATGTGGCAGTCCTAAGGGAAAAAAATTATTTTGCAGTTATGTGATTGAAGCCAGTATCTGCATTCATATGGAGGGAAAGGAGTATGAATTTGGTACACAACTTTAGACCTGTATTTACAGACTTCTGAGTCCTTAACACTGCAGCCTAAAAGTTGTGTGTTCTTACTGCCTGGACCCTCTCTGAAAGGTGAAACGAGCTGGAAAATGCTCTTCTCTAAACATGCAAAGCCAATAAATCTGACTATGCAAAGCACACTAAAACCCCAAAGGATTTTCCTCTCCCTTCTTTTCTAGAAATCTCTGGTTTGCCCTTTAAATTAGCATTTAAAATATTTATATAGAAATATGTGATATTCTCTTTTTACAGTTTATTGATATCTCCATCAAGACTGAAAATATAGCTAAAAAGGCCTTTTTCATATCCCATGGGGTAATGCTTCTAAAACTTTCTAATTTTTGTTTTGATTGACTGCAGTAGCAAAAAAAGTCTCTGGTGTAGTGATCTGTTCGATTGTTGAGGGTTTTTACCTCAATCAGTGATGTCCCTGGTGTCAGTAGGTCAGTTCCAGTAATAACCACTACAGAAATTTGCAGTGTGTACATAAGAGATGAAGGAATATTGCCCAACCAGTTCTTAATTTTAATTCACCCACAAGAGTTTTTTGGAGAGAATTTAAGATCCTAGGAAAAGAAAAATTGATGATGATGAAGCATTTATGTCTGAAATGCGATTTAAATCAGTTCTCATCTTCAGCATTTTACATCTTTGAATTGTGTGGGGCATCCAAGTTCCTTTCTCTGTACTTGGTCAGGAGCTAGAGGTCCTAAAGTTACATTTGTCCCTCCTCACTGTATCCCATTTCTCTCTCCCACCCTCTCTTTCCTCTCAGAGAAGGAGTGTTGAGAAGTGGAGAAAGAACCAGATACAACCTTTGGACCATTGTGCTGTGTTTCCAGCTTCTTTCATGGAAAAGTGACATTGTGGTTATTGGAAAGTTTCAATCTGCTGAGGGAGGTCTTAGGATTTCCATTAATTCACTGTCTGTGTTGGGTTTTCTAGTTTTCTTGTGTGCCTGAAGTGCACTTATCTATACTTAGGTGTAGATCTGTTGGAGTGGAGACGACAATGGGAGTAAAGGAGAAGGTAGGCTAAATGCAAAGATAGAAGGTTGAATGAGGAGATTTTATTGATAGCTATTTCACTGCATATGAAGTGCACATGAAGTTTTTTTTCTTTTATAAAAACAGTGTGATGTAGTTTGGAAGAGAAGAAAAAGCACTTTTCTCACCTGAGGGCTTGTTGGTCTTGAGTTCCTAAGGACTTTCCTGCTGATGTGAAACAGTAATCTTATTAAATGCTGTAACGTCACATCGGAGTAGGTTTTGGAAGTATCAGCAGTATTTCTGACATGTTAACCAAAGTTACTTTGGATAAACTATAAAGACTTACTGCCTTTTAGGTGAAGAATTGTTTTTTCCCATAGGGTAGCTGGAGCTTTGCCAGCAGAAACTAAGGTTTTGCTCTGCCTGTTTCCTGGGGTGAACTAAGTGAAATTGCCCTTTGGCAGTTGCCTTTATCTCAAAATTCTACAGACACTGAAAGGGGGATAACAGGTTGGAGGAGGAACAGAGGATCCTGGAGAGAAGTGAGGGATGTCCTCTGGCTGCATTTCTGTAGAAGGCATTTGCAAGGGAACAGAGAAAATATTTTAAATGTCATCAGTTTGAATGCAGTGTGTCTTGTCTTCTGGGTTTAAGAACGAAGTCTGAAGTGATTCTGTGTTATCCCTTCATAAACAGGAGCTTTTAATCTCTTAAGAGATTTGAGAAACTATTTTCTTATCTGACCTTCTTTCATACATATCTCTGGGTTTTAATTCCATTTCTTTAGAAGTTTATGTAAACAAAGGCACATCTGTCATTCAGCTTTTTCTTACCAGATAGAGGTTTTTCTTTTTCCCCCAGTGCATTATTCACATTTTATTTTTTTGTCTTCTTACAGTTCTGTTATCTTGTAATGTGAAAGCCATGAACAAAGGACAGAAAAAAGTATCAGAGAAATCTCACAGGGAAACAAGCCTACAAAGCTCAAACCAATCCCAACTGGGAAAATGATCATGATGGCACCTGCAAATAGGAACCCCAGCTCCTGTTCCCAGGAGCTAAGGAGGAGTAGATGCTGATTTTCAGTATACAGAGTAATCTGTGCTTAAAAGCTGCAGTCCTGTGTTTATTTGTTCTGTCTTTAAAAGGCATGCAAAAGTACCTGCATATGCAACTCCCTTTGAGCTTAATGAGTGTTCCTCACAAACATCAGAGGAGAGATGGGAACTGGGTGCATAGCCAGTGTGATAAGTAAGGGTTTAAGAATGGGGGTACAGTGTTTGAATGAGAAGAGATACTGAGCATTTCTTGTATGCTTTTATCTTGTTTCAGAGAATGAAGTGAGATGATAAAGGAATGCACCAAATTTGCATTTCTTTATAGGTTGTTTTGTTTGGGGGGGGAAGCAATCTTCGACCCCATTTTTCTCCCCAAATCTGATCAAGAGAGGTCAATAACTACCTCCAGGGCAGGAGTGGAGCTATTTGCCTTGTGATAATATCTGCAAGACCTGCTGAAACTGGATCCCACTACTGTAGGGACCATCTTTCATTGTGTAGTCCCTATTGCAAAAAGTTTGTGCTCCAGATAGGAAAGACAAAGAGTGTGAGGGGAAACGACTTAGTGACGACTGCTTTATCATCCTACAACAGGACAAAACACAGCTTGAAATAAAACCCTGCCGTCTTTAATCAGATACTCTTCCTTCAGAAACTCCAGAGCTCTGTCCCTGAAACCTGAGCTGCAGCTTCTGGCTCAGGGCCTGGAGCCAGTCCCTCCACCAGCACCGCATCAGGTTTGGGCATTGTTATATGGCTGTCCCACCTTAGCTCCTGTAGGAGTGCTTAGGGCAGCGTAGGTGCAGCTGAGGCTCTGGATCCCACTCCAAACCACTTCTGTCCTTCATAGTCTCCCAGTGTCTTGGTGTTTTTAATCACCATGTAAAGACAAACGGTGATCACGCAAGATTCTTTTCTTGCTGCTGCTAAAGTGAGAAGGCTACTAAGGCTTACAGTGGCTCATTATGTGATGGAGAGCCTTAGGAAACTAACCTTTGCCCTTCTATTACATGATCTCTACACTGCTGTTGAAGCCCCATCCTCGGCGTGACCCCAGGTGCCAGCAGCTCGCTGTTGCCTGGATGCGGGCCCTGGGCGCTCAGGAGCTGCCGAGGGGTCACACGTACGGCATTGCCTCCTGCAATTAAGGGAGCACGCGGGAAGCTGGGCAAAACTCTCCCACAAGAATGGACTCTTTCAAGCAGGATGCTGCAACAGTCACTTTGTAAGGTGAAGCCTGCTCATAAAGAGAACCTAAATTGGATTTTTTGTAGGGTATAAGGGGGAAGAAAATGGAGCTCCTTTCTGCCACAGCTGCCCAGCTTAGCCCAGCAGCTCTTCCACTTCCATCCTTTTTCATAACCTGTGTAGGCTGCAGGGACTGTCACTGTACTTGATGATTTTTGGGTCCCCTCAGACACAACCCACGTACCAGGGTGTGATTCAGAGAAGCCCTCTTTATGCTGGCATAAATCTTGTCTGCAGTGAGCTCTAATAGAGTGAAATTATGTTTATAAAGGCACAGAATTGTTCCAGATTACTTCAGTGCACTGAAGCAATGTTCAGATTTTACAGATCTGCTTACAATTAACCTCTCTGGAGGGAGGGAGGGAAGGAGGAAGGGAGGGAATGCAGGGAAATTATCATGAAGAGGAGAGAATCTGGTTTCTGTGCTCTGTATTTGTTGGGGATTTTTTAACTTGTCCAGAAATGTGTGTTACTCTTTGTCACAGACTTGAGTCTTATAATATTTAAATGTTCATGCTTCTTGGAACATGTGGTTACATTCTGCTACTGAACAATAGAGTGAATGGATTTACTTATTTTCATTCTGGTTGAAATTGGCAAGCAAGAAACATCAACTTGAGGAACTGTCATGTTTGTATTTTTTATTTCTCTTTAATTTTTTCAGTCTCCTTAATGAAGCATGATTCCATCTGCAGTGAGTGGCTAAGTGGATGGCTAGTCTGCATAGTTGCATTTGAGAAGTTCATGCAGATTTCACTGATGTAATTTTAAAGTGAATTAATTAGAATGCATGCAATCTTTATTTAGATGTTAGTCAGAACTGAACTGGGGTTGTTTTATTCTTTTTAGCCAGCAGGAAACTCTGGATTTAGGAATTGTTTCTTCTTTGCTACAGGCTAGATTTTTAACTGGATGCCTAAATACCACACAGTGGCTGGGGGCTTTTTCAAAAATTCCAGAGTAGTTGCCTTGCCTGTTAACTTGCTTTCTCAAGAGGCAGGAGCTAAATATCAGAGTAGAAATCACAAACCCCTGATTTCTGTTCTGGGACTAATTCCTCTCTCTAAACCCTACAAGCTGATTATTCTGTCTTTCCGATCTTGAGAAGTGAAAATTGTGTCTTTTCACTGGGGCTGGGAGACCTTGTATTTTAAGTGCTTTGAAAGTAGAAAGATGTAAACTGTGAAAATACCAATTAAATTAAGAATTGGAGAATATAGATAGTGGGTAAGCTATGCCCAAGCCATAGCGATCACATATTTTTAATTCTGTTTCTTAAGGACAGACTGTTTTGGAGATTTTTTTTTCAGCTGCCAATCAGATAGGAAATCTTGGATTTTTTTTTTTTTTTTTCAGGCTGAAATTTTTTTTTTTTTTCAGGCTGAAAACTTTTAAAAGTTAATGCCAAACTCTCAATATCACTGATGGGGAGATTGTTTTAAGATGACAGCAAAGCTAATGGGGAAGGGTCTTCCTGCAACAAAACCCACAGTGCTCTAGTGTCAGCCTGTGCTCTGCCAGTGATAATGCGCACTTTGTTATGCTGGGTGGCTGAAAATTATCTACATACAATTAAAATTCTCTTGTAGAGGGCTGGGTTCTACTTGTGCATTGTTTCCCATGGTTAAACAAACATTTCTTGCTTTTCACATCATTTTTTTTGCCTTCAAAGAAGCAGATCTGCTTTTCCTTTCTCCTTTTGGGGTCTGCCTCTTCTGTGTTTTAGCCTTTACCCCTGATTTTCCATAGCTTTCACTTGCCAGCTTTAATGTTTAAAGCAGCAACTTAGATTGAATGTTATTATCCATAATTTACTCTATGTTCTGTGAAGATGGTTATGTAATAGCAGTAATTGCATCAACTCACCTAATGAGCTTTCCCTCCAGTGCCATGTACAGCAGATTAATAGCCCATGAATTCATTTGCAGCTCGTTGTATTTCAGAAAAGTATTTCAGGCAGCAATTAATAAACTGCTAAAGAAAATAACATAAAAAATGATTTTTTTTATTATGTTAACTCTCCAGCTGAACAATTTATTGGCACCTTTCATGATGCGGCTAAGTAAATTCTCTCCTAATTCCTCAAGCAGAGTGTGATTAGTGAACCCTGCTCAGCTCAAGACTGTCTGGTAATTAGTCTGATCTTTATATCCTAAAATGTTAGGGAAAAGTAAGAATAGCGTCCTAATGTTCTCTTTTTCTTCTATTCTTTGCCTTTCAGGCATTATGCAAATAGCTGTAAGTTTAAACTGCAGCACACTAGTGCTGCAAATTTTTTTTCCTCCTTTCTTGCATAGGAACCCTATAATTGTGTAAGCTAAGAATTGAAGACCTCGGCCAATAAACAACCCCTGGCCCTGTTTCTGCCCTGTTTGTTGTGGGCTGCAGTGTCCCATACCTCCCAAGTGGTGGGACAGAGCCCGAAGCAGGGATCCGAGAAAGGTCATGGGGTGCTGCTGCCCTGAGGAAGGTAAACCAGGGGTCAAATGCCACTGGAGAGGGAGATGCCAGGAGAAAGGCATGGAGAGGAAACAGAGAACAGGGAAAGTCCTGTGTTTTGCAGTGTAAAAAAGAATGAGGTGATTGAACCCAACAGGAGAAGACCAGCAGCGAGATGTCACGGCTGCAACCACCTTTGCCAGGAAAGTGTCTGGGGAAAGGGGGAGAAACTGCTGCATGTGGCCAAACTTGCCAGGCTGATCTAGAATTACTATTCCCATGCTTTTTCTTTTAATTGGTGCTAGTGTTTGGGGATTTTTTAAAATTGAATCAAGTTTTTAATGTTTTACATAATTTCTGTTTCAAAAGAAACATTTACCTTCCTGCCACTACCATCCCTACTCTCCCAGTCGAAAAGAAGCGCTTAGCTTGTCTTCAGAAGTAGTAAAATATATATTTTAAAATATATTCCCTCATTTTGGGCTCTTGGGAACTGAGTAAGCATAAAGGGAATTCCTTCAATAAGCTCATACAGAGATTGATTACATGTCCTCAGCTGGAAGTTACATTAAGACTTATTCACTAAGGTATAGCTACCGTTGTGAACTTTTCAATGCTCTCTGCTGTCTCTATGACAACACAGATCCTGGCAGAAGTTACCAGGGCTCGTGTGCTCTCTGCAACCTTTGTCTGCATCCATCAATCCTAGTCCTCGGCGACTGTAAATGTGTGTCTTTCTTACATTTTTGCTTAACAAGGTGTTTTATTAAATTTGTGACACTTCTAAAGTTATTACACTAATCATTTGTACTGTCGTACGCAACCATGCTCTAAAAGAGATGTGCTTTATAAAAGGACTTTCTGAATGGCTCTCAGTCTTGTCCTGTGGAAGATATTCAGCTGAATGGCACAGAGTCCTTGTACAAGTAACTTTTCTTTCATTACAGGTGAAACTTAAGGTAACTAGAGCCTGGGAAAAGCACGATGCACATACAGTCAAATTTCTGCTTAGACCTGCAGGGCACTCCAGAGAAGTGCTTGCTACTGTTCAGTGCTCTAGCAAAGTCCTCAGTCCTTCCTGAACCCATCCTTATTTTAAAGGAGCCTATAGTGCGTCTGTTGGTGCTTGCAGCTCAGGTTTCTGTGGCAGTCCTGCCATGTGCCACCTTCTGAGGAGATACTTCTCTGGAGATTGGGCTCTTTTTTGAGAGCAGTTGGCATTGGCATATTTTCATATTTTTCATTTTACACTTTTGGAGTGTTTTAGGAATTATCAGATGCTTTCTTCTTCATCAGTTTCCCAGTAAAAGACATTTTGGGCAGATATCTCTTACAAAATCACTTCTCAACATAGATCTTGTTCCTTTTCTGGCCTTTTCCTGTTATTTCTCATCCCCTGCTTTGGTTTATAGCATTATTCCAAATTGTACATGTAAAGACATTGGCTCTATGCATTTGTGTTGCCATTGTAGGTCGCCTTTGCCTCTTCTTCAGTTTAGTATCCCAGCTGCTTTCATGGCAAGGAAAACCCTGGGTTATCCTTTCTGCCTTGTCCTGTGCCAGGCAATGCTGCTGTCAGAGCAGATGGGAAACCTGGAGGTAGCCAATCCCTACCCACTCCTTGCACTCCTAAGAATTATGCTGAGGCCACATTTGCTTTGTCATGCGGACATAACTGCTGAGACCCAATCCCATGACCTCAAAAGCTTTGTTTCAGAGCTTCCATTCTTCCTTTATGCACTCAATTCACTGCTTCGTATTCCTCATTCGAATCATTTTGTTGTTTGGGGATGTGGGGCATCTTTGCATCTCTCCTCCTAATTGCCATTGTGCCATGTGGCTTGTGCTTTCTACACTGGCCCTTGTGGTTTCTCTGGTATCTTTTTTCTCCCTTTAAATGCTTTTTTTTTTTTTTTTCCCCTAATTTTTTTATTTTGGGATGTTGAATCCAAAGGATGGAGAAATGTCAATGAGATAAATATCAGTCTGGGAACAAGCAAATTGCCAGTGTTCTGGGCCTTGAAGCTAAACATGGCTTATTTGGTTGTCAGGCCAACCTGAAAATGTTATCTGCAGTAGCCAAGGTTCATGAGAAATGCAGTAAATTGTTCCCAAGAGCTCTGGGAAGTCTGAACTGCAGCAACCCGAATGTTCCTGAAGGACTCTCTATCAAAGGAGAGGCTTATTTGGTCCTTCTCCTCAGAAGAAACAAATATGAGAGTGTGTATATCTTCCTGCTGGTTTATATCCACAAACTTTTGTTTTCCTGGTGATCACTTTACTGGAGATGGTCTCACATGGGGTAGGTGCCTCTGCAAAAGGCAAAGAAGCAAAGCTCTCGCTGGCCTCTCTGCGGAGAGCAGCTCCCGTGCCGATGGTGTGGAAGATGGAAAGCAGGCACTCAGAAAGCAGTAAGTGCTCAAAGACGCTTTAGGAAGACCTCTCCATAAGTAGATGAGGCCATGGATTTCCCTCTGCTGCTGTCAGGCCCTCACGGCTTGCTTTCATCTGCTGGATGAATTGTTAGAGCAGAGGGAGTTTTGCATTGCCGTGCCTGCGATAAGCCGGCTGACACGTTGCAGCTCCTCCTGCTGGGATGCTGGCCTTAGGACTGTGCTCTAAAAATAGCCTCGATTTGTTTTTAGTTTGACTTTGTATCACATGCTCATTTTAAAATACATCAGAACAGTTAATTTCCAGTTCTTCAGCGCTCATGTGGAAAGTGTAAAGGATTTTTTAAAGTAGATGGTGCACAAGGAGTAGAAATAGAACCCTTTCTACCCAAACTTAAATAACACTCAGCTGCCAACTCTATAAAAGGAAAAAGAAAGATCATAAGGTGTTAGAATTTTTAATGTCCTCTAGCCCAAAATGAACACAAATGGTTTTGCCCCATCTTATTTTACTCCAGTTCTTGTTTGCATGCTTGCCTGTTTCTGAAAGCTCTTAAATGTTTAAATCTAGGTCTCGTGAAAAGTCTGTCAATCAGACAACAGTTCTGAAACCTGACTTCTACAAGTTGTAGCTTAAAGCCCTACAGGCGGTGCCTGTGGCTGATCGGCATTTAATGAGCTGTGGGATCGTTTCTCAGTGCCATGCATCCATAACCAGTTGCTTGTTGTTGATATAAACAGATTTGGTAAGTAAATGTGAGGAAATTGTCTGACTTTGGAGACATTTACCTGAATTTCAGAGTTAAAGCTAAGTGGAATTCTTCCTTTCCCCTGGCTAAAAGTGCAACAGAAAGCAAACATGCTTTTAGTTGGATTACAGGCATGGTTAGTCATCTGACAGACAGTTTTAATGGAGTCAGAAAGACATGCTGGGGAAACATGCTGACCTACTTTTCTTTCTTTCTTTCTTTTTTCAAACTTTGAAGCAAGTGAAATGTTAATTTTAAAACTCTCCATAAAGTTAGACTTTGGTGAAGGAGCTCATTTTGTGATTTAATTTATTTACACTTCTGTTTAGGGTATGATAGATTGTTTTGATAACTGAATTTCATCAGGTTGTTTCTGTTTTTGTTAGGAAATTGGGTTACCTCTGAGAAATCCATGTTCTTCCCCCTCTGCAGGACAAAGCAATCAGCTTCAAGTTAATGAATGATTTAAGTCCAATCCTCTGAGGGAGGACTTTACAAACCATTGAAAATAACAGACTAACAAAATGTATTACATTTTTATCATTTTCAATGCATTACATTTTTAAACATTTGCTGTCTTTAAACTTGGGGGAAGAAGGATTACTGGCAGATAGTGCTGTGCATTTTGCACTTTAGCTTTTTTTTTTCCCCCTGTGTTAAGGAGGTTGGTGCTCCACCGTCAGTATTTTCTTGGAGGCAGAACTTGATGTATTTGAACCTGGGAAACTCTTTACTGTAAAATTTGAGAGCTTGGGGGAAAAAAGTGCCTTAAATTAAATAGGAAAACTTAGCAGTAAGAATGGATTAAAACATTGCAGAAATACTAAATTGAATGATACTGGGCGATAAAGGAAAGTGTTTTAGAAATGCTGTGGACCACCTCACTCCTTCAGCAGCAGGCACACACAGAAATTGTCAGATGGGTGAGGGGTGCCAGGTCCCTGGCAGAGGGCTGAGCTCCATTCACCTTGCAAGCGCTTTTGGTGAAGACGTCGCTGCGCGGTTGAAGGAGCAGGAGAGGACATCATTCCTTGACACACTGGTCAATCCAGGGACACTGTTTTCACCTGCTCTGTCTCCTCCTGTTTCCATCATTTAACAGGTTTTCTGCTGTCACTCAGCCCTGGTGCAATGGGTGCTGATGCAAATCCTTTGCTTCCTCCCATCTCTCCTTGTTCTTAACTCCCAACAAGCTGATTACAGTTTGCATCATGGAAATAGTAATACAATGGAAGAGAGGGAGAAAAAATGGAAATTTCCAGAAAGTCCTGAAGTTTATGGGGAGTGTTACATTTCACAGAATACACAAATTACATATACTCTTATGAAGTGCAGTAGTTTTATTTCTAGAGAAATAAAACTGTGTATTTCTAGAGAAAGTTCCAGTGGCAAAGATTGAGATCTGTTTTTTATAGTTCTTAAAATTAAGTGTAAGATGTTGGCTAATACATGACAGTTTTTTCTACATCTCAAGAAGGCTGGTAGTGGCATTGCACAGGTCTTAGCCATTTTGTAAGCTGGAGATACCAGTAGAGGAGGCATCAGCCCAAGAGGACAAATCAGCAGTAAGTGAATATCCTTATGCACTGAACGGCTGCACCTCACATGTTCAGCATCCCTCACTGCACCATAGCTGTGCTTCATGCAAGGACTACCTTTCCCATGTTTTTCTTGCCATAGCACTTCTAGGTGACCTGTGACATGGTATGTTTTGATTCTAGTGGAGATGCAACTGGGAAAAGACTCTCAAAAAAAGCAGTACATCTGAAATTCCATTCAAGAAGCTTTTTTTTTTTTTCTGCTACAGTAAAGTTGTTGATGCTGGAAGATGAAGCATTAGGTTTAGAGGAGCTTGACTTGCTCTCTGACAGTACTAGGCTGCCTCTTTTGGGCAGGGAGCTCTTGTGTTTCCAATTAGGAATCTTGTGAAGATTGGTGAAGAAGTCCAGAGCTCAGTGTGTGTTTGGTCTTGTAGTCCACATTGTACTGTGCTGCACCATCTGGTTATCCTATAAAGTAGCTCCAGGATCAAACCCAAGTGATCCAGATCCCTGGAACAAGTGACTGTTAGTTCATAAGAGCCTTTTGACAGCACTTTTTACAAGAAAGCTGTTTGACTTTCCCTTTCAGTAATTAGGAAGAGAAGCTCAGTGCATATTTTCCCCCCTGCCCCTTCTTTGGATGCCTTTTCAGGTGAACACTGCTATTAAATCAGAACATCCAGAAAAAAAATTTAAATGAAAAAGGGATGAAAATAATAAAAAAGACAATACATAAAAGCAAGAGGATAGATGTTACTAAGAAAAAGAAGCCCTATTATGTTCAAACCTCTCTCATAACACAGGGAAAAGTAAACAGGGCCAGAGGAGAATAAGCATAAATATTTTATTCCTTTATTTCTGTAGAAGGCTTAAATCCTATTTGTCCTCAAAAGAGAGTCAAAGCCTTTTCTTGGCAACTTTTGCTGTTGTTTTCTAAGTCAGCTACAGCTATTTCACATGGTTATTAGGAACATTATTCCTACTAGAATTTAGGCATTGTAAGGTGTGAACATACATAACCTGCAGAGACCTATCAGCTGCCACTCATAGGGTATGCAATATAAACCCATGAGGTTTGGAGTCTTCTTTCTTGGTTGGGTGAGTGAGGCAGGGAGGTAACCCTCTGGTAAAGGGACCTTGCACTAATGGAGGAGGAATATTTTAAAATATTCCCTAGAAACTAGGGTGTGGGAAAAATGAGGCAATTAAGAGGAATCACTAGATACCCTGTCTTAACAGTTTATTATATATATTTTTAATGAGTATTTAATCCCTAATGCTGTGTGATGGATTAGAAAAGAGGGGGACTCAGGCCTCTTTCTGTGCATAGTTTTATGTTTCCCCTTCATTGAACATTTTCTCTGGGCAAATTGTTTAACTTGAGCTGGTTGGAGGTGTTCCAGCACAACAGAGCTTTGCTGAAAATAACATTGGGTTGAATCCCAAAATGAAGAGTTGTCTATTGTGTTCAGATTTGCAGAATCTCAGGATGAGTTACAAGGGGGGCCAGGAAGGAGCCTTGTCTGTGTCTGTCCTCCATGTTGTACATCCCAGGCCCTGGGGGACTTGGCTGCACTGTGTCTACCATGCAGCCTGGTGCTCTGGGCAGCTCTGCAGCTGGATAGGCAGGTGGATGTTCACTGGCTTTTTTAGGAACTGAATAAACCTCTGCTTTTGGAAATATTGAGGTTTTAACCTGTGTTTCCCATGGGGGTTGTAACCCTAGAACAACATCCTGAGGACCTCATAGAAACCTTTCTGTTAGTGCATCTTTCATCTTGCACTTGCCACAGTCTTGGAGAAGACCATCCTAGCTGGACGCAGGCACCCAACCTGTGTGCAATGAGTTCAGGGCCCAATCCCACACTGGTGACAGACATGAAAGATTTGTCATCAGTGAGATACGATGGGGTTAGCAGCCACCTGTAATGCCAGATGATCCTTGCTGAGTAGTCACTTCTAGTGCCAACTGGGGACCACCACCCTCATTTAGTTAAGGACCAGCTGTGTGTTGAATTCAGTCTCCTTGCCCAGCCCTTGGCTTCCCTTTCAGATGTCATCTCATGTCCAAGTTGCATCCTTTGTTTTCATGGAGAAGTCTGGGAAAACTAGGTCAGTTTATCCAAGTAGAAATTATTATTTTATTGAGTTAACTCTGTGTTGACCTGCTGCCTGTTTGCCTTCTCAAAATGAAATCCCTTGTGTGCACTAAATCTTGCCCTGGAAGTTGCAGAACCCTCAGTAATCACTTTGATTTCAAATCAAAAATAAAAAGGCTGCTTTTCTTAATATCTTTATATTTCCTGGAAACAAGTGTCTGTCTGCTTTGCTTCATGTGTGATCACTACATCAGGCTGGCCTGGTGTGCTGTGAAAGCACTTAATGTAAAAAGGTTATGTGCTGGCTTTACTGGGGATATTTAAAAGATCTTATGGAGAAATCGGGATTTGATTCTGCTTGACCCTGACTGACAGAATTAAGCTCTTTAAGCCAGTTCTGTAGTTACTAACATGCCTTCTTTTTAAAATAATCTGGTCCACTTAATCCTGCTATTTCAGAACTTCAGTCCTAGACAACAAAGCTTTTTTTTCTTTCTTTTTTTTTTTTTTTTAATGAAAGAATATTTGGAATGTATTTTTAGAGAACTTCTTTGGCATTGTACATAAAAGATAAAATATATCAAAATAGACAGTCTGATAATTAGTTGCAGGCTTGTGGAGTGATTCATGTCATAATGTGAGTGCTGAAACAGCTGAGGTTGCTGCAGGTGTGTTAAGGGAATTCGACCCTGTAATGCTGTGATGCTTTTGCCTCTACATAAACAGGAGTACAGATGTCTGGAGAGCCTGCATTAATAGATGAGAATCAGTATTTTTGCATGTGAATTATGGATGGAGCAGTATTTATTAAAGGCAAAAACAAGGGCCTTTGTCTCCCAGGCACCTTTTGCTTTGAAGAGTTGCACTAAAGCCTGCTGCTGTCCCAGGAACAGAGATCCCAGAAGTGAGCTGGGGCTTCAGCTGCTGCCTGTTAAGCCTGGCTGGAGCTCAGGGCCGAGTTGTGCCATGCATGGGCAGAAAGGGATCCGAAGAAAAGCCTGGGAGGCAAAGACCTTTTAAGTGCCTCAGCTGGCGGGTGTAGTGCTTCGTGGTGGGCAGTGAGACGCTAAAGCTGAAAGTGAATAAACTTGTTTACCTGTGGCAGCAGCCAGCTTCAGCAGGGCTTTCCCGGAGACTGCTGGCTGGCTCGGCGTGGCTTTTCTGAAATCCTGAAATGGAAAGAAAAAGAAGTCCCCTGACCTCACTCCTTTCTCTCACTCCTTACAGTTGGTGAAAACAGGACTATGTAATCTTCAAAAAAAAAATGCCCCACCCCAACAACAAATCTGCAGATTGTTTATTCCAACTGCTCAGCTTTTGGGAAGGGAAAGGATGTAAACAACACACTAAAATGCAGTGAGATGCAACAGTATTGTTTGGGCATGTTATTTTCCCATTTGATTAAGCTTTTTTTTTGTAGCATCACGACAAAACAGCTTTAACAACACACACTGTTCTTTAAAAAAATCAAACCCATGTGCCGTCCAAGCCCCCTGGCCAGTGCAGATGTGTGCCCACCAGCTGTGTTGGACTGTGCATCAGTGTGAGGCTTAAACAGACAATTTTTTCTGGCTGATCTAGCAGTGCTTCTAGTCCACCTGGCTAAATGATACTGTTCTTCTCTTCTCCTGCTGCTTCAGCTAGCCAGGAGGGTAAGCTTCAGCAGGGCAGCTGAGTATGGTGCACACTCTGTTCCCCCTGCCCTCCACTTTGGGTCCCAATCCTGGCACCTGGGGAGCTGGAAATAACCCCCCAACTGCAATTCTATTTTATTTTGTTTTAGCAGTAGGAATATGAACAAGCTTTTGCATTTAAGAAGGAATGTGTGTAAGTTCGTAATGGTGTGTTTTTCCACATTTGCTTTGGAGGAATAGGTAAATAGGTTCTGAGCTATTTCTTTGCTTTTATTGTCCCTGGCCTAGTGGGAGGCCAAGGCTGCAAGCTGCCGAGGCTGTAACACAGACAAGCACTGCGATTCAAGAGTGCAGCTCCCTTTCTTCAAACATGCCGGGAACAACTGTTCCTGCGCCTTCATGAGCTCAATTTACGGTTGCGGGAGGCGATGTGTTCCCTGCGCCTGATGAAGCACCCGCGCACGCAAAGCCTCTTCAGACGTGTTGTCAGTTGGCAGCTCTCTCGCTAGATGCACCTTTACACAATTGCACAAGCCACCAGGAGGTACAAATGTGAAATTCAGCCTTGGGGGCAAAACAAAGAAATGAAACTTAGGTATGAAAGCGGTGTTATCCATCTGCAGATACAGATATTAGACCTGATCTCCCACCATGTTACTGTAGCTTTACACTAATAGGACTCTGCTGCAATCGGTGGAGTAGCACCACTGCAAGACAAAAACAGCAGTGGGGATAAGTTGGGGCTGTTATTTTTAAATCTGGTAAATAATGTAGGGAGTGAACCCTGTTTGGGGAAAGCCAGACTGTGTTCACCGTGTGAAACCACCTATAACAAAAGGGAGAAATGCAGTGACACACTAGCTTGGTATTGCTCCTGAACTTCTGCTCTTACTTCTGGGGAGCCATTGCCCTGAGTCCTGAGTGTCCATGTGCAAGCAAAGGGAAGGGGTCTTTCAGCTCACTTCCTTTTTTTGGTGGCCTTTCCATTTGCTTCCTGTAAAGTCGGTTTTATCATGCATGACCAGAATTTTTCCTGTAGCTTGGACTCATTCATTACATTGAATAAAAGTGCTTATTATGGAAAGTTATTTTGGGGAAGAAGTCTGTTGATGGTATTGTCAGGAAAGAGGCTGCAATTTGTCATGGTAGGTAGCTTGCTAGTTAAGTAAAAAGTAAGCCATGCTCTTTTCCTCAGCGTATGTTAGGATAAGAAATAAAATAGCTGTGGCAGGTTGAAGTGTGAAGTGTTACAGGCAGGCAGTGGGCAGTGGTAGTGTGCAGTGTCTGGTCTTAACTTACAGCCATGCACTTCCTTGGCCATCAATGGTTCTGGAAAAAGCCCAGCAAATTGAAATGAGGACTTTGGATAACCCCAGCATCTCCCAGTTACTACCATGACTGTCTCCTAAGAGAAATTAATGTAATATCTGTAGATAAGTAGACTGATTTACCTTTTGATGACCCTGGAGAGAAAGGTCAGATTCAGGATATTTTTGCTCATAATCGGTTATCCATAAAGAGTTAGCGTACCAGACTTCATGATTGTAGCTCAAAAGGGCAGTTGCTTTGAGAAGGTAACTTGAAAGGGCACCTCAACAGCTGAAATCAGATGAGACAGATTTAATGGCCTCTCAGTGATTTCTGACTGAAAGTTCAGAGTTTGAAATTTACGGATTTTTTCTTCACCCAGCCTGTGGTAAAAGAAATGCACTATAGCCTAATAGAAATTTATTTTCAGGCTGAGTATTTAGAAGAGTTTTTCAACTGCTGCATATACATTTGGTCACTTCGGCTGTAAGGAAGAGAAAGAATAATCACTTTGTGTTTGTGGTCTTGTGTATTTTTAGCTAATGTGTTAAGACACTGAAATTCCAGAAAAGCTGTCCTCCATTTCCCCAGAGTATTTTGGTTTAACCAGCTGCATGCAGAATTTTAACTAGACTGCCACAGAAGTTACTAGTAAATCCACTGGGATCTTAGCAGCCAAAACAGTAGATAGTAAGCACAACACTTTGCTTCCCTGAGGGTTTTAGTTTCATGGGGATTCTGCCACAGGCTAGCACTTCTCAGTGGGTTACCTGCAGAAGCCCTGTAAATTTAGGAAACCTCCCCAAATGGAGTGATTGATTCCCAAAGCTCCTTCCCATTCCTGCACTGTGCAGGGAAAGACTGGCAATACCCACTGAGTGATTCAACTGCTTGCAAACCTGTTGCAAGTGGCATGGTAGATCTTAATAAAAATCATAGGTTTTATGTTGAGGGCAAGAAAGTGACTGATTTCATGCAGAATACTGAGAGAGATGGGGCATGACTAGAGTGGAATGACATGTGTGTAGTTTAATTTAAGAGCTGCACAAGATGCAAAGGGACATTGCAAGACCTGCATGTGGAGATACTCCATTTCACATATGGGAATTTCTGGCTATATTAAGTAACTTGAGGTGATGTCTATGTGAAATACAGGTGGAAACATACCAGTGAATAAATTTTGTCCGAGTCAATGAGTATGGCTAGGCTATTTCCATTGCAGATATGTTGGTGAGTCTTCACAGGAAATATTAGTGATTTATTCTGCCTGCAATTGTTAATGCTAACAACCTTCCATAGCTCTTTAAGCATCAGCTGCTTAGAGCATGTGGATTATCCTATTTCACACTGGTAATTAGTTAATGATATTAAAGCACTTTGAAAATGGAAATCACAGGGCAAATGCTATTTAAACAGTTCATCATTTAATGTATAATCCCATCTCTCCACCTACTTTGATTGCAATATGTAGGGAGAGGGTAAGGGAGACCAAGGAGTCTGCTTTCAGTTCAACTCCTGGTACAGGTGCTGTGCCCTGTCTGTCCTGCCCTGACTCACCTGCTCCTCATCCTCTACCTGCCCACACCCATGTGCTGCAAAACATATTTTCTTCTGTTTTTTTTTTTTTTTTTTTTTTTCCCCATTTGTTTGCTGTCTTTCTGTTTTTGCAACTTCTTAGTTTCTCATTTGTTCTTAGGACCTGTTTGGGGAGTGTGGGGGGTATTCCATTTGTATTTCTGGAGTCCTAATTTTTATTCTTTGGGCAGTTGGTACTCTGTTTGGCATGTTCTGCAGAACTTGAATCACTCCTGCAATACTATAGTAAATATAAAGATAGGCATTAGTTGGTATACTCATACACTTGGAAACTGCTTATGGGATTTTGGTGGATTTTTTTTTTTTTTTTTTGAAAGGGGTGGTTTGTTTGGTTTTTGGGGTTTGTTTGGTTGGTTTGGGGTTCTTTTTTTGTCCTGTCATTCTGCAACATTCAAGACAAATGTGCCTGTACAACCATTTGGTTTCTTTCAGCAGTGGTTTTGGGTCTTGGATTGGCAGTTCTAGGTATCCCAAGTATGACAGCTGCTGATTTTTCTTCTGTATGTCTTAAAATTAAAAAAAATAATAAATTAACAGTATTTTTTTAAAGACAATAATATAAATAATAAGTTAAAATTAATAGGTAAAAGAATACCAAAGGCCTACCTTTGAGCTAGTTTCAAGGGGTATTTTTCTCAGCCTGTTGTTTTGCATTGGCTTTTCAGTTTTGGTCCTACATCTGATTTCAGATGGTATTGGGTTTTTTTAAAGGACTAGAAACTCCTTTTTTTGCTCATTCCACTTACTAATATTTCAGGGATGTGACAACAGCAGGTGCCAAATTTCACATCTAAAATGAAATTGTTCAGACTGATGAGAATCCTTGAAACCACAGGTGAAGTTTCAGGCCAGTTAAATAAAGCTGTAGAGCATCCATTTGTATCATTCATTCATATAATGAAACCTGTTCTTATAACTCAGCTCTGATATATTAACCCCGCAGTTATCCTCACACATAAATGGGAGATGTGTTGCTTTCGTCAGGATCTAACCATATAAATCCCCTGTGCATGAATGGAAAAATAGAGGCCCTTAGGCTATAGGTATCAAAGGTCTCCCCTATACTTACAATAGCCTAATAAGGTTATTTTGAAGGCATAGGTAATTACTCATGGGCTCCCTATAGCCAGTGATTCATTGTTCACTACTGCAACATTTCTAAATGAATTATGTTTTAAACAAGCAAATCCTTGGCCTTCTCTTTTATGGGAGGAAAAAGAAGATGGGAGAGACACAAAATTCCACCATTTTCTGTGTTAAGTACACTGCTTGCGAGTTAAAAGGTCCCTGGTATTTGTAGCAGTTTAAATGTACTGTCGTGCTTCTTGCTGTTTTGAATGCCTATTTCTGAATTTCACATTTTGATAAAAATATTATTGTTGTCATTAAATTGATATTTAGAAAAGACTGGATACAAGAGCTCAGTGCAATGAATAAAACAGTTGGAGTTAACTATCCCTGGGGATAGAATCAATCACTGTTGTAGAAGAGGGTGACATTTAAAAAAGAAACTCAGAAGAAAATGTCATGCTTAAAAAATTAGATTTAAATGCACTAGCTCCTGATTGATTTTTATTGCACTCACATGGATACACTGATTGATTATCAGCCTTACAAATGTTTAGTACCTTTCTCACTTCTCTAATAATCAGAATAATCTAATTTTCAATGTCATTTAAGTTACCATATTCAAGGTTATAATAGATCATATTTCTAATAAAACATAGCAATTATGTAATGAATAATACAAAGCTGCAAGGCAGAGTTCAAATTTACCTTCCTGAAAAAAAGAAAAAAAAAAAAAAGTTTAAAAAAAAAATACCAGGAGTGGCTGGAAGGGCCAGTGTACGTGAAGGCAGGCGAGAGGACGATGTCTTGTGGATCTGTGGTGTGTTCCCCTGTGGTTGAACTGAGGTTCCTGGCGTGTTGGCTGGGGCGGGTTTGCCATAGCTGAATGTTATTTCTCAATAGGAAACCCTGGGCGGGCTCGAATTCTATAATGGATGTACTTGCTCTGTGCCTGGGGAAAAATGATAGCGTGCCAGGTGCTTATGAAATGTCTTCCATGATTGTTTCTCTGTGCTCCCTGTTAATTTTGATATGTGTCTGTAGAGAGATACTATCTCACTTAATTTGAGATGTTTTCTTCTGGTGATTGTTATCCAACAGCTGACATGGTTGATTTCTCAGAATCAGCTACAAAATATGCAGGTTTTGATGTGTTTTGGTTTTGTAAGCCCCTTACACAACTGTGTACTTGTTATTTGCTTTGTCCGTTAGCAATGAGAGTTTTGTGTTTGAAATGGGCTTTGTCTCCAATCATTCTCCATATGTCAAAGCCAAGTTTTGGCATGGAAATTTGTTTTAAAATAGTTTCCTGGCTTTTTTTTAAGACCGAGCTGTTTTGCCTAAAAGAAAACATTATTTCATCTGGAAATCACAACCCAGGAAACCAATCTATTTATAACTACCTGGCATTCTGCATATTTTAGTGTGTTTGGCTTGCAATTGCGCTGCTGTTAATGTGAACAGGAGTCTCACTGTCCTGAATTGATGGCTCGTCAGTTTGTCAAAGTGTGATTTTGCTGCTTCTGAGATGATTGTTTTGTTCCTTTCCATGTCTTGGAGATGGGAAACTCAAACTCCTTTAGTTCCCTCATCTTTGTGCTTTCTTCCACCAGTTCTCGGGCCTGGAATCTGCCTGGGATGTGCAACTGGGTGTTGCTTTTGACCATGGGGTCAGACAGCCTAATTCAGCGGCAGCAGCAGGGTTGCTAAGGCTCCCTTGGTTTGAGATTTTCCAAGGTGACTGTTGGGAAAGACACCCTTATGGACTGCCATTCCATACCATTTAGCACAGTTTGTTGAAGAGTAATGTGTGGTATAGGTTGGGCATTTAACCTGATGGAGCACAGTTGGCATTGGCAGTAGGTAAGCATTTTGTTTATTTGACTGAAATATATGACTGAAATTGGCCACAGCTGCTAACTTCTGCCATAATTAGAATTTTTTTAGCAGCTGCCACTGGAGTTGGAGAAGCAAGAGCGTGGAGGAGCTGTGCTCCTGTGTTAGGGTTTCCACTGTGACAAACAGCTTGGTGCTTCTGGATTTCCCAGCTGCAGTGCTGGGGACCAGCCCCACAGCCGCATGTGGCACCATTGGCCTGCCCAGGCTCCCTGGTGTTCAGACAGGACAGGTGGCTTCCCAGGGAGCAGGAGGGCAGGCAGGACAGTGAGCCTCTGCCCAGAAGAGAGAACTGGCAGGTCTGCAGCGTTCCTACCTCAGTTCACCTCTCACTTCTCTTCTCACTGGCTTTTACAAACAAAATGAGTCATTTTGCAGACCGACCTTGTGCCCAGCACTGTGCAATTACTGACTTGCTCTGTGTGCTTTATGGTGCTTTTGAGGTTTGTTAGCTTAACGAGTAACTTCCAAAATATTTGGGGACAAGAGAAGTGTGGTTTTAGAGGAATGCAAACTGACTGGAAGCGCTAGTAGTTGTTGCTACAGGAACAAAACCAGCTAACTATTACACAGAGCTCTTCAAAGGTCACAGGGATCTCCAAGAGGCAAAACTGCAGTGATAGCATTTCAAATAATGAATTTATAGCTGATTAATCATTTTAATACATGAAAGGAGCTGTCTGTGTATCTTCTGGGTATCTGGGGAAGCACGGGTTGCGCAAGTAGTAGGAAAAATTGCATTGTGAGTGGCAAGTTCTTCTCCCTTGGACGTGTTTGTGCCACCTTTGACAAATGGATGTACAAATATTTGGTATTCCATGACTTTACCTAATTTTCTAGAAACTGTCTAAATCTCATGGGCTGGATCCCAGCTTATCCTTAGCCAAACAGTGGCTAAGTTTGGTGGACCTGAGAGGTTTGTGTTTAAGACTGGACAATTCCCTGCATTAGGACGTACTTGAAATGACCCCACTCAGGCGGGAGAATTGCTGTATGGTTACTAAATGAGAGCACTGGGGTTCTCCAAGAGAAGCTGTTTGTGTCTTCTCTATACTTAGTTCCATCTACAGCAGGCTCTGCTCTCCTTGAAGAATGCATCTGACCCTCATGCAACTTTTGTGCCCTGTCCATCACTTCGAGCAGAAGAGGGAAGGTGTATCTGAGGCTAAGGAAAAAGCAATGATAAACCTAGGGTGAGGAGAGCAGACTGAACAGGACAAGAGGTGATGTTCTGCCCCTCTACCATCAGGAAGGAGGCTGAACATCTGAAGGTAGGGGCTAGTTCCTAAGGCAACAGAAAGTATCTTTGCCAGCTTGTGAACCCTGCTGTGGCTGCCTGGAGGTTTCTGGGTGTGGAAGTGCAAGTCCTGGCATGTGTGTCAAGGGGACAGGGAAGCTGTCACAGGAAGATAGATTGAAGCAGACGTGCACAGGTGTGGGTGTGTGTCACTCAGCCTTCTGAGACGCGCCAAGACCTGGCTTCCTCACGTATCAAGATACACCTTTTTTCATTCTCCTTCCCCACACTACCACCTTATTTATTGTTCTTTAACTTCCGAGAGTTCTCATAGGGCAAGAGAGCTTCCATACTGTCCCCTGTTGGGAGCTTCTAATTAGTGCAGCCATCAAGTCAGAATTTAGTGCACAAGTAATGAAATTCATAACCTGAGTTTTCTATGGCAGCATTAATTGTGACACAGATTCATCACTGGCATATCATCATTAAAAGGCAGTGGAATTGCATCGGGGATTGATGTGATCATATGCATGTAAAGATCAAGATACCAAAAGGTGTGATTTATGTAATATAAGCATAAACTGTAATCCAAAACCCTTCCCACATGCAGTGTGACAGTTCCTGTTCCCAGAGCAGTGATGGTTTTGAAATATTTACTGCGTAAATGTGTGTGCATGTGTTTATATGTTTTTATTTAACTCTTTTAAACATAGTGTTTTCTTAAGGTCTTTCTCTCTCTCTTTTTTTTTTTTTTTTTTTTTTGAATGTTGATTTATAACTGTAGTTAAATCTGCCCAATAGTTCTCTGTTACTGAAATGCTTTATATTTTTGGAGCTTGGGTGTTATACGTCAACACTTTAATCCATTATCTTACAGGAAATATGGAAACACTGACATATCTGATGCAGTCTTAATGAATAAAGTAAGAAGATATATATTATTCTGGATTTTCATTATTTTAAAAACTATCAGAATCATACAAGAAAGTTAATGAGGAACAAAAAATGTCCCTAGTTTTCAGGCTGTGTTACTTCTCCCCTTTCTACCCTCTGATTTGCACCAAAAGAGAAAGAGGACAGAGCTGGGCCAATTTGGTGATGAGGACTGATCAGCAGCTGTCCCTCCGGTGGCCTTTGGAGGGAAAGGGACTTCAGGTACCCTGCAGAAGGAGCAGTGCTGGGGTAGCAAAGGAGCATGGCGGGGTTCCTGCCAGAGTTATCTTCTGTTCTCTGGGAACCCTTGGCACCTGCTTTGAAGCCTGGCCTGAATAATGCATTCATCTTCCATGAGGAGTTCAAAACTGTTGAGGGAAGTAGTTGTTGAGGCCACCTGCTTGGCAAATTTGTCAATCAGCTTGTAGAGCTATAAGTAAGTGGGGCTTTGAGATGAAGGTTTATTGTTCTTTGTGGTTGTGTAGGAGTTTACAGAATTTTCTAAGGAACTCTTTTATCTCCCAAGTACAGCAGTGATTAGGCTTTGTTTCTGAAGGGCAGTGGCAGTTTGCAGCACTCGAGATATACTTCTGGGTCCTGGATGTTTTTTCAGTGCAAAACATGGTGCTTGTGCTCTGCCCTGGGGTCCAGCAAACAAATCAGAGCATTTGCTTGAAGGAAAAACTTCTTGTAAGAGGAAGTGGGGGGGAACCATCCCCCTAAACCTGACTACACTAGTAGCATTGTACCTTTGTAAGGAATAACCTTTTTGGTCCACTCTTGCTAGTCTCCTTTGGGTCTGTGTTTTCCAAACACCAAAATTGATGGTGTTTAAGGTTAGGTTTTAATCCAGTGGGGTGCTCAGCATCCCAGCCCTGATCCAGCCAAGCACATGACTGACTTCAGTGAGGGTCTGTCACACAGTTAAGTCAAGTTCATGCTCAAAATGTGAATGACTGGCGTCAGAATTCTCTCAATTGCAAATTCAGATCATTAGTGAGAAGACCAGAGCCATACATTGCATGGACTATGTGCCTAATGGCCTTGTGATGGAGAAACAATGTTCTCCACGTCTACTCCTTGTTTTCTATTGCACACAGTATGTTATTTCTGTAGATGCCTCTGACTCTGATGCTTTCCCAGCCCACTATTTTTTCTGCTCTTTATGATTATTGTGGTTCACTGGCATATAGGAAGTGACCACAGAAGATACGGAGATAGGCCTGGGGAACCCACAAGGAAAAAGAGCTGGCATGGAGGTGGCTTTGTGCTTCCCTCCCTGTGTCACAGATAGAAGCACTTTCTGGGCCAGGACAGTACAAAATAAGAATCAGCAAGTCTTTGGCCATCCAAAATCCCTGGCCATGCTCACATGTGCAAACCCACCAGATGCACCCCCCGAGTTTAAGGCCTTGTTTTAAATATCGTGAGGTTTTGAATACTAACAATGTTAAGATTGGTTTTATTTATCCGGTAAGATTTAGTCTTCAGGGTGTTTAATATTGACATGGAGTCTTTGGGGAGAGGGATTGATTTTGCTTGGCTTTGTTGTAAGGCCTTATGCATCTGGTTACACTTAAGACGTTAGCTTTAGCTAACAGCAAGACTCTTGATAAAATTCACAATTACTGGCAATACTGTGGACATGGACTTATCTCCTGGGCACGTTTTGTAAAATTAAGCTATTTTCATTAAAAGAACAAAGAGCAGCATGGTGATGGAGCAGCTGTCATATTTTATTACAAAACTCAAATATGTGGGAAATCAATTACAGCATGAGTGAGCACAATGCATATTTCCAGTAATCCCCCACGGCCGGGGGAAGGTAGAAGGCTGATCTGAGTGCAGAAGCAGATGGCAAGCAACTTTAGATAGCTTCACTGCCATGTTTTCTCTTTCAAGTGTTTGTGCTTCTCTTTTGATCTTCAGAACTTGATTTTAACGTGTTTCATCTTCTTTTGTTTACTGTTTTCACATTTAACTTTCCTTTTAAATAACTTCTGTTTGGTGGAGTTTGTATTAGTATGGGGCTTTGTTATCTTCCATGCTGAGGTACTTAAGAAGAAAGACAGTTGCTGTCTTTTCTTAGTGTTGTTCACATCCAATAAAATAGTGACTGCTTCACTGCAGAGGGCTTCACCATCCACTATGCACAACTGTAGTTCTACAGTAAAAAAATCCCACCTCACAAAGTTACTAAGACACTGTGCATATGAAGTTGCAGTTGACTTTCCTGGAAGGCAGATACTATGGGATTGTGATGACACACCCAGAAACACCCCTGTGGAAGTTTGGTTTAATCACTGCTCACTACATTTAGTTCTGAAATTATTTTTAAATGAGTAAGCTGGAATTAGTGTCCTCTGTGCATATAACATTTTTATATTCAGCTAAAATAATGTGTGTTTAAAATAGCAGCATTTTACAGTGATTTGAAATAGAGCAGCAAAAGCAACATAGGTTGATCCTATTAACCCCATGTGATCTGTATCTCTGCTTTTTTTACAGCTGTCAGAAATGACAGGAACAAAAAGAAGAAGGAACCTTCAAAGCAAGAGTCCACAGAAAACTATGAAATGACAGCAGAGTTAGATGATCTCACTGAGAAGATCCGAAAAGCTCACCAGGAAACCTTCCCCTCGCTCTGCCAGCTGGGAAAATACACTACGGTGAGTGTGGAGTATTGTTTGAGGCACAGAGCGTTCTGGATATGCCTGGATGATGTGAGTTTTGGAGGGCCTGGACATTTTAAATAGATGGAGCAGTAGATTCACTCTTTGCACCTCCTAAGCCAGGAAAAAACAGAAGTGCGTGTGCAAAGGCTGCCTGCCGGGGAGAGAAATTGAACTTAGATGTGAGCGCTACTTAGCGGTATCACGAGAGACTCCTGGAGGATTAATCCAGCCAAACGACCAGCTCTGAGACCATGAGTCAGTTGCATTCCATCATTCATTAGAAATGTGTTGGCTTCCAAAGACGTGATCTCTGCTCGTGCATCAGCGGATTACAACTTTGCAGGTGTAGGGAGTTCTTAAATGCTGCTGGATTACTGGTGATAGTCCCAAAGCTACCAAGGTCAAGGAAAATATGAAACGTTTAAGTAAAACAGTTTCCAAAATACTCATTTGCAGTTTATTCCTAGAATCATAGAATATCCTGAGTTGGAAGGGACCCACAAGGATCACTGAGTTCAACTCCTGGCTCTGCACATGACAACCCCAAAAATTACACATCCTTTCCCAGTCTACCAAAAGATCCCATAACAGCAAAAACTTCTACTGCTTTTAGAAATGAAAAATCAGCTCCCTCATCAAGAAGCTCAGTATTATGGGAATTTCTCCAGAGTTGAGTCGGGGAAATAATTTTTCTTTTATACATATGTATGTTGCTAAATTCAGGGAAAGTCAGTGATTTTAATTGATTAAAGAAAATTCAATGTCAAGTTTGCAAATCCAGTAATAAAAGAGATGATGAAAAATAACTGTTAGGTAATGTTTAGAGCCTTATCAGTAGAGAAATGACTACTGGGTCTGGGCTTGCTGCTGGTTGCAGCAGCAGCAACTGTTTCAGAGGGGTGTGCAAAACATCCTGAGGTAGTCAAGCATGTGCTCTCACTGCTGAGAGCAGGAGTTTAGGAGTGACATGGCTGGGGCAAGGAGACAGCTGTCTCCATGGTTCTTGTCCTCCAGCCCCAGCTGAAGATCTGGGACTAAGCCTCAGAGGCCAGGTGAAATACTTATATCACTGGATTGCTCTCTGGTTTGAGTAAATTTTCTGCTATTGAAACAAACATTAAATTTCTCAGAGTGACATAGGCAAATCCCTGTGTGCCATCAATATTCACTGTTTTAGCAATCAGGGTGCTTTTTTATGGCTTAGTAATCTATTTACAAAACAAAGTGCAAGGCTCAAAACTGAGGTCTGAGTGTAAGACTTGGTATTTAAGTGCACAAAAAGTACATATGTGATTTTAGAAAAAGGCATGTTTTTCATGTTGCTGAAAGTATTTTCACTGCCACGTCTCGTCCCAACTTCGCAAGAGCAGATCCCTTGCTAGCCCGGGCTAGCTCTTTTTGGGGCGATAGGGCAGCGAGAGGCACTCCCTGCTGAACCCAGCAGGGCTTTAGAGAGTGCCTTCATGGGTCCGAGGACACTGCTGATCCCACCGGCAAGGAAGGAGGCGACACTCTTCTGGGGGTAGGTCCAAGATTTATTGTGACTCTGAGGAGAGCCCCAGAGCCCAACACCACTCAAAAAGGTCCCAGAAGAGAGTGAGCTCTGGACCTTGAGCAGGCCCTGATATAGGGTGGGCAGGGAAACCTGATCAGCCAGTGGGAGAAGCCATGGGAGTGGCCCTCCGAGGGAAGGACAGCCGGGGTATCCACTTAGCAGGGAGGAGGGGAGGGACCCCAGGCCATTGTCCATCACCCAGCGACCCCGGCAGAAGCCTCCAGACAAAGGGGAAGGATGGACAAGTCAGCTGGGAGGGGTCAGGGGCATGAGTCAGGGTTTTTGGGATTGATGGACACACAGGTGCTGATGGGAAAACCTGGGATGAACCAAAGAGGCACAAGGGCGGTACAGAGGGATAAACCATTTTGAACATACATACAGGGAACCTAAAAACACAACTCCACATTTCACAAGCACTTTTCACATTTACATCTGAGCCCCATGTAAACTGGTTAGTACTGGGAAGGCGCCCATCCTTCCTGTGTTTCTCTGGTCCTTCCCAGCAGGAACACGTTAATACATATTTCCACATTACTTGGGAGTTAGCAGAGTGCACTGCAGCTGGTGGGATGGTACTGTGCTGCATCCTGGTAATTGCCAAAGATCCTCAAGGGCTGAAAGATAAACCTTGGCACCTCTACACTTGCATTAGGTACTGGATGCTGAAGTATCATTAATCTTTTAGCTCTTGAAATGATACAAGTGGATGAAATTGGAGAGGGTCTTGTTGCATAGCACACCCACTGCTGATGCCTTTGTCCTTAGGTTCTGCCTGAACCCCACAGCGAGTTTATGTCCCTGTTGGAATTTCAGAGCCCTTTTTGAGAGCACCAGGATCTCAGTAATGAGCAGATGAATCTGGTCTGTCTGTGGAACACGAGTAGCCATGATTTGACCACACTCTTTCTGAGGCTGGATATTGGTTGTTCATATCTCAAGCCTGATGGAACAGCCTGGGGCAGGAGATTTCTTGTTTTTAGCATTGCTCTGTTGGAAGTCCAAAGCAGTGAACAGCTGCATGAAGCTCACCTCCCTCCTGCTTTGTCATGGTACAAGTTGCAATAACAAAATTATATTGAAAGAGTTCTTTTTGGCTTACCTTGAATCTTTAAGAGTGATGCAGCTTCCTTCAAACACTGCATCAGAACTGATAGCAGTGATGCTACATACTGTCTTCTTGCTGCATTCTCATAGTCTGTGTGTGAAATGCAGAGTGTTTAAATCTCTCATCGAGGTAAGGCCTGGCAGCCGCTTCGGCATTTTATGTAGGACTTCAGTGTTAAGAGCTCACGTGGGAAGGACAGAGTAGTGCTGGGGCTGGAGTAAGGGTCATCTTCCCCTCCAGCCACCCACAGCCCAGGGGCAGGGGATAATCCTTTCTGCATCACTGAGGATACAAAAGGATCTGAGATGTGGAAGCTGTGTGTGCTGGTCACAGGAGCACAGCTCCAGTGCCTGGACACCACCACTAGCTGCTGATCGAACGGCAGGGCTCTGACTGCAATCTGAGACACTTGAAGCAGAGACCAGAAATCAAAAAAGAAAGAAGCACAGAGCCTTTTTTCTAAGTGCTGAGTCCAAGAGGAGTCTATAGGCTAAAAGCCTATGCCACTCTGCTTTTTTTTGAATAGTAACAATCTAGTACATGTAGAAGATTGCCCCCAGTCCTGCTTTTATGCCTGGTTCTGCGTGCTTTCAGTTGTGAAGCATGGCGTGCTCACACTACAGAGCACACAGATTGCTTTTGTAACCTTAGATTTTTTAAATTTAATTCTCTAAGTGAGAGGTGAGAAGTGAGTGTTTCTAACCAATGTGGATTCTGTTGAATTTTGTGAGCCTTGCATTTGTGTGGGATGGTGGATGGCAGAAACTGTTCTGCAAGAGCAGCCCTCGAGTGCCTTCGTTTACATGATCATTCAGACTGTTTCAAAAGAAGATTTAGTTTGTTGCTAAACAGAGCAAAAAATTATAGGAGTGTAAAGTAAAAAAGACCTTACAGAGATAGAGTAAAAATAAAAATCTGTTCAGGCATTTGGCTTGTGTATCTGGCTCCTCTCACTCTTGAGTACTGCGGCATGCAATTCCCAGAGGGAAAGGTTACATGGTGATTTCCCCCCCCTCCTCCATTTTGTGTTTTTACCTGTTAAAAATGGTTTTGGAGAAGCATTTTCAATTACTTTTTTTATATCCATCTGCTCTTTAAAAAGAAAAAGTGGCCCCATGCTTTGCATAGTTAATAGAAGTCTACTTAAAATAATGGGAGAATAGCACTTGTATTAAATCCCCTGGGTCATTTGACTTAACAGTTGCATTTGGTGGGCAGTGACAAGTACAGTTCTACCAATGATGAGAATCAGCAAGCTGTTTAAATGTAATGGATTCCAAAAGTCTATCATAAACAGATCTGTTTTATTACTGTCATCCAGGTAAGAGAGAGTGCCTGAGTAATTTCTCTGGAGATGTCATACTTTATAGTATAATTGAGTGTAACTATACTGCTTGTCCCTTGAGAGTGCTGTTATTTGTAAGTGTACAGCTGTGTTACATCCAGCCTTGTGATAAAGGGAGGACAAATCAGAAAACAATTTTGGCTCTGCAGACCCTTGCTACAGATTCTCCTGGGTTGCTCTTGGCTAGCTGGAAGTGAAGAGGTTCCACATCTTGGCAGCATTTTGTTCTTTTTAAGTTCTGGTCTTAGAAGTTACACAGCTATTGTTCTGTGCCATTGCAGAGGAATATATATATACATATATGTATATAATGTGTGTATCTCCTGATACTGGGACTGAGCAGGGACATGTGCCGTGGTCCTCAGTGAACTCGCTGGAGCTGCAGTGCATTGCTGCTTTTACTAAAGAGGCATCACAAGTGTTCCTGATTAGGGCAGAGTGCCCCTGTGAGCCTTGTTTCCTTTGTAAAGTGGATTTTAAAGACAGTAGGGATTCTGCTGCTGTGTATGTTTCTATGAGTACCTCATCCCATATTGTTAATGTGGAGACAGAGCAGCCTGCAATGAAAAAAACAAAAATGATGGAAAAAATGGGATCAATTTATGTGGCAAAAATGGCTGTTTAATTGGATTTCATAGCAAGGTTGGGCTTTTCCACTGATAAAGATGCCACTAGGGTGTATTACAGTATTGTTCCACCATATGTGCACTGGTGCATAGGCCTGAAAAACATGTGAGACTGCTCCTGGAAAAGACGCCCAAAAACCCACTTCAGTAAAATATTCAGGAAAAGTCATAGCGTCTGCATCTTTTTCACAGCAGGGATAGAGGAGATCTTCAGGCAAATTTAATCAGAGTTTTTGTTTCTGTTGTGCATTTTTTTTTTAACTCCATGTTTTATTGTTCAACCTATACATTGATATTGAGTCAGTTTTGGTTTTTCAATTCTGAGAAATGCTGCTAAAAATCCAGCTCTTCTTCCTGTGACACTTGTGTTGACATTCATTAACAGATAGAATGTTAAAACTCTTTCCATTTGTAGCATCTCAAAGATAATGTGTAAACCACATTAGCTCCAATGCTGAGGGATCAGGCACCTGGCATAATAAAACACCTGGTTATTTTGTGTTTTATTAACTGCTCCTTCTCTTCAGTTTGCATAATAGAGAGTTAGATTTACATTTGTTATGACGGTCGTGCATTACTCCTAATAGAAGATGCGTCAAACTTCCCGTTGCTGGCACTGCAGCATGATAAAGTAACCTCATATGATACTGATGAAGATTTCGTTCACACTTGCTGGTTTCATGCAACGTCTTTTTTTCCAGATGGATACCCTATTGTAAAATGATTTCCTGCTTTAGGCTCTGCTTTGTGTAGCTCTCTGCTATGCCATCTTTCTATGAACTGGATAAACTGCCTATTAAATTTAATTACAGCCTGAATGACTGCACATCTTGATCTTATTTTTCCTCCAATGTACTGTATTTCACCAAGGTCCTTGAGGATGAAATAAAATAAATCTGAAGGATGCATACTCCAGTAGCCAAAAGAAATGTTTCAAAGGACATTACAATCACTGTTAACTCATTAGTTTTGGACCATTTTGAAGGCAGTTCTTTAGGTTTAGCATAATAAAGACATTTTCTTTTGTCATTAAAAAAAAAAAAAAAAAAAAAGAAAAGAAAATAGAGAAAACTCCCAAAATAAAAATTCAAATAGAAATGATGAAATGAATTAATTATCCCCTAAAGAGAGGAGTAGCAGGAAAAAGTGTGCATGCTCCTGTGCTCAGCACAGTCAGTGTTTATTTTTTGCAATTAGGGCCTAATGTAAATATTCCTGGCTCAAATCTCCACGCTGTTCCAAGTGAGGGTGGATGTCAGGCTGGTGGCGCCCTGGGGACCTGTCAGGACTTTGCCGTGATGGTAATGGTGGTGTCTTGTGAAGGCAGCACCAGGATGGGGTCCAGAGCATCACAGCCAAGCTGAGCTCACTCCACATTGCCTCACCAATCTCTTCCAGCCTTTTGTCCTTCCTGTGAACCAAAGAAAGTTGACAAGATAATGGCTTCACTGGTTTTCTAAGAGGTGGACGTCCTCACCATCAGCAGTGGTGGTGGCAGGCTCACTGGAAATGTTTCCTCCAAGGAAGTGTGATCTGTGTAATTTGAATGCTTTTTGATGGCTATTTAATCTGCCATGTCTGTTACACTTTTAGGTTGAGACTCTGCTCATTTAACTTTAATTTTAAACTTAATTTAACATTTTAACTTCAACCAGCTGAGACTGAGGCAGCTGATCACATGGACTTCCTCTGCAGCTGGGGAGAAAGCCACTGCTTGAGCATGTTTTTGTAGGTTAAATTTCTCTTGCAGTGAAGAGATCACCCACATGCTGAAGGCAGCTGTAATGCACGCTGAACTTGGTGGCTTATGAAATAGGGAGTTGGAGGTCACCATCACTGGCTGCATCCTAAATAGCATGGGATCAAATGCTGACAATACACTGCATGTGAGGGCAGAAGGAGAGGAGATTTGTGTATTTCAGAGCTCTGTCATTACCTGTTTCTTGTCACTCTGCTGGAGTCCTGGGTTGATTGGAATGGACTTAACAGGTCTTCTCATGACACCCAGTGTTGGTGGGCTGGCAACAAATGGGCCACAGCAGATTTTGAGTCAGACTGTTCTTGGCTGACATGTTCAGCTTTTTCAAGGGTTAAGTGGTTGTTCCAAATGTATGAAAATGTGAGTTTGATCACAAAATTAACACAAGTTTCTTATGCACTCTAGAAAATGATGGAGACTTTGAGGTAGGTGAATATAAACATTCCCTGAAAGATGCCACCAGAATGTCCTTGTTACAATTCCAGCAGTGGGAGTGTATGTTGGATGCACCTTCAAATGAGCATGTAGCATGCACCAAGGCACATGGGATTTTCCTTAATATCATGTAAATAAATGCTCTGTAAGCCATGGGACACTGTAGCTTCAGAAAGCTGTGGCAGAGCCACAGAGCAGTGAAATTAAGCAGAACCAATTTTCTAAGACCTTAAGTATGTGAAACTATGTTCCAAATATTGTGCTGCTTTTTCCAGAGGAGAACCCAATATTCTTGTTCCACTGTTCATTTATATTTTCTGGGGTACAACTGTTAATTGTCTTTTCTCAATGCACTTATTATATAATGGCAAGGAAGAATAATGAGGGTGGCATTTGGAAATGTTTAAGTTCATTTCTATTCCTTGTACAGATGGCCTCTGCAATCATAAGTAACAGAGAAGTATCCAAGGAATTTTCAGGCGATTAATCCAAGTTTAAAACCAGCATCATCCCAACAGCAAGCTGCAGAAAATGCCTGGAATGTTAATAGAAAGTACTTCTGGAAGGAAAACGTGGTTGTTGTTTCCTTCCCTTGAAAACCATTTGCTGAAAGGGATGTTGTTGATTTATGGTACCTTCTGTCTGTCTTTCCAGAACTCCAGCGCAGATCATCGGGTTCGACTGGACCTTGGGCTTTGGGACAAATTCAGTGAACTTGCGACGAAGTGCATTATTAAAATAGTGGAATTTGCAAAGCGATTGCCAGGCTTTACAAGTTTGACCATTGCAGACCAAATAACTCTACTGAAAGCAGCCTGCCTGGATATACTGGTATGTATTTTTAACATCATTGTTCTCCTACTAATGTGTTTTCTATTCTTGTTTTTACTGTAATTGACAGGAAGAGGGGGGTGAAATATGGCCATGACCTTATTGTTGTAAAATTGAACTTACTGGGTAGTCTTACTGGGTAGTGTGGTCAGAAGATTACTCCAGCACACCTACAGAGGTGTGTTTTGGGGGATGAGCATACTTCTCAAAAGCAGTCCTTACACTTTGTGGCTTTCAGTAAAACACATTTTAGTATTGTGGCATGTGTAACTTTGGAAAATTTTCTTTACTGTTAACATTGAAGAGAGACCTGTTTCTCCTTCCTTCCTCCTTCATCCTTCTCCCTCTGCATAATCCTGTGCATAAAGGATACCTAGAGAGACAGTCCACTGTATAATGGTTTAGGAATGTGCTGTACCTATGGTCATGAGGGAATTTAAGGAATAAGACACAAGTCTTCAGAATTCGTGTTTTTAAGGTTTTAGAGGGGAAGCTGGTGTTCCTGGAGCCTGTCAGATGCAAACCTCTGGCCCTCATATCCCCCTGCCTTCTCCAGTGCTTCAGGTATCTGTGGAAGTGGCCGATGTAAACCTCAGTACAGGTTTTGGCTAAATGTAATTTAATTTTAAACAGGCAAATATACAACCTGCAGGGTGGAACTGTGCAGATGGGCAGGGAGTTTTTCCCCAGACCTTTGCCACTAGGTCAAGGCAAAGCTGTCTTCCCTCCCTTTGTCTCCGGTTGTTGCTGTCATGCTGACCTTCAGAGCAGCCCTCTGGGATGTCAGCATTTCTTTATCAAGACCTTAGAGGTCTTCAGGCTTTTAGTGGCAAATATGCTTCTTATTACTGGTTGTAGTAATAACTTGCAGTAAAACAGTATGTTCAATGTAAACATATTTTAAATGTTTCATTCTGAGCACAAACCTTCAGGTCCTCATTGAGCCAAGCTTGGCCAGTCTAGAAGCATCTTTTAAGATGGCTACTGTAGATATATTTTTTTGTCATGACACAGGAGTTTAAACTAGGGAAGCTGAAGTTGAAGTAATTAATCTTAGAATTTCTAAAAGTGCATTGCTTCAAACAGGATCATGTTGAGGAGGACGTTAACTGCTGTGACCTTTTCCTCTTGTTTTGTCAAAAGCTGTTTGGAAGAATTGCATCAAGAGGACATTGATGAAGGAGGAAGAGGGGTAGGAGAGGGGAAGGGGTATCATTCTTTGGCCTATAGAAAAAGGGAAGGTTGAGGTTGCCCTGCCATGCTTGAGAGTCACCTCTTGTTGTTCCCTTAATCCAGGCACCCATTCAGACTCAGCCATCTCATTGTTACTGAGAGTGTCCCTCCGTGGGGCAGGGCCATTCGTTACCGATTGCACGCCTGTCATCACCAGCTCTGTCCTGATCAGATTCTGTTACGTTCCCCTTACACGAGAGGCAGATGGTGATCAAAAACCTGCAGCGTTGCCTCGAGTGTGTTCTGCCAGCAGCAGGGGATGGGAACTGCTTTGTGCTGTGCTGCTGTAACCCATAACTAATAGTTAATACAGAAACTACACAAAAAGGGTGGGGAGGAGCCAGGATATGGCAAGAACCTGCTCATCCAAACCTTCTACCCTAAAACTTCAGGCCTTAAGCTGCCACCCTGTTTATTTGTGCCATGCCCTGACACCATAGCTGCTGGATAACAAATACCCTAATTCTGTAATCCTGCAAGCTCCTGATGCTCTTTGTTGGGGTGGGCAGTGGCAGCTTGCCCTGGGAGCGTGCACAGCCCCTGTTGCACAGGGTCCCTGCAGCAGCTCCACTCAGTGCTGCCATTGCCAGCACTGGCTCAAAAATTGAGGGGGGCCCTTTTTGGTAGGGGTTTTATCTGAAGTGCCTCGATAAACGCACTTTCATTAAAGTGAGTAAATAAAAGCCTAGTTGCCAGATTAGAAAAAGAGAATGAAGCAGGTGGTAAATGGTGACTTTATTTCAACTAATTAATGGATAGAAAAGTTGATTCTTTAATACAATTCACCACTTTTACTTTGTGGCCATAGTTCAAGCTCTAGTTATAAACTCTAGTTTAAACTTCAAGCTCTAGTTATAAACTTCAAGCTCCAGTTATAAACTTCATTGAGGCCTGTCATTCCAGATCACCTGCTCATTCTGTTTTTATTTTTCACAAAGTCAGAGAAGGTGACACATCCGAGCAAGCAGGGCATAGCAAGAACCATAGGAGCCTGCAGCTGGGAGGAGCTGAGGCTTTTCCAAACCCAGGAACAAATATGGCACAGCTAATAGTCCTAACTTTCCTGTGTGACATTTACACAAACTTTATGTGACTATTTTATGTGCTGCTTAAAAAGAAAATGGGATAATTACCATGACACAGTAATGTGTGGTGTGTGCACTGCCTGTGAAATGCTGTATCCATTAAACCAGCATCACCTGCACATAATCGGAATTGCAGTGCCGCTCTCTATCTTTATTTAAGCTGAACATCAGTACTGGAGCAGTTTTAATAGCACATATTCCACCCCTCCTCAACAAGCCAGTTGTCCTAGTTATGAGTGTTTAATTTTGTTGTGCTTTGAGATGCAGAGAGAACATTGTTGCCCCTCCTGCTGCACCAAGGACCCAGTGGCTGCTGTGTGAGCTCTGCTGAGCAGGGCCATGAGCCTCAGCAATGTGCCCTCATGATCCTGCTGCTCTGCCATGCCCTGGATGTGTTCCCAGAGCCGCAGCACATGGGAGGAGCAGTGTGGGGCTCCCAGGTAGGGTGGCCAGGCTTCCCTGCCAGCAGGACCCCTTCACTGCCCGCCTGCCCTTCAGCACCAGCTGTGGAGAGTCTTAAGCATTTATAGACCCTGCCAAGGTCTCTGCTCAATTGGTTCCTGTGGCTGTGGATGCTTAAGCCCCTCTTAAACAGGCTGACAAAGGAAATGGTGCCAGGAGCTCAGTGAACTCCAATGGGTATGGGACAAAGAATTGTTTTATGTACAAACAAACACTGACTCTGGAAGGGAAAAAACATCAAGCTTCCTGAGGCAGCTTGAGGCGCCAAATGAAGATCGTGGAATTTATATCTTGTCTGGTGCCAAAAGTTTTAGGGATAAATATTACTAAAATTCAGTCAATAACCCTTTTAAAAGTGAGTGCTTCTGTCAGCTGGTACACTGGCCCAGCAGCAGCCAAGCATCCCCAGCCTCACTGAGTTCTGGCAAGACAAATGTGGAAAGAATCCAGAGTCCAATATATCTTAAATCCAATGGATAAAAACTTGAGAAGTCCTTGAATGCTAATCCTTAATGATGTCATTTTTGCTTTCTGTTGTAAGCCCCTGTGCCTTAATGCCAGGCAGGAATTTGTGTGTGCAGGACAAGCTGTGCTGATGGGGTTTGGCAGCGCCAGGAGGCATCATTGCTTCAGAGTCACTTACCCAGCTTTCTCCTCTCAAGGAACTGGCCCAGCCAGCTGAGGCAGCTAGTGTCTAACAACAGGATTTCTTAAAAAATAGGCCCATCTTGCCCTACCTAATCTGTTTAAAATGAGTAACAATTCTGTGGTAGCAACAATGTCATAAATGCAACTTTCTGGCCTACTTTGGTTTTGTGCCTCTGCTAGGGTTTTTGCTTTGCACTTTATGACGGGCTTGTAAGAATCCCTAATGCTTTAATATATAAATATTTCTTAAAACAAAGGGCCTTTTAATAATGAGGGAAACTTTATTTATGGCTACAAGTGGCATTTAAGAGCAGAGTGACAACTAAAATACTTGGCTTGGTTGCAAAATCTAAACAACATTGAGGACATTGGGAGTTCAGTTTAAAACGGAGAAAGATACCGTGATTTCTTATTTTGAAGTGCTGATGTTTCCCATATGTTCCTCAGTGAATATGAGCTTGAAATCAGCTTTACTTTGACACTGGAAATTTGCCCAAGAATGGTTTAGCAACAATCAGCAATATCCATGGCGTTTCACAGATCCTGATGAAGGACAGAAATTAAAAAAAAAAAAAAAAAAGAAAAAAAACACCATTTCAAATGCTCTGTCTTGGAGTTTAATAACAGTGTGTTGTGGGATAATGTCAAAGGAATGCAGAGGAAACCTGAGACCTGATTGCTGCAGTCAAGTTAAGTGCATTGCTGAGAACACATAGTTGATCTTCAGCTGTGCCAGTGCCCAGCGGAGCCACTGAAGACTCCTCCAGTTGATGGCTGGTGCAGCACTTGGGGTTCGAAGGCCTGAAGGCTGCCTTCAACAAAAACCTGTCCTCCTTGCTGCTGAAGCCTGGAACTAGCTCAATCCTACATGACTTCTTGTTTTAATTATAAATGTTGCAGGGCCCCTGCAGGTCCCTTTCTGTGCATGCCCCTTTCAGGGGCTGGCTTGAGGCTGAGTAACCTCATCCAAATTTGTTCCAAATGAGGATCCAGCCTGGAAGTTCTTCCTCTGTTTTAGCCCTGGGGGTCTCTTTGCTGAGCACTCCTATCATGCACCCCCAAACACAGTGGGGCTTGTGGCACTGGGGAACAAGCACAGGGAGCTTTGCTGTGAGGGAGCCAGCAGCCTGGTGTATGGTGGCAGGTGTGTGTTTAGCCTCTGGGCTGTTGGGAAGATCACTCCAGGGCACCCCAGTCCCTCTGGGCAGGGATCTCTGTGGCAGCTGGTGTCCAGACCTACCCTCTGAGGGAGGATCTGGGGGATCCATATCTGCCAGCCCTGCTTGGGCAGCTGCCGGGGAAGATGCAGGCAGCCTGGGGAATACACCACGGCATTGCCCAATTAAGATCCCAATCCTGCTCTGCTGATTTGTTGGGAAGGGAGGGAGTCCTGAGGCTGTGGAGGGAGGAACTCTCTCTGCTAAGGCTTACCAATTGAAATAGCGCTGAAATCAAAGCTCAGCTCCCTGGCTGAGCTAAGGGAAAAGCAATACCAGGTAAGAAGTACAGAGCCTTGTTCCTCCCAAAGTTGGATACCTGATCTTCTTCAGCCATGCACCCTTACTGGAAGGCAGCTACTGTTTGTGCAGACCTCAGGTGGGAAGAGCTGCACTCTAGTTCCTCTTGCATGCCATTGGAAAAGTGAAGCAAGCAGCTCTTGGGTGTCACAGTAAATATGTAGCTTTGGAACCTTTGTTTTCTTGAACGCCAGGTATTCTCCAGGTTTCTTCTCATTTCTATACAATCTTTTAATGATTTGAAAGAGCAACCCACTGTCAACTTCAGGGAAGAGCATGGCCAGTGGTTACTGGCAGTTCCAAATGTGGTAAAGATGCTGCCTCTTACTTACAGGGTGCTCTGCTTTATAATGTTCATTTTTTCTAATGATCCTGAACAATACATTGGCTACTACAGAAAACCTAGCAACCTAGCAGCCTTTTAAGATGGCATATATTATGGGAAATTTGTGGTCACTGAGGAAGTAATGTGCTGTGTGTTTGTATTTGTGACTCTCTTGGTCATTGATTTAAGTAATTTCAAGAAGTTACTCTAATTCAGGGGTAAGGCAACAATGCCATACATGCCTGTTCAACCACACAAAGTTTCACTGCTTCAGTGTATACCCAGAATGTGAGATAAGATTATTGCTGAGACAGAAAATAGTTGAAGATCCATCTGCAGAAATAGACCCTATTTAGTCTCTTACCAAGGAACTGAAGAAGAGAAATAAAAGCTTCCCTGTAGGTATCTTACAGAATGTGTTCTCCTCATTCTCCTCCCTGTTTATTTGGAGCAGTGTTGCCAGGCAAAGATGAAAGTGGCAGAACCAAGCCCAGACTGGTCAGCTGCCATGTGCTGGGGCCTCTGACTCAGAGCCTCAGAAGCTATAGGAGTAATTAAATTCTCCCAGTGCTCTCTTATATTCATGTAAATCTTTTTTGTTGTATCTTTAAAACCAAGTAGAATGGGAAATAAATACAGTCAAGCCCTGAAAAAACACAGCTGTAGTCTTAGCTCAGCTAATCGGCCTGACTTCGGCAGGGTTTCAGTTCAGTTTAGTTTCGGCATAAGCCCTCTCCCACCTCTGATTATTTTAAACATTAAACACTGATACATATAACAGAAATATGTCAACATGATGGACGCCTCCTTTATTTGGTCCTTACAGCCGTGTTCATTAATTGCAGCCGCACAGATGATCCTGTGCCATGAATCACAGCACACATCCTGGGTGTGCTCCGAGAGGCAGAAGCGTTCACGCACACGCTCCCTCTCTGGCCGTGCTGCCACCTCTGCTGTGACAGTGCTCTTGATGCTGCCCTTACCCCAGAGGCATTTACTAACAAAATGTAGAGCATCCTCGGTGTTTTATTCATGTGTTTTGCATTCCTCTGTGTCCAGTTAGAGGTGTGAATCCCCGTCCACCCCTTGAAGGCTCTTTCATCTGGGGTCAGCACTGGGTGGCTGTCGGCATACAAGCAAACTTGCCAAAGCCAACACTGCCTGGGCGTGCACAGGAATGAGCGACAGTGTCAGCAGCTTTGCACCAGGCAGGCAGGGTCTGCCACCGCTGGGGCTCTGCAGGGGGAAGCGCCAGAGCCTGCAGGAAGGCTGGGAGCCAACAGGCTGGAGAGAGGTTTGGTGTTACAACATACAGAAGTAACAACCACCAGAAAAGAAGAAAAACTGGGCCAACTCCTCAGACCACTGGCCAGGCTGCTGGTAGGCGTGTGTGCTGCTGTTTGGAGGTGCAAAGTTTGATATTCCGCTGGGTGTGAGCTCCCAGGCTGACAAAGCGAGCAGTGCTCCAATGAAACCCTACCTGCAGCTGCTGGGGAGATGGAGGGCTTTGTCCCCATAGCAGTGTTTGCCTGTCTGCCCTTGCAGAAGAAGGGAAGGCAGCCCAAATTCTGCCTCTTCTGCTGCACTTCAGCAGCTCACAGCTGTCCACACTCACTCCCACAAGCTTCCACAGACCAACATTGTCCTTGTCAAAGATACAACTGAGGGAAGTGCTGCCGTGCAAAAGCAATCCCGAAAGCAGTGAGATATGCCTTTGTTCAAAGAGGTGAGATGCTCTTAGGATCTTTTTGGATCAGATCAGGAGTTCATCAGATCACATTTTATAGTTAAATGCAGATGGCAGACTAATGAAAGAACTGTTTTTGTGGATATCACTGTAATGTTGGTGACCTAAGTGGTGAGAGTTGCTCCAAAGTTTTGATTATTTCATAACTAGGGGGAAATTTCTGTCCTTAGGTTTGTGTTACAAGGAATACACATAGTCAATAGAGTATATTTGTGTTGTACCTAAGAGTTTTTGTGTGGCTAGAACTGCAGTTCTAAACTGGAGGTTTTTTTCAGATTGTTCTGACGTGGCCAAGTACTAAAGTTCCACAGTCATTTGCTGCACCAAGAAAATGCAGCAAACCTCTCATCGATTAAATTCTTCAGATTCCATTTTTCTTTTTTTTTCACAGATCCTTAGAATTTGCACAAGATACACACCGGAACAAGACACCATGACCTTTTCAGATGGCCTTACCCTAAACCGAACTCAGATGCACAACGCCGGATTTGGCCCGCTGACTGATCTCGTGTTCACATTTGCCAACCAGCTCCTGCCTTTGGAAATGGATGATACAGAAACAGGTCTCCTTAGTGCCATCTGCCTAATCTGTGGAGGTATTGTACTGCATGAACTCTAGTGCATTTCAAAAGGACAGACATGATAATGTCTTCATTTATGTTCTACTTGTTTTCCTTTCCTTTACTGAAACATATTATAAATATATATCTTTGTAACACGATTACATATACTATATAAGCTACTTAATGCTAAAGATTTGTTTTCCACTGATGATAGTTACTGGTTTTGTTATTGATAATTTGAAAAAAATTACTGAAATAATTATGTCAAGCAACCAGTCCTATTGTTTGTCTGACAAAGGGCATTGAGATTCCTCACAGAATATTAGGAGTTGGAAGGGACCTCTGGAGATCAGGTCCTGCTGCGTTTTTGCTAAGCAGTGTATGGGTACCTGCATGAGTGAGCTTTCTTACAGCAAGATGCCCAATTACACAGCTTTTACTCATAAATATAATTGTGTGCATCTGCACTGGTTTCAGTCACATGGAAGCCAATGGTGATAACTTTCTTTACCAAGAATGTGTTATACATCCAAACTCAGGCTGAAGGGAACTTGAAAGGGTGATTGTCAATTAAAACCATAGGTTTAAAATACAAAAACTGAAGTCTCAGATAATTTCCAAAATAATCTGTAAATTTCTGTTGGTTTAATCACTTGCTCTCTCTCCTCCTTGACAAAATCTGTATTAGCAATAGAAACACACCTTGTTTAGCTGGGCCATATTGTTGAAACACAAACTGGGTGCTACAAGTGAGTGTTTGAAACACAAGAGTCAGTCTTTGTTGGCAGTGGCCCTTTAGTACAAAATCATTCCGACTTTATGTGTCTCTAATCCTAATCTATTCAAAGCATTGATGGGCTCCTAGATGTCAGTGATATGTGACTCCTGTGTCCTGGTGCAGAGGGGTGGCATTTGCTGTCATTCAAGCCAGCACTGCCATCTGCTGATTCCTGATGGTAACTCACTTTACTGTAGTAGTGGTAATAAAAAAATAGCTGAAACCTCTATGAGTACCTGGGTTGCCTATCAGTGACATATATAAAATTAATTCCAAAATATTGTTTGCAGCAAGGTGTTTTCCCCTTGAAGACGGAGGTATAAGAGCAAACTGGTAATTCTTGACCACCCACATGACAAACCTGTCCAGTCACCAAGGAAAAAAATGAATCCAAGCTTCAGAAAGTTGTGGCTTATCCTCTTCCCATGGAATGCTCACTACAGAGTGTGCCTTGTTTAGTGGAAAACAAAATTCATGGAGTTCTAATCGAGAACATGGAGGGGATTCTGTGATTTGGAGTTTATTTTAAAAAATAAATATTTAAAATCATATGAGTGATATGATACTTTTCTACAGATCGCCAGGACCTTGAAGAACCAATGAAAGTGGATAAGCTTCAGGAACCCTTGCTTGAAGCACTGAAAATTTATATCCGAAAGAGACGACCTAACAAGCCTCATATGTTCCCAAAGATCTTAATGAAAATCACGGATCTTCGTAGCATCAGTGCAAAAGGTACAGTTTCTCTTAATATCTCAGCAGGAGTTGCATTTCAGAGGAACTGGCCTAGACACCTGGGCTGTTATTTTTTTAACACATCTAAGAAAGGTCCTTGTGACCTGATTCTTCCCAGCTTCTTTACGTAATTCCTGCCTTGAAAACGGTTTTGCTTTAAACATGCATGGTGCTCCATTCTCCATGCAACTGACAGTGAAAAAGATGTTGTAGCTGCAAGTGGCTTAGCAAATAATTAGCATGAAGTCTTTGTTAGTAATTTTAGGACAAGAGAAAACCTTTGTTAATGTTTACAAGGAGGTTCAGATCAACATGTGCCTTGTATCACCAATGGCTTTTTAAAAAGTCTGGTTACAGACTGCAGAAAACACTTGTGCAACCAAAATTCCCCTAAACTATGGTCTGAGGTATTGGAGATATAGAACTGATTTGATCCAGCATTTTGGAGATTCAGCCCCTCTAATCCAAACTAACCATACCTAAACACGGATCAGTTTTAACATTTTATGCAGTCTTGTATGTGCTGGATTGATCCTGTGCAATTCATAGTCTGTGCACTGTCACACATTCTTCTCTAAAGCACGGGGGTAGCTGAATGCTTTCATTTGATCAGAACAGGTTCCCTGATGTACCAGTCTGAAAATAGAGAGTATTTCTCTATTCTTATTCTTATGGTGGCTGATGCAGTTTCACCTTCTTACTCTGCTTACTCAGCAACAGATTTCTTATCCCTGATAGATAAGCAGGCACACAAGCTTGTATGTACAGGTACCTGTGTAGGTTGGATCTGTGCTTTTGGGAAGATTACTGATTTCATTTGACATGGTTTAGGGGAAGACTCAGGGAAAAAAAAAAAAAAAAAAAGTAGTTAATTCATTCGACTAAAGACACTTGTTTAAAATTTAAACCTTAACTGCTCCACTTCAAACAATATAAATCCAAGTTAAAAGATTAAGTTACAGCTATCTTTATAAAAATAAGTGAGCAATTTAATTGGATTTATTAGAACCAAAAGAAGTAACTTGGAAGGGAAACACCAGAGCTAGAAGCAAAAGTATCCTAAAAAGGAACCACTTTACCAGGTTATCTAAAGCTTGCAGTTTACCCTCAAGTAAAACAAGCTCCATCCAACTGAATCTACAATATAAACTTAGGGCAGTATTGAGCTATAAAAGCAGTTAGGGGAGCCCTTCTGTTCTGCTGTTTGTACTCGTGGGAAATCCATTTCCACTTCCCTCCTTCTTTACCAGAGCTTTCCTGCTCCTCAAGAACACAACTCCTTATATTCAATTCACAAGAAAGGCTTCTTTTCATTCTGACATAAGCATTTAACACTAATTATATCATTAATGTTTCATGGTAGAACTAAATCATACCAAAGGATGGTGATGTCCTGGAGGGCTGGGGATGTCTTGAGTTTCGTTTTAAAAGATGTACATTAGACGATAATGACTTTGGATGGTACCTGATCCCTGAAAGCAAACACCAAAGAAAGCATTAATCTGAAACACTTAGGGTGTCTGCTTTGGCATTAGAGGTATTGTAACTAAAGGGTGAAGTGTTTGTGGGACTGAAGCAAGACAATTCTGAGTTCTTCTCTTCTTCTGAGTTCTCCTATCCCCTGATTAAGTTGGAACTTAAAAACCTGAAAAATTTCTCTGGCTCTGCACTGAATGACCACACAAACACTTCACTGCACCTGACATAACAGTGGAAAGCAGGTGTTTAACATGGCCAAATTGAGTTCATCAGCACTGCTCTGACAATCATTGGTTTTTGGAGAACCTCTCAGCATCATTCTGCATTAATATCTTTCCCATTACATGCTCCTCATGTAAGGCATAAACACTTCCAGCTCCCTTCCAGCTTGGAGTGTGTAATGCTCTCTCCAGCATGTCCACTGCAGCAGCATGGTTAAGCAGAGTATTTCCAAAGCATCACTCTTCTGGAATGGTTTTTCAATAACCAAACTATTTTCTCTGAAATTTTTTTTTTTTGGTTCTTCTTGTTGTTTAAAAAACACCGGTTCCTCTTCCATCGGACTCCAATTTTATGATCAGGAATCCTGAGCAATAGGAATGCTGAGGTTTATGGATATAAATTCCTTGATGCACAGTTCCCTCAGCGCTGCCTGCCCAGTGTCCAGCAGGGCCTTGGCTGCTGTGTCCATGCTGTGTCCCTGCCTGCTGACCACACACTGAGACTTTGTGTTGGGTTTTTTCCCTCCCTAAACCAGTTGTTGTGGGCTCCCAGTCTGAGTGGTCAGGACTAATGTAATAATTTTGTGTGCACTCAACTGCAGAGCTCTCTCTGCAGACAAATGCCTGGTACTCATGATAAGCCCAGCTCAAAGAGCCAAGGCAGAGCTGAGAACTACTCAAGGCTCCTGCACACTTTGGTGGTTCATTAGCACAAGACAAGATGCCTGAAGAATACAAAAGGCAGCTTCCCTCCCAAAGTACCTTTTTCCCTGAATGTGTTCTTTTATGAAGTAATTGTTTGTTAAATTCTGCATCTTATTTCACAGTTTTCTCTATGGGAAGGAAACATTTTGACTTAGACCACTGCAGTTCTCTTGCAGGATTTACCTCGCCTGTTTAACATAGACAGAATTTCTGCCATTCTTTGCAGAACCAGTACAGTATAAAGACTAAATGTTATTCCAGTTTAAAAAGATACTGACATGATCACAGCCTAATTTAATTTTTCAGTATAATTTAATGCCATTTTAGGTCCTCCTTTAAAAATAGGCAGCTCATCCAATTTACCTGTATTGAAATATCAGTTGCTATGTCATAGATTTGAATTAATTTGTTAAGGAGTACTCACCTAACTCCTTCTTGAACTGCATGAAACAGATCACTCACACACCTTTGTGTGCAAGAAGTATAGAAGGAGACACCAAATCTATAAACAAAACACATCCTGAAATTACTCCTGTAATGCTAACAGAAAGGAAATTGTATGAATCATGCTCATGGGAAGGATTTTGTGTTTTCTTTTTAAAGGTGCAGAACGTGTCATTACATTGAAAATGGAAATTCCTGGATCCATGCCACCTCTTATTCAGGAAATGTTGGAGAACTCTGAAGGACATGAACCACTGACACCAACCTCAAATGGAAATACTGCAGAACACAGTCCCAGTATCTCACCTAGTTCAGTGGATAACAGCAGAGTCAGTCAATCCCCTATGGTGGACTAAGACATTTTCCAGCTACTTCAGACATTCCTAATACCTTATGTACAGGGATGAAAGCAAGAAAACATTTTTACTGCTGCTTAGTTTCTGGACTTAATATATATCTATATATGTATATGTATATAGATAAACTCAACAAGGACCAAGAAATTTTCATATGTATCGATATATACTCCTTGCTGTTTAAACTCTTAAAACTAGAAAATGCAAACTTTTGAAACTCTAAATCAGCCATTTCATGCAAAAAAAAAAAAAAAAATTAAGCTTCTGTTTTCTTCTCTGAACACTCAATATTGCATGGTGACAAGACAGATCTCAGTCTTTAAATTCTGGTTGCATTTCTGATGACTTTGTACATACAAATGTATGGCTGTACTCTACATACTGGATGTTTGGTGCTTTTCTTTTGTCTCTCATACCTAAAACGATCAAGATATCAACCACAGGACATGGACTACTGTACACATCCAGAGAAGGAAGTTGAAAGGACCGTCTGATTTAGTTGAAATATGAAAACTTGTCCTTGCTACCCTCAGTTTGCATCTCCCTCCTTGTAAAAAGTATACAAAACGTCACTGCCCCAGCAGAAGAGGTATCAGTATCAGCATTAACTGCCAGATCAGTTATTCAGATGTCATTTGTTCCACTGTTAATGTCACTTTAAAGTTTAAAGAAGTGGTTTCTTAGCTGGCTGGTAACCTAGCTCCACAATTACTTGCTCCATTTTGACAGCAATGCTTTAGCCTCCAAGGCAGAAACACTTTTCAGTGTTACCATGTTTTTGTTTACTTGTTCACAAGCCATTAGGGAAACTTCATGGGATGATAACCAGCAGACTCACAGCTTTTGAATCCCTGAGTCCAGGGTATTTCCTTAAGAATCAACTGCCAGGAATCAGCTGGGCTGTCCAGCCTTCCAGGTGCTAAGGAAGTACAGCTAGGACTTCCAGAAACACAAGGAGAGAATCTGCCTTCTTGGCCTTGTTAAATCACCATGAAGCAGAGTGAAAACTGTGGTAGAATGGTTAACAGATTTAAAGTGTCAGTTTCTTAGGTTTCATTTAAAGCACTAGTGGATTTTTTTTTTTATATATTCTAGCAAGTCTGTGATGTACTTTCACTGGCTCTGTTTGTACATTGAGATTGTTTAACAATGCTTTCTATGTTCATATACTGTTTACCTTTTTCCATGGAGTCTCCTGGCAAAGAATAAAATATATTTATTTTAAAAATTGTGTAGAAGTAGTCCCTCTAGCTCAAATTTTCCACACATACACACACACATGGTAGTTTTCCATTTTTTAATGTTTAAACTTCATTTCAAAAAGCAGGTTTGCTGTTTGCAACCATGACAATTAAAATGTGCTTTAGCACAGCTGTCTAGAACATCTCTACAAGCCAGTCAGACAAATACATGACATTTCAATGAGTAAAAAAGAGCATAAAACTGTAGGTGTAAGAACAAAATGTTAAAATGCCTACACACAATAATAAAAACCATCAATTACATTATCACATAAAATAAGTCAAATGTACAAAAGTTTGCAACAGAGGGGACAAAAGGACAACACAAGATACTTGTTGGAAAACATTTTTGTGCTCTTTGGGCACTTAATTAAACATATCAAAATCATCATCTTCATCAGACTCTGCAAAATATTTCACTTCTTTTCTAGCCCGGCCTGTCCGTGGCTTTGGGGCAGTTTCAGAGGCAAAGCCTGACTGGAAGATTTCCACATCAGAATCCTGGTCAAAAGCAGCCTTCTTGGATTTCTTTAGAAAAGAGAAGACAAATCAGTTGTGATGCTTTGTACATTTGCCATTTTAATATTCAGAATTAAATAAAAACCTCTCTAGCATCCGATTGCTAATGACACCTCAGCCCCCAATACCATATTAGCAAATTATAATAAGAACTTAACTTTTATGTAAAGGAATTCGTGAGGTTCCTTTTACAAAGAGAAGAAAGCATAGATGGAACTGACCTTGCTTGGTGTGGGCTTGGGTGTTTTCTTCCCAGGGTTGTATTCGCCTTCATTTTCTGAACCAGATGCTTTCCTTTTCTTTGCCCCTCTGCCTTTTCCTAGATCAGAGATTATGAGTTAACTCTGTTGCCTTTTTTTTAATAAACTCCCTCAAACTGAAAACCCCTCTAGTGAAGTTACTTTAGTATGTCCACATGTTAAGTTCAAACCCAGTTTACTACTCAAGCTTCTTCACAATAGCAGTATAGTACAGTTTTGTTTTGTTTTTTTTTTCTCAGTTTTAACTTTTCTACTTGTTCCACAGTCACCATTCACCCTGACAGCTCAAGCTGTCAGTTCAAGACAGGGACAAAATTCATGAGATCAGATAACGTCTACACTGAAGCAGAGCTACAAGTCCTTGGTTGATTACACAGCATTAATTCACCATTACTATTTAGTAAATTTACTTTTAACCTCAACCATCAACACTGGGACATCCTTTACGGACTCCTCCAATTACACTGCTTGCTGTGCTGTGTTGTGAGGACTCAGAGGACTGAGATACCAAAAAATGGTCATAAAAAACCAGAAAGTACTACTTACTGCAATTACTACCAGAATTTTACTGGCTTGGAAGGCGTTGAGATCAAAGAAAAGGAGTAGTATCCAATAGAATGGAAGACAGTGTGTAGGGGGTGCAGCTATTAAATAAATGCATTCCCAGCAGTGAAGGTCAGATAAAATGTCCACACGTGGTTTGCCAAGAAGTCAATACACTGTATTTGTCACAGGAAAGGCTGAGTAATCTACCAGTGATCAATGTACTCATAATTTACCACAATTATTGTGGTTCTTACAATAATTGTGAGCCCTGTGCTCCTGAGAGCCCAGGTGTGACTCCTACCTTTGGGTGCTGCCGTCTTCTTTGGAATGCCAAATTCTGAATCCGAATCAGAGTTCACAGTTTCCACCTTCTTGGCCTTGGGAGCTCTTTTAGGCTTAGGGGGCGCATCTAGTTTTGCTGTTGGAAGTTAAAAGATACTAAATAAATTCACAAATTGGTTGGACATATTAAATTGTATAGATACTCCAATTAAAGCACAAATGGCAGACATTAAAACAAGATGAGTGATTTCTGCACTTGGGGAAAACATACTTCAGCTTTTATGCTGGAACTGTGTGGAATAAACAGGAGGTTTCCTGTGTCCTGCTCTGAGAAGGACTGGTGCACCCAGTACTATTCCAGGGTCCTTGGTTGAATACTGTTTCATCTTTTTGAGTACAAAACAGGTTACTAGTAGCTAAAGCAGCAACAGAAGTCTTCCAAGTTGGATACTCTGACCATGTCTGGATACATTACAGTGTTTACAAATCCAGCTCTTCTGACATTTTTGCCTTCAGGGTGGTATGACAGTGGACAGCTTTCCCTGGGATTACTGCAAGAGTTTGGGAGGCAGTGCTTCTGTCAACACTGACATTGCTTCCTGTCAATCTCAGTGAAAAGGAACTTTGGAAAATGCTGAAAGGAGAGGAAGGAAACTGCATTTCTGCATTTCCTGGAGCATTTCTGTATTCCTGGAGAATTTCAATTAGTGTTACACAACTAATCTGGCTATCTTTAAAAGATGGTCATTGGAATGTTCCCACAGTGGGTGTCAAGGGATCAAATCATGGAACCATTTAGGTCAGAGAAGACCCTTAAGATCACCAGATCATGTGTTCTGTAGGCTTACAGATGAGTGAGTCTTGCAGAAACCTCAGATACACACCTGACCTACCCTCTGTCAGCCATAGATTCCTCAGACACATGTACAAACACTCCAGATACCAGGAATGTGGACATTTGTGAGAACTCGAATTTCATTTATGGGATCATAAGGGGAATGTGTCTCGAGTACAATAGAGTGTCTCCACAAGCATTTTAGTTATGATGCCTTGAACTGCAGAAAGAGAGGTACAACACACTGCCAGAGACAGTGGATTTGCTCTTCCATGGAAACAGAGCCTGGTATCACTGGGTAACTCCTGTGAAGTCTGTCCAAGGCACAGAAAACTTCCTAGCTGTTACCTGGTAGCTAATGGAATAGTCCAGAACACTGACTTCCCTCTGGACTAAATATAGGGGGATTCTCATCCGCTACTTTAATTTACACCTCTAATGGCTGCACAAGTGTGAAGGATCTCTTGACAAGCAGCTTGATGGCAAATCAGCTCAGGCAAGCTCTCCACTCGGTAGCATGACAGGCAACAGAGTGTGCAGCACAATCAATGTGCACAGGCTCTCAAGAAGCCCAAGTTTTTGGCAGGAAGTCCAGGTATGGTATCAGTCCCGCAGGTGATGCAAAAAGTACATCTCACTGCTAGAATCTCAGCTGCTAGGCTGTTCAAAGCAGTTCAAGCTGAGCAGCTGCTTATCAAGAGTTAGCCTACTTTTCAAGTTTCCCTTAGGCTTTACTATAAAGCCCTAAAACCACAGACAGCTCAAATAGTCACAGAAAAGTTCAGCAGTCTCTTGATCTTCTGTAGTGAACAGCAGAGTTCAAGAGATTTCATGCCAAATTGATTCGAGTCTGAAGTCACAGAAAATCAAACTCTGGAACAATTGTTTCAGCCACACACAGTAAGCACTCCCAGTGTGAGGGTGAGTGGGTGGAATATTACATTTCCAGAAAATGGGTTCTAAGGAGGCTGCTGCCAAGTCCATGAAGATGGACTTAGAATCAAAGAGACTATGAAAAGGGTAACCAGATGACCAATGAGCTAAACCTGCTGGGTTATCACTGAACTGTCCAGCTATGATGATGAAAGTGTGGTCATGTCTGATCTGGGCAGAAAAGAAGAGATGAAAACTGGTGAAAGCAACCTGTAATGTTGCCATGCACTGAGAAGGAGAGTGCCTGTAAGGCTAGCTACTCTGAAGGCAAAAATTTAACTCTTGCTTGAAAGAGAGCCTATTTATACCTATTCTCTGTGTGTGTACAGGTTAATCAGAAACTCAGAAACAGATCACAGCTGTATTTTAAGGTTTCAAGTTAGGCTAATGACAATTCACTTACATCCAGACCTCAAAAACAGCGAGGGAGAAAGATTGAATGTTAAATTGCATCCATGCCTGGCTACTGCATACAGAGTTCACTCTTCCATTTGCTGCAGTACAGAAATTCAATATAAAAGACTACTCTATTAGAGATCAGCTATTTCTTTATGCAATCTTTATTTACTGTACTACAGGACTCTACCAACAACTGGAAGTGTTTGAGAAGTATTCAGGCATTCACTGATTCAAACTGTTAAGAAATTAGAATTGACACAATGCATCAAGAAATAGATTAGAAATAGGGAGGCAATGGGGGAAAGGGTGAAAAGATGCTGCAGTTCACTGGTGGCTAATATAGAAAACAAGATTTTTTTTTTCTCATTTTTAAGAGAGTAAGTTAACTATTATGACTGGCTGCTTTCCTGTCAATCTCCTTGAAGTACCTTTTTACTGAAGAATTAATATATTAAGCTCAGCTGCAAGTTGGTCAAAATAAGTTTTAAAAAACAAAGGCCCCAGCATCACATGGAAAAAATGCTTCAAGATGACAGTTCTAAAAGCTGACTAATAACTGAAAGAACTTATACCTCTGAAGTCTGAGGAGAGTCTCTCATCCTCTGTTACAAGAGGAAAAAGTGATAAGACTTCTATGCTGGTTTTGGCTGGGACAGTTCATCTTCTTCATTGTAGGTGGTATGATACTGTGTTTTGTATTTGGGCTGGAGATGATGTTGACTATGCAGGGATATTTTGTTGCTGCTGACACAGAGTCAAGGCCTTTTCTGCTTCTCACACCATCACACCAGCGAGGGGCTAGGGGTGCACAAGGAGCTGTGAGGAGACAGTCTAGACAGCTGCTTCCCACTGACCCAAGGGATATTCCACACCTCCTGGTGTCACGCTCCACTTATCCCCTCAAGCTAAAAACCTCCCATTAGTTAAACTAATTGAAGGCTGAACACCACCTCCGGATGTGGAAGGCATGAAGTTCAGACACCACAAAGTAGCCAGTGGAAAGAAACAAACGAATATTATTAAGGAGATGGAGAAATTTCATACCCTCTTGCTGAATTTCAATGAGTTCAAATACCCTATTGCTGAATTTCACAGAGCTCAAAATAAATGAAAGCAGTTCCCATTTTGGAGACTGAAGAGACAATGCAAAGGTGAAGAAGATGACTTTCAAATAAAAGGATTGGTGTCCGGGCCAATTCTATACGTACCCTTTTTAGCAGCTACTGTTTTACTTGGAATTTTCTCTGTTTGTTTTGGGGCAAAAGATGATGAGAAAACAGGAGCAGAATCCTCATCGTCACTGTCCAATTTTGTTGTATCTACAATCAGAGAGTAAGTTTAGAATAAGATCCATTCATGACATATATTGATTACATCAATATTAATTACAGTAAAAATTAATCTCAAGTAAGTGCTTGTGATGCTACAGCTATGGATGTACTGTGACTTCCTCACCTATGATACAAGCTTTGTTCCTCTAAAGAACAAAACTTCCTTCACTTTTCCCCTTTTTAAGAGGGAGAATGTAGACATCCTTCCCCTATAACTGCTCTGCGAAGTTTGTGTGTACCACTCCCCAAAATATCCCATTATTAGTTGCTTTAAAATTAAACAGAACTGTGAAAACAATCTCACCATCATCCGTCTTCTGAGAGTAAGATGGAAAAGAGAAGATGTTCCCAAAATCTTGATTTTTCTTGGCTTGAGATGTTTTTCTACTTACAAGTGAAAAAAAAAAAAAAAAAGGGAATTATATGAGTTACGTCAAGCACATACTGAAGTACATGGACATCATAATATCCATACAAAATTTAAATCCTGTTTTAACATTTCCAGCATTTTTGTATCTGCTTGAAGTCAAGAACTCCAGGCATTTAAAATTAACAGAATTACATTTTTTTTCAATAGTTCTCTACACCAGACTGGCACAAGACAGAAAACAGAACCTTTAAAACCATAGTTTAACAGATGATATTACAGACAGTGTATCATAACTATTTTTATATGTTATTACATTATTCTTTTAAATCATGAGTCACCCCTGCATAGGTCAGTTGCAAGGCTGAGATAACATACACTTGAATTCCTTCACATTTTATTTTTCATGGTGCATGTAGAGCAATAACAGGCTGATGTTTCTCATTTTTGTTCAGACACTTATGCATTGAAAAAATTATCAATAAAGAAATCCTCCTGAGTTACAGTACTTACTCTGGAGATGGCTTTGATTTGACTGGGGAGAAGTCATACTCATCTTTTTCTAAACTGTCTGAGGGAACAAATTCATCCTCTCTGTCATTTGTAACTGGAGAGGCTTTTACTTTGAGCTCATCCAAATCGTTGTTATTGTTGGCATCATCATCATCGTCGGCATCATCTTCTTCTTCTGAGAAGTCAAAAGTGTACTTGGGCCTCTCAGCTGAGAAAATCACACATGTACACAATTCAGGAGAGTTGTTTATGTTATATAATACAGAAAATATACAAATCAAAGTGCAAGTCAGTTAACAATCCCTGCCTCAGAGTACACAAAACAAAAGAGTGGTGGATAATAATTTTGTTTCATGAAAGAATAAAGGGTTGAAAAGAATAAAAAATAATTGAGATGTTAGCAAACATCCAGTATCTCTTGTGGCTTGCCCAGACACCTTCAGCTAAGGGTATTATGGAGACATTGTGCATCAGTACTTTTAAGGAATGAGAATCCTTCACTTAAAATTGAAGCTTTCTTGAATCCACCATTTGAACATTCTTCCTAATTTTCCAGAAACTCTGTGGGGGTTTTTTAAACCATCACATACTTATATATTTTCCAAACTTTCAGTCTTTGTTTTCATGGAGTGTTTAGAATTTTTTTGATAATTTTTTACTTGCCTTTTCGGTTTTATTTGGCAGTATAATTGTATCAGAGTAAATTTTTTGATTGTAAGGATATTGTCTTGTCTGTTTCTTCCATAATTCACTAGTTCAGTGAATAATTTCTATTCTAGTGTTTAAAATAGGGGACAAGATTTCTGATCCAAATTACAAAATCTTTCATAAGAAATTCCTGATCTTGACATTAAGAGTATTCTTCACACAGTGAAGAAAATGTAATGCAAGTTACCTGTAGGCAGTAAAGTCCTAAAGGAAATCACATGGTCAAAGGAAAATGTGGGTTTGTAGTTGAAACTCTCAGTCATAATACACAATTCACAAAATCTTGCGTACCTGCAGCTCTCCTAAGCAGAGAGTCTCTTGGAATAATCACAGGCTCATTTTCTTCTAAATCACTTTCAGACTTGGATTCATCATCTGACCATGGGTTTCGTTTCTTCACTTTTTTTGCACTGGATTTTGTAGATGATGGTGTCCTTCTTACCCTGGCACCTGCCAAAAGTATTTACTACAGTCAGGTTAAAAAAATACTTTAATCTTTTCTAATTGTTTACAAATTTAGCATAAATTTTCATCTAAAGAAGTTCTCCTTTAAACACAGTAAATTTTCTTCTCCTCCAAACGTTGTAAATGTTCTTCTCCTCCCTGAAGGAACATTTAACATGAAATTATTCCACACAGAACCTGACCGGCTGCTGCCAAAGAAATTTGTTTTGTAACTGAAAAACAAAGTCTCTAATTTTAAGTTTTGCCATCAAACTTGTGTTTCTTTAAAGGCTGCTAGAGTTTTCCAGGGAAAGAATGTGCAGTTTTCCATTATTCAGGGAACATGATCAGAAACAGTTATTGGACAAATACAACAAACATGGGAAGCAGAGGATATCCTATTGTGGGGAGGGGGTAAAAATGTGGTCAGTCAATTGCAGGGCAAGCTCAGGGCAAGCCCTGGATCAACAGTGGTTGTGGGAGATTTGAGCTGCACATAGACAAGTCAGTCATAACTGCACTCAGTGAATCTACTCAGGTTGGATAATCCCCTTAGTAATTAAAACCAGATCTTATCTCAGAATAATTATTTGTGTAACCACTTTTTTTCCCTTCTTCTGAAAAAATAAACCCCCTCATACTTAAACCTTCTCTTCTGTCTCCAGCTTTCTTTTTTTGTTGCTGCCTCCCTGTTACTGTGTATTTCTCAAACAGCAATAATTAATTCCCACTAGCAGAGGAAATGGGGAACTGAACATTGGTCATCTGCCAAGCCATAGCACCCACAACTTTCTGAAAGTTGGAATGACTGAATATGTCAATAGAAAAATACATTTATTTAATCAAGTTCTAAAATCTATACCATTACTCAGACTGAGGGGCTGAAGGTGACTGCCCTGTCCTTCAACATCAAAGAGCACACAAACTAGACATTTCAGTTTGCAAGGAATTACACTCATGATGTAAAAATAATCTATTTTTCTATAGACAAATTTGAAGATTAGACCCCTGCCCCCAAAATTCAAATGTAGAAAATGTAAGATCCATCACCCCCAGGAAAGTAGCTTACACAAAGAAATTTCAGAGTACTTTCAAATATTTCATTTTAGGGAAGAAAACCAGATGAAGTTGTGATTATTGTGCTGTTATTTCCCGTCTCACACTGTGTTAAAAATGTATTTCATGCCCAGTAAATATTCAACTAAGGTGAACTGTGGCTGTGCAAGGGTCTTACCAGGCTCCTTTTTCTCTCTCTTGGGTTTAGGGGTTTTAGCTGCTGCAGCTGATGCATTCAGTGAGTCATCCCCACCACCCTCAGCTGGCACACCACCAAACTCTTCATCAAATTCCATTTTTATTGCTAGAGAATCAGTTTCACCCTAAAATTACAAAATAAAATAATTTACAAGATTTCAAGATTTCTATTTCAAGATTGAACTGGAACAGTTTTGCAGATGTTAATAAATGAATGTATACTAAGTATATAGACATTTGTTGAATAGTCTTGGAAAGAAGTTATCTCAATAAAAACACCTGAACAATAAGCAGTCTTAAGAGGTTTGCAAATGTAAAAGAAATCCAGTACAAATTTCTTATGCTTTAGGTCAGCAAAACAGTGCAAATACAGCACCAGTGACGATCTGGCAATTTGGATTTATGTTACTGAAATAGAAAAATACCACAGTTAAATAATAAATAATTTAACTGTAGCAGTCATTTTGGTTTACCTTTTTCTTTTTCAGCAATTTCCTGCTGGCATCAGCTTTCATGGCAGATGTAATCTGTGGAACTATTCTTCTGCCAAATGGTGATGGCATGGTCTCTTCCAGCTGGAGTTTCTTCATCTTGGGTTTCCCAACTTTGCCTTTTATTGGTTTGCCAACCATGCCAGCCAGAATGTCTTCTCTTTCCTGTGCTTCTACTTTCTAACAAACAAGGGGAGCCAGGAGGGGGGACACACATTATTTTTTAATGAGGACAAAGTGGAACATGATGATTACTTAAGATTCAGCTCCTTTTTACATGGAGCATAAGGCTCCCCTTAATTCTCACTTGAATTGGAACACAATTTTTAGTTCTGGAACAGCGTCCACTTAATCTTGGTAAATTCACTACCCTGTAGAGCTAAAAACTACACTTTTATTCAAGGATAAAGTCAAACTTTTGGATGCTGTTACACTGAAAAATCTTTCTTCTATCAAGTTTCTATTTCGCAAGTATGTGTCTGGTTCTGTTGTAAATTTCCATTATTTCAGCCTTTAATTTACACATTTAGTTTTGAAGTGTGTCACTTCAAAAGATTGCACCAGCCCTTTTCAGACAACATGGAAAACTGAGGTTCAGCAGGTTATTCACCAAAGGGACTTGATCTTTTTTCCAGAATTACAGATAAGGCAAACTAAGGACCCTTCAGTCCTTATGGTCTACACACTTCATTCCTGAATGTACATGTTTGAATTTGGTAATACTTGCTGCCTTACAAAAAATTAGATCATGTAGAACTGTAATTTTTACCATTACCAGTTACTACTCACAGGTTTTTGTGTCATTTGAAAACTAACTTTCTCCTGGTTATTTTCCTTTTAATATCACTGACTTGGAAAAAAAGGGTAGATGCATGAAACAATCCCTGAGAACACAGATATCCAATACTGATTTCCCAGTTACCATTATATTGTGAAATGTATTTACTTTTGATTAAAAATGTAGTATTTGCTAATTATTTTTCTTAAATTTTAATATTTTTATTAGTTAGCATTTTAAATTAAATTAATATGAATTTCATTATTTAGAAATATATATAAAGTAAAACATACTTCAAGCTCTTCAACAAAGGCTGCTAGATCTTCTTTCCAGAGGTCTGAAGGAGATTTCCTTTTAAGATCATTTAGTTCTCTCTCCTAAAACATGGAAGTAGTACAGAGAATGTAAGTACAACTGAAGTAAATGCCACTGAACACTGAACATTCCCCAGAGGAACATCAGCGATTACTGTGCCATTTCAGAACAAGCCTTCCAGGTGTACCAACCTTGGAATCTCTCTGCTTGATCAACTCTTCCACCTTCTCTTTTGTGAGTGACCACAGGGACATGTTCAAAATGTAGTTGAAGTCAGGGCCAGAGGCTGGACCAGAAGCAGAGGAAGCATCATCATTTGCATTCTGAGAGTCTTCCTCTTCTGCTGCCTGAGGTGAAATATTCCCAATTACAAGTATTAGTGATCTTAGCTCCATGCCTGATCTGTGACACTGCTCCAAAGCACCACCACAGAGTAGCAAGGTGCGCCCTCACAGATTCAATCACCTGAACATTTTCTGGACCTTTCCAAAAGGCCATGTTCCTGTGACCTTCTAGAGCTGATTATTTAATAATTTGATTTAAGAAAACAAATTGAACCTGTGCTAGAACCTTGTATACTGCTGGCTGCAGATATTGGTTCTGCCCCATTTGTCTCTCAGGGCTGAGACCTTTGCCCTTTGGGTACTCATGGATATCTGTTCCTTTAGAAAATCAGCACAGTCCTTTGAAAAACAGCTGGTATCAAAGCCCCAAATGTGCAAACTGGGACTTGAAAGTAGATCAAAATTTCTCTAAATAACAGTTTTGTTTTAAAATAGAAATCATTCCACAGAGTTAAAATACAATATTAAAAATACAAAACAAATGTGAAATTAAATAAAATAGCTAAAACAGTGGCAAAGACACAGAAAAAGGGTGGGTGACAGAAATTCAAAGCTGCTTTTCAAAGAAGTTCCATCTGACCACAATAATGCCCAAAGTAATGTAACTTTGAAATTAAACTCATCACATGTCCCTTTCGGAACAATAAAAACTGGTTGGTTTTAAAAAAAGCATAAACAAATATAGGTCAAAGTCACTAACAAATTTACTACGATAAATTTAAAAGTCATAGCTTTATAATATCCATGTTTCTTTACAGGAAAGCAATTAATAAGTTATGTAGAAATAATTACATTTAGCAATTAGTTGTATGTGTGGGGTAACTGATGCAGCACTTTCTGCATCAGCCAGTCAGAAATCACGTTGCCAGTTTTGATTTGAGTACATTAAGAAATTCAGTCCTCTGCAATCTCATGTTTCAGACTTGTACTACCTAGTTTTCTTCTAAGCATTATCAGTATTACGTGACTTTATTTTTGTGTAAGTTTAATGTGGGTTTTTTTTTTAATGGAAGCCAATAAGGAGTAATGAATAATGTTTTTAAAGTGCTATGTGTGTGTTATAAATTAAGTTAGACTACTAGAAAACAAGCAATATCATTTGTAACAGTAGCAACACCAACTATATCTAGATTATTACCTTTTCCTGTGCTTCTTTCCAGGCTTTTACTGGATCAGATTCATAACCTCTCTGGACCAACATCTGAATCAAATCTCTTTTTGATCTGTTCTCTACAAGATACACACAAACACAGAGGAGGGGAGAAAAAAAAAAAGAAGGAAAGTCGTGAAAATCTTGCATGCAAGTATTTTCTACTATACTTAAATAATTTCCAGATCTTCCTCCACTTCCTCCACTGTTAATAATTCTAACTTCTGTTTACTCACCAATGGTAATTTTTCCTTGTATCTTCTCCAGGATGAAACGAGCTTGGTTGTTCAGCTTGGTGGACTCTGCACCCAGCATTCCCACAAGCCATTCCTTGCGCAGGCTGTAATAATGTAACCGCAGATCAAAGAACTCCTTCAAGATGTCCTGCACAGTTTCGTACTTCTTTAAGCACCCCATGTGATCAAACAGCACCTAGAAAATACATGATAGACTTGAGAGAGGCTGCATAACTCCAACTTTGTTAGCCCTTGTGTAAGTGTTCAGTTCTACTGCACGTATAAAAGCACCGTGAAAAAAGTGGTATTTTGAGGAGTGTGAACTCAAACCTCATTTGGAGCTACAGAGCACAGAGCTGGATGGTCTTTATTTTTATCCAAAAGTAGATTTAGGATGACATTTATGGCAGTACAATCAAACAAAAAGACAGCTATATAGAGAAATATGCCTGAATTCACTTGAATGACTAATTTTATCTACATAATAAATCACAAGTTCAGCAGCAAGTGATGATTCACAACTATTTAATATAACAGTTGCAAAGCTTAATAATCCTTAATAATCTTTCAATTCAGCTGTGAAATCTGTCGCTTTTCAGCTGTGAAAACTACCATCCTTCAAGTTCAAGCACAAAGTAAGAAATCATTTTTACTTGATAGGTGGAATCAATCCTGTCTGGCTTCTGACATCTCCAGTTCAGACATTTATAGGTAAACTAGTCACCCTCGGTGCCCTCCATAGTCAACTGAAAGAAACAAACCCCTCCAGGGGATAATTCATCTATCCAAAATAGCTGTCTGGGAGCTGGGGGACAATGGCAAAGCTCACATAACTTTTTAAGATTCTTACACTAGGGTAGATTAATTCCTACACAGGTACAGAAAACAGCCCTTAAAATTTATTATTTATTTTGGCAGACAGAAAATGCAGGAAATCAGCTGCAAAACATTTTCTGTTCCATTCACTGTAATCTGTGAAATGTAAAACTGACAACAGATTCTCACAGTAGTTCCTACAGTTGTTTAAACATATGAGAAATACCATCACCCTGATTTGGTAGATTGGCTTTTCAAGTACAATCTAGAAAATTAGTTAAGCAAGGACTGTTTCCTTTTCCAATTCTATGGTCATCCATTTATTTTTAACCTATTTTCACATAGCTTTTGATGTACACAGCAATAGCAACAATAATGATATTTGTGTTTTGCGATAATATCTGAAAGTAGCATCTGCCATAAATAAACCAGAACTGTTTTTTCATTTTCTGTAAAGACAGGATGTTTGGAAATCTTCACAGAAATTAACTTACATTCAAATCCTTCTCAGAATAGACAGACATGTATATTTATTCATATTCTTAGTAATTTACAGCACTATTATGTCTTCAGCAGCTTAAGAACAGTATTTGCTGTACCTTACCACCTAAAATTGGATTTATGCTGATGGAAACATTGGATCATTTAACTCATATTAGAGGAGTAACAGTCCTGCAGAAAGTGCGATTTTGAAAATGTAATTTGTCTCAAGTTTAACTCAAATCTAATTATAATATGGCAGAAAGTTATTTGTATGATCTACTTTACATTAACCACTTTTGGTTCGCTGCACAGGAAATTTTCAATTACAGGAAGGCAACCACCCCAGGCCTGTCTTATTTGAAAGACTCATCATAAAATGGATTTGCTTATTCATATTGACTTAGTATTGGTCATCATTACAGTTTTCTACTATTGAAACAATTTCAAATACACAATGCACTGTTCAATACCAAGAACCAAAGTATACTACAAAAACATTTGATTTTACAACAAGCAACAGTAGGGATTCTAATAGCCAAACATGAAAAAGTTACCATAGAATTACAAGTAAGACTTGTTTGAAGCTTAAAGACTTTGTGCAATCCAGCAGCTTCTGCCTGTGCAAGCTTTTCTTCTGTCATTTTCACAACAAATTTCACAGTTGTATCAGTATGGTATTCCTTATAGTCAGAAATTAATGCTGGAGTTTTTTCAGTCCCATTCAGCATAGGTTCTAGAACCTGTTCTTTGTACACCTGTTGAAAACAGGGCAGCAAAAAAACAGAACCACTTGAAATGCTTTAAAACTGCAAACCAAATGAACAACATAAACTTCCAAAGCTCTGTGCATTACATCTGAAACCAGTTATAACTTACAGAACCAGTATAACCTGCGAAATGCAGACCAAGAGTAGCACAAACATAAGAGGCAGAAACCAGGACAGAGAAGACTACTGTAAAGTGGATTAAGCAGGAGAAGCAAGTGTTCTCTGTAGCATGGACGGCTGATGGCACAAAGAACCATCTTCTACAAAAGCACACAGGAGAATGAAACCATGTTCCCTTTTGTGTATGTATAATCAGAAATTGTGTTAGAAGTTCATGCAGACATAGGATTAAATAATTTAATGAGGAATTCTTCACTGTTTTTTGTTTATATTAAAATGTATTTCAATGTTACTTACCTGGGTCCAGGTCCTTACAGGAAGCTCTGTAATCTCTACTGTGTTCCTGTCCACCACAAATATTTCACCACTCACTACATACTGATTTTGACCAAGTTCCTGAATGGTTCCTTTGAAGTTTTTGTAATTTGGAAGCTGAAATTGGAAAAACCACCAAAGTGGTAATAATCTTTAAAATAAAATGACAGAATTTTTTTTTTCCATACTCCATACACTTATCACTATATTACCCTAACCCTTCAACAAACCTCTCAGACTCTGAAAATCTGAAGTCATAGGAAAAATACTACAGAAAAAACAGAATATACACATGCAAGTGACAGGACCAATTATCCTACTGTCCAGAGACTAGAAAAATTGTTAAGAAGATGCAGCTGAACCCAGTGAGGTGGTGGGGGTTTTGTTTTGATTCTTTAGTTTGTTTTTTTCTTCTTCTTTTTTAAAGCCCAATTAAGGCATGACAGAAAGCAGATAAAGACCCCACAATAACTTTATAGAAGTGGTGCTACCTCCCCTAACCATTTTTTCATTTTTGCGCTGTTTGGCAAAGATAGTGGAACCCATCCAGGTCAAATTGTAACTAACAGGCTGAAGATTTTTTTAAAATTGGATTGATTTCTTTATCCAGCTTCACACAAACACAAACCAGCATACAGAAAGGAGCTAGATGGAGGCAGAACTGCCTCCTTCAAGCACAGTGAGCTTTAATTGACTGTGAGACTACACAGAAGGCCTAGGAGTGCTAAAGGAAGGGCAATGGATTGCATTAGTTAAAAAAAAAATCTCATTATTCCCAAGAATTTGAAAAAGGAAAGCCACTCTATCTTAAAAATTGATACTGCACACTCAGTGAACTGTGATCTAAATAGGGAAGAAAAGATGTTTCTGATTCTATGGCTTAATAAACACAGCCAAATAGCAATATTCATCAGTTGTAAAATTAAGATTACATCAACTGATTTCATCTCTTGGTCACAGATATTGTGGGTTCACAAAGGTATTCTTCCTGCCCAATTTTTTTCACACCACTTCTGGGACTTCTAAAATTTTGAATAAACAGAAGCTAAGTTGCTGATTTTCTTGAACAGCAGCAATATCTTCTCCTCTGTCTACAGCTATATAAAAGAGAGAACAATTCAGACAAGAGAAAGGAAATGTTAACTTTGGCTGAAGACACTTAAGTAGTACCTTCAAAAAGAAAGAGTGATAAACTTTTTGCTCGACTGCCATGTCACAACTACCCTGTAAGACTTGTAACAGTCAGCAGACTGAACAAACAGTAATCTAAAATAATTGCTAAAAATACAAATAGCAATGTTTTTGATTCAAAGTGAATTTCCCCAGCCTTATCCCAAAGGTCAAGTAGAGCTTCTACATAAAATTACTGGGACAAACCAGCTCTGATGCTCCAATAATTAGAGAAGTTCTAGACAGACAGGAATTGATTTTGAAAGTACACACATAAAAAATGCCAATATATACTATTATTTTTACCATTGGGTGGGGATCTAGGCCATCCAGCATTCGTCTGACATTGTTTACAATCTCTCTGGTATCATAGTTTGGAAGTTTGCATGCCCAGCCAGTGCCAATTCCTTCAGCTCCATTTACTAAGACCATGGGAATGATGGGAATATACCATTCAGGCTCTACACGTTGGTTGTCATCATACAGGAATTTAAGCAAGTTGTCATCCACTGATGGAAAAAGTAGCCTTGCTAGAGGGCTTTAAAAAGAAAAAAAAAGAAAACCATTTAACCTCAAGTCCAGTAAGTGAAGAACATTTTGCTTTAACAGCCCTTGGGCCCAGATATGATCTGTTTCAGATTTTTCTCACATCTTTCTCTCTCTTTGCCATTCTGAAGCTGAAAATCCAATGTACACACTTCCTGAGATAACAAAGTTCTTCCCAATGGAATAGTGTGTTCATAATAGATGAAGTTTGTTTCCTTCACAGAAACACATGTACCTCGTACACTAGCAATCTAGCATCTACAAAATATCATTCTTTGAAGCTTTCAGAACACACAGCTCAGTGTGACATTGGGGCACCCAGTAATAAAGCAACACAGCATCCAAATAGTTTCAAAATTTCCTTGCTTAACTGTAGGAGTAGCAAAATGTTACGGATGCTCAAAACCACACTTAAGAGATACAAAGCAAAATAGGAGCTTCTATCAAAATATTTAAAACTTTCTCCATTTCTCTCCCCCACCCCCCTAAAAAAGGAGTGTTGTGAAAGGATGAGTTTCATAAGAAGGCTATTTAAAAGTATGCATTTAGCTTGACATGAATAGTTAGTTTACCTTAACATGGTGAAAATATAGCGAGGGCTGGCAGCATCCTTTCCACCATGAAGCCTGGTGCCGAACTGACCAATAGGTTGTAACAGATTCACATTGTTACTTCCAACAAAGTTCTGAGCCAAGTTGACTATAGTCATCATTAATGCTTGCTGCAAGAAAATACATATTCATAGTAAGAAGTATGAGACAGTCTATCCTCATCAGCCAGCAAAACCTATTTTTAATGGCCCAAAATTGTGTGACTAACCTGAATTAAATCTTTAATAAAGCAGTCTCCCTGAGAAAGGACTGTTGTAACCTATTACAAGGGCTGCTGGGAATATGTATTATATGCTTATGAAAACCCCTGAGCTTCTCAATTTCTTCTAAAGCACTTCTCTGGGGAAGTAAAGGGATGTAAACTGACCACACTTGCATGCACAAACCACTACTCATGGCTTCTAAAGGGAGAAGAGAAGGGATGGATCAGTGGTTAATATAGCCACTCTTGATAACATTTCAGATAAATATAAACAAAATAGGAGCTAGAAAAAAATCTTTGTACTGACACTGCAGTAAGTTTCTGAAGAACAGAGTCTCGGCTTCTTTCCTTAAAATACTGCGTTTCTTGTTTCAGACAAAAATTGTCCTAGAACACAGTTCCCACATTCCTATGATTTTAGAATCTAGGAGTTGTTTAGGTAATTAGTTATCTACTATTTTGCCACAACCCACACGTATTTGGGATAACGCTGAGCACTAACACCTGTAAATAAAGAAAATATGCTGTCTTATCAAGCTACATAACAGTTTGGTTCATGTTCTTTAAATGTACACCTGTGATTGGTAGAATTACAGTCAATAGTTTGCAATTTTAATAGCAGAAACATTTTACATAGGCTAAAAGTCCTCACAACTTCACCATCCTCCGTACTCACCTCCCCATGGTGATAAGCTGACATTTCAGCCACAGAACCAGCCAGCTGAGCAACCTTTACTTCACGTTTATCATTTCTCTTAAAGCAAGTGAACAGAACCTTGCGTTGCCCTGGTTTCAGACCTATTAAGAAGAACATCCTATATTCAACACATACACAAGCAAATGTTTTCAAGTGATAAACTTGTTTTGCCTTATTATAATTTCTAATCTCTCAAAAGAAGTCTAAACATTACATAGAAGCAAATTCACACTGAAATATTAACAAACTAATAAATATATCATTTTTTAAGTAATTAAAAATATTTTACCAAACTCAAAAAATTACCAAAAAAGTGGAAACACCTTTTCAGCCAATTATACAGTATTTAATATATCATTCTAATAAACTGCACCTTGATCCTAAATATGCAACTTCCACAAGTCAAGAATTCTCTCCATTCTACTCAGCAAAATCTTTTTCCTAAGAATATCAGCACAAATTCAGCAATGACAGCTATAACTGCAGCTTATATGCATTTCACAGAACTCTGAAATTTTACTTCTTGTGTGAAATTCTCAAATACGTATTAAAATTGACTACAAAAAAATGTTATCCTCTTGGGATCTTTTAAAGTTTTAAGAAAGAAGCCAATCTCTGCTCTTCTGATCTGATCTTCTGAAAATGTTTATTTCCATTGCTTAGGCACACTTTATGAACAACAGCTGTGTGGAAGGGATTGCATTATATTTCTTATTATCCAGAACTTGATAACCAGTTCTAGATCATGCTTATTGAGCCATTCAATGTTTTAATTCACATACATTTCTAAAATGCACTAAAATATTGTTTAATGTTACCATTAGTACAGTGGGTCAAACATAGAGCAAAAGCTGGAAGGAAGACAAAAAAAAAAAAAAAAGAGAGAGACTGACTTCAATTTCCATTTCATCATTTCATTCAAATATGTAATATCCAATTTTTTTACAATGGCTCTGCATCACGTTTTTCTTCCAGCACTCTATGGAATACAACAGACTTAAAGTACTTTCTTTAAAAGAAGAATCACCAAGCAGCAAGAATTTTAACTACCAGCTGTGAAGAGATAGTCAAAATTCTTCCTCTTCATTATTTTTTCAGAGATTTGCCACCAGGCTAGCCTGTCATATATCACCTGATGATGCTAAAGGACATAAACCATTGCTAGAGCACTACACCTGCTGCACAATTCATATATCCATACCCAGAATGCAGAATTACAGCCAAAGTTGGCAGAAACACTCATAAGAATTATATATAATATTTGTAGTATTATATATACACCTACATTGTTACATATATACATAAGACATACACAAATATACGAATAACTATGTTCCCTTCTTATTTTCTTATATTTCTGTAGAAACAGTCCACTGCAAGTTCATTCTTAAATATTTAAGGTTTCAGCAAAATCATTCTGCTGTTTCTGAGAAGGCAGTCTGGGTACATTATGTTGTAAAAGGAGCAATGATCTCTTGAATCACACAGCTCTGTAAGTACCCAGGTATGGGAGGAAGTAAGTGTGGAGAAGCTGAATCAGAGACTGACATCCTTTGGTTCCTTAGGTGGGAATCTGCATACCTAACTCAGTTTCGTTCTGTATCAAAGCTAGGGATCCATTTTACCTGGAAGCTACTGCCCCTACCCCCCGAACGATCCCTCTTTCATCCAAAACACAAAAAGCTCTTGCTTTTTATAATACCTTGGTATAAGTCTGTAGTGTTAAGAAGTCTGCCCAGCTCCACTATAAAATGTACTGAGAACTGGAGATAAATGCACTTCACGGCTCCCCGAAGTCTCAAGGCCTTTTTCCTGATCATAGTAAGCTTGTGCACACAGACAATGACATGGGCAGAAATTCCTGCTCACGCTGCCTGCAGACAGTTTTACAAATGAAGCTGTAGTGCAGTAAAAAATGCTCCTTTTAATGTACATGCTACTGCAAGGGGAGGGTTAGTAAACCTGACTGACAGGAGCCTAGCAAGATTACAGGTCAATAAACACTACAGCACTGCCTGTGGTACAAGACTGAGGGGAGAAAACATTTGCATCTTCATCTGCACTCAGCTGCTGACTTGAATGTTAATTATTATAAGCACTTAAGAGACTTGCTTTCTCTGATAGTATGAGCAAAAACAAAGCGCTTGTAGGGCCTAGGGAATAGATCTGGTTAAGTAAAAAGCCTGCACAGCAACAGCTTCAACTTCCTTACAGAAGAAACATGGCAATTCCTCAGCACATAAATCACTAAATTGTTCAGGCTGGAAGGGACCACAGCGGTTCATCTGGTCCATCCTCCCCAGGCAGGATCATCCTAGAGCACCTTGCACAGGATATGGTGTCTCTCTCAAATATCTCCACTGAGGGAGACTCCACACCCTCTCTGGGAAATCTGTTCCAGTGGGTGGTCACTGAACACTGAAGAAGTTCTTCCTCATGTTCAGGTGGAACTTCCTGTTCATCAGTGTCTGTCCACTGCCTCTTGTCCTATTGTTTGGCTTCATTGAGAAGATCCTGGCTCCATCCTCTCGACACCTCCCCTTTAGATACTTATACACATTGATAAGGTCCCCTCTCAATCACCTCTTGAGACTGAACAGGCCCAGCTCCCTCAGCCTTTCCTCTTAAGAGAGATGCTCCAGACCCTTAATCAACTTCACAACTGGACCCACTCCAGGAGTTCCACGTCTCTCTTGTACTGAGGAGCCCAGAACTGGACACAGCAGATGTGGCCTCACCAGGGCTGCACCCCTCTTGATCCTCTGGCACCGCTCTTCCTAAAGCACCCGGGATACCACTGATATACAAAATAACAAACATATGCATGGAAGCTCTTATATTCTCTACTTGAATGCATTGATTCCAGTGCAGATCACAGCTCTAAAAACCATCAATAAATAGAAATATTCCAAAAAATCATAATGAATTATCAGCTTACCATCAACAAGGGAAGGGATAGATCTCTCGTTGTCTGAATTTGAGAAAAGGATCAACTCCTTGTTAATGAAATCATTGTAAGTCAAATGTTTTGTTGCTGTACCATATAAAAATTGCTGGAAAAAAACCACATACATTATTCATTCAATACAAAAGCTACATTCCATTTAAATCTCACCTGGCAGATTTATTGCTATTATCTAGGACTAACCTCAGGAAGGCCATGTAGTCGACGCTGTCGCCTGTCTTCCATGAAATTTGTTAACCATTCTTTTCGGTCATCAATCTTCTTCTTACTGAAGGCCTGGAAAGATTCCAAGTACACTAAAGTATCAGTATATAAATGTCTGTGCAAATGTGTGTTACTTCAGTCAGAATTTTAAGTATATTGCACTTTCTGATCAAGTATTCAATAAGGCTTATTTGGACAAGCTAATCCATATACCTAATGTTTACATTTAAGGAGCAGTACCAGCACATGACTTCTCAGACGTTTTTGCACAAGTTTTTTTGAAATGACAGATCTTTCACTGTTTGCAATTTAAATTTATATTGCTTTCCTGAAATCTGCACACATTTAGACAAATCTTATCATTCTTCTTCCCTTCTTCACATCAGAATTGTGCTTTGACACACAGGTTTGAAGGTCTTTCCCCACACAGCTTAAAGGTTGGGCTCATAATTTAGACCAAGCTGTAACCAGCTCTCATCAAAACAATCAAGTGAAGGTATTAAAAAAATCCCACTCTTGTCCTGTCCATGCCCTCTTTGCTCTGTCAATAACTTGCAGCTATTCCTGACTGGCCATCCCTAGTCCTCTTATGAAAATTGACAACCTGACACTGCTCAAAAAGCCTAAGCCAGAGTTTGGGCCAGCTGACTGACAGCATCAGCTTTCATGATGACAAGGCACCACTTTCCAGCAACCACTTATCACTACAAAAGGACACAGGAATGTTCTGACTTTGTAGTGTTACAGAAACAGAGTTCCCCTCCAGTGAGTTTCTTCTCCTAAAAAGAGAAAAAGATATAAAAACTGAATATGTGGTTTAAACAATATTTTGACTACTTTGGGGAAATTCTGTGAGCTGCTGAGGTACTGCTTTTTTTTCTCAGGGAGTAATATATAGAAATCATGTCCTGATTTCAACCACTCTTCTGCATAAGAACACACTCATCAGCACCATCTTTTTCAAAGGACTCTGACTGGAACACTCCAAAAGATCTCAATGATTAGTGTCAATTCCTTGGAGACCAAGATACCACATAATAAATATTAAATGTAACTTAGTTTCTGAGAAAGGACCTAAGCCATATCACTCTGTTCTGCATCAGACTGACTTCCCTTGTGAACAAAGCTTGATAATTCACTGTGCCAGGCATCTTAAAATTTAAGATTAGGCTTTTGTAAAAAACAGGACTAAATTGTCACAATTTTTTCTGGCTCTTTTCAGTTTGTCTATACCTTTTCTAGACTGAAGTGACAAATGACCAAGAGCTGGATCAGCATAAAAATTATTTCAATAGAATAAACACAGAATGAATGGAATGAAGAGCTGTTGTCAAATATTTATTCTTCAATAAACTAAGAAGGGGATTTTTTTTGGTTTCTCCACTTAAAAGAGCTCTTCTAATACTTCATTTACTAGCAAAAGAGCTCTTCAAAATGGTGAAGAAGTTGCTCTGTGAAAGAATTTTTGCTTTCCTAGATTTCAGCTATCAAGAGGTCTGCTGGGACCCATAATCACATACCACCCAGAGGTAAACTTGGGGCTGGGATTCCTGTGATCAGCTGAGGAAATGCAGGTGGAAGTGTAAGTGAAGCTTCTGTACACAGCTCCAGCACTAACTGGTAGTTGCTGAGGTGTAACAGAGGTGAACAGCTTCTTCCCAGACTGACAGAATGCTATTTTATGTAACAGTGAGGATCAGCCATAACTGGTTACATGTATGGAGGTCTGTGTATGGAGGTCTCTTTGCAGAAATAGAGATCAGAATTCTGTTAGTAAAACCACACATACTATTGTAGCCACAGGATAAGAAAAAAGTTGTTTTGTCTAAGATAGGTATTTTCATTTTTTTTTCTCTCCTACCCTTTTTTCTCGCTAATGTCACCTACAATTAAAATAGCAAATTAGAGTAGATAAAAGTTGAAACATTTCTTGAGAAAACAGCTGCATTCCAGACACTTCAGACTTTGTCCTTCCACAAGCTTTCTTTGAAACACAAGTATTTTCCTACACACTATTTACAAAACTTCAAATTCAAATACGTATAGCACGTGCATGAATACATACATGACACACTGACAGACCTTCAATGAATAAACAATATTTATCTGATCTTATTTGCTCAGAAACACAATACAGTCCCCTAAGTAGATGTGAAACATAATTTGTTTGGGCTCTATTGCCCAAACAAATAAAAACGCCTCAGAGTACTTTCTTGTATGTTCTGTCTTTAAAAGCAGTCCTGACTGTAACATTTCTTGATATTCACACCACACAAAATTATCAAATCTAAAAGCAGAAGGTAGAGCTCATTTTGTGGCATGTATTAACCTTATTCCAAAATTGGAAACATTTTCCAAAAGATTCTTTCTCCGCCTAAAGTATTTTTTTCAGTGTCGTGGTTTAATGCAGTTTGGTTTTTAGCTGGGGAGGGAGTCCACGAGTTGTGGAACTGGTTCCCTGTGGGGGCCTTGGCAGCTTCTTCTGGCCTGGTGAAACCAATCAGCTGGCTAGTTTTGAACATTGACACCGTGTTAAACCACTCAACAAAGCTGAACACACCTCCGTGAGAGCCACATTTTAAAATGAACAAGGCCCAGAAAAAGCTCTTTTGCTTCCAACCTTTGAACAGGTAACTGGGCGCTGGCCGGCCTGGCCCTGTGCGGCCCTCGCAGCCTGGCGGGGCCGGGCTGGGCTCTGCTGCGGCGCTGCCCCCTTCATGAGGAAGTCCACCAGACCCCGTCCTGGTGGGGAGGCTGGGGCCACTTCCCAGCAGGGCCCACCGGTCCGTTTTTTTTTTTCTTGCAGCAGCACTGCCGGGCCATGCTGCCAGGGGCCATCCCACCGCTAGGAGCAACCATGTGGCCGGGACCAGCTCCGGGAGTGGTCCCACGGCTGGCGCTGGGGGCGGCCCTGAGGCCAGGAGCAGCCATGTGACCGGGATTGCTCGGCCAAAATCGGTGAGGCCACAGCTATCTCGGTATGGCTCGCAATGAACTTTGCTTAGCCGCTTTGAGCCAGCCATGCTGCGGACAGAAGGACAGAAGCAGCAGCAGCAGCTTTCCTTTTTATGTTTTTTTTGTGCCCCGCATGAAGAGAAGGTGCGGGGTGGCACCAGCAGCCAGTGTGACTCGCACGCGACAAACAGAGAGGTATGGCAAGCGATTTCCCTGATGCAGAGCCTGGATGAGATCAACCTTTCAGCACTGCAGAGCTCTATAAAAACTGTTTCAACTGATAAAGCTTGAGAACAAATAAACCTACGAACACCAATTCTCTCCTGAATCAAGAAAAAGGAAAGGGTGAAGACACGTAAAGAAAACAGCATGGGACACTGAGGTCAGTGAAGAAGGACTCAAATTCTAGATGGGAGGAGACTGAGGAGATGCCTTAGTTTTGAGCTGAAATTCTCTTGTAAGGCTACGGTAAAGATAAAATTGATATATCTGACTGTTTTTTCCCTGTAATTCATGGAATGCACTGGGGGGATGTAGCACTCCAATTACAGATGTGAGCACAAGCACCAGTGTTGAAACAAGCAGCTGTTGCAGTAGCTGTGATCCAATGAGAATCCTGAACAGAGAGAGAAATGAGAGATGAGAAACTTTGCCGCAGAGATGGAAGAAGAAAATCGCTGTTCCCAGAGATAAAAGAAGAGAACTTTTGTTTCTATACTAGAACAGCTAATCCTTATAATTGCACCCCAATAAGCTGAAATGACCCATCGTGGTAGTTGTGGGAAAAAAAATACCAAAACACGGGAGGGACTTCACAATTGCAGATTTCTGGGAGGCTGCTGATTCACTGTGACATTGAAGCCACAAGAGTTTCTTGTGGAGAAATCTCCATGGCATGGCAAGAGAGACTCCTCTCCCTAAGAGAACTGAAAAAAGACTATTTTAGAGGTGGTAAACTGACTGGAAGTCCCAGGTTTTGTCTCTACGTTGCAAGTGGGAAAGAAAAGAGGGCGTGGAAGAAGTGTTCTGAGGGTTTATTCTGATTTTCTTATTTTTCTTTTAATTCTGTTATTAAAGTTTTCTTTGTACCCTTTAAAGTTTCAGCCTGCTTTGCTCTCTTCCTAATCCATATCTTGCAGCAGAAAATGAGTAAATAATTCTAGTGGGTGCACTGGCATTTGGCCAGCACTAGACCCAGTTCATTAATTGGTGCATTGGCCAGGAAATGAATGATTGGCAAACCAAAACCACTACACTTAATTGGTGTTTCCGCCCAGTTTCCAAAACCGCTACATTCAGGTACTCAAAAAAACCAAAACAAGCCCTGTCACGACTTCCTCATGTGCCATTTTCAGCACACAATGAAAAATAAGTCATCATATAGAAGCACTTTTGTGAATTCTTACCAGTGTAATGGCAGCATCATCCTCAGGCCCAGCGTATCGAAACAAGATCCGATGTCTTTCCATGTCTGCAAAATACTCTTTTGCTTCTTTAGCAGTGCTGGTACCCAACCCTGTACAATAAAAAGAAATAGTTACTCAATACTCAAAATTTAAGTTTTATTATTTTATCCCTTTTATTTTCCTGGGAATATTATAAAATCATTATGTAAGATACTATCATGAAAAACTATAATAAAACTTCATAGCACCCATTTATTATTATTTATTCATAGCATTCACATATTTGTTTTTAAACAAACCTTTGTAGTATTTTATCTTCCATGCTTTATGATTTTCCATATGCTTTTTCCACTCATCAAATTCAGGAATACTATAGAATGAAAGTTCTTGCTTATTTTTGCTTGCCTTTGAAAAAACAAACAAACAAAATCAACATTTCTGTTGTGCTGTAAGTAATCCATAAAATCTCAATAACAGAAGCCATACCTTCACAATAGGGGTGATGAATTCCTCAAGAAAACCATGTTTCAACAGTGATGGCCAATTGTGATGAATAAAATTGATCAACAAGCCCTTTATGTGAGATCCATCCTGATCCTGAATCAGAACATAAAAACATGAAGCAATCTTGTATCAGATTTCCCCAAACCACTAAAAAACCTGCTCACTGTCTTGAATACATCAACACAATGTTTGATGGCAAAAAGCATAGAAAGGAACAGTTGGTTTTAATTTGGATTCAAAACTGGACCTGGGTATGAAATAACCACCTGTGAAGGTCATTGTCCCTGAGCTATGAAAAATCTCTTCCAAGCCAAGTACATGGTTGTTGTTCAAGGTTTCTCTGCCTGTGGCATGCTTTTGCTGAGAGTTAGACAGCTCTGCCAGACACCACAGAGTTGAATTTTTGTGGAAAAAAGCCAAACTCAGCCACAGTTCTCATTGGTGGCAAGATGCATGATAGTTCAATAATGAGATTATCCAAAAAAATTACCTACATTCTTGTTTCTATCCGATTTTCTAGCAATACCAACTCATTTATTGTCTACTTTTGTCCTTACTTTCAACATCTTTTTGAATTATCAATACCATGTTTTTATTATTATTTTGACTTCTTGCTATTTTCTGCAGCAAAGTTCAGCTGTACATTTAGAGCAACCAAAACAACACAGATAAATTAATCCCTTAAAGAAACCTCAGAACCTATGAAATTGCAGCAAAACACATTGTAAGAAGCTCTATAGATTAAAACCTGTGAATTTCAGACTTACCTGATCTGTCATGATCATAATTTTTCCGTATCTCAAGCTTTTCAGAGATTCTGGATCTTCATAGCTTTTCTTGTATTGTAATCCAACTATTTTGATGATGTTGTTGATTTCTGCATTTTCCATAATCTGTACAAAAAATGTTATTTTTTGCAGCCAGTGTAAAAAGCAGAGATTCAGAAACATCCCAATCTTGATTTATAGCTATTTTTTCAATGCACCCTGACCTCAACTTCATAAGCTTTTTATTCCCAGCCCTTGAAGCCCTTGCACTTGTAATGATTTCTTCTGTACATGCAAATTCTCAAGACTGCACCACTCTCCTTCTCCACTACAGCCAGAGCACTTCGGATCAGGAAAACTGGGAGAAAACTGAATGTGTAACAAAAAGTCACCTCACAAAGCTGCCTTCTTTTTCCACTGTTTTTATGGGTATCTGCAGCACACCTCTGCAAATTATGAATGGCAGCAGGAGCAATATGATGGGGTAATGCTGCTGACTCAGGTTGTGAGTCCATGAAATCACATGGTAATGGAGAGAATACAAAGTTTTAGGGGCTTTAAGTACTCATGTGAAATGTGAATATGAGTCATAGCAAGATTTTCTTTCACTTGTGAAGAAATGAACTTTATTATCCCAGTACTGCATTGCTACAGTTAATATTCACATGCTTATCCCAGGCTTCAAAATAGCTGTCACTTTATGAAATCTCAGTCACAAAACTTCCATGAAAAAATTAAAATATGAAGATGTAAATCTAGAAATCAAGAGTAAACAGGAGGACATCCATTTGTCAGCAAAAAGGAAAGAAAACTACACACCTGTTTGTGAGAAGCTTCTCGGACATTGAGAATTTTGCCCCTGAGTGGGAAGACTCCGTATCTGTCTCTACCAATAACACCTAGGCCAGAGACAGCTAAAGATTTGGCTGAGTCTCCTTCTGTTAATATCAACGTGCAGTCCAGGGAATGTTTGCCACCTGCAGGCCAGGAAGAAGTAGAGGGAAGGCGAAAAACCAGAAAGCGTAACTCAAATAAAAAGAAATACAGTTGAATTCTTTCTACTCTATAGGTAATTTTTTCTCATCAGTTAATTTAAGTAGGCTGAATTTCTCTTCTTAGGGATGGCCTTCCATACCACTAAAACTGCACAGCAATGAGGATCCTTGCCCTTAGCAGTACACTATGGATTGCTATGGACAAGGAGCAAAATAGGCAAAATAGGATGCATTGGTACATCTTATATATTGGTTCCCACACATCTGCACAAAAAAGACAGATTGCTTCTCTACCTTCACCATTTCAGTTTGCTAGCTGCAAATTTCTTACACACATACATTATGCATGTCTGAGTTACATACAGGAGTCATTTCCCATTCTGCATTTTCACTTTCCTCACATATATTTTAAATAGTAAATTGTTAAATCACATTTTTGTGGTTTTCCCTTTTAATTGTCTATCAGCTAAAGCCAGACAACTGTACAAAAAAATTGTGAGAAAAGCTCAAACGATGAGAACATTTGCACTTCTTACACCTCATAAATTTCTCAAACAGAAAAACAAATCTTTACTAACAGTGTAATTTTGATTCTACAAGACACACAGCATTTTGATGCCTGTGTGCTCAAAACTGGAATAACATTTATGTTCTGCCTATTGCAACTGTAGCAGTGGAATAGATATTCTAAATAACAAGCACACTGAAAAAAGGAACCCACCCTTCTGCTACTGTGCAAATGTTCATTAAGTAGCTTTCCTATTTTATCAAGGCTTTCCTATTTTATCAATGGTAGGAAATACTCCAAAAAACTTTGAGCTGGTTGAGTCTCACCTATTGCTAATAAGGTAGTTTTGAATATAGTGGTATTTAAAATGTGTGCTGTAATTTGCCTTTACCTGGTAGATAAAGACCACCCCATATTTCCTATTACACAGAACTTACATTCAGTACCTTTGGTTTTCTGAATCAAGACATGTGGCTTAATATAATCTAAGGCAGTTTTTCACACTGGCAGTGACTACCTACCAGCAAGGTGGACTCCAAATACCTAGAGAAACATCAGTCTGCTGTTTTAGAATATATAAAAGTCAGTATTTTTCATAAATGAACTGCAGAAAACATGCAAATATCAGCAAAGTTCACGTTCTTCTGGAATGGATGCAATCAGTAGCAATTAATTTCATGGAAATACAATATGCCAGGTATTTTCTTGAGCACAGCTCTAAAGAACTCCAAGACAAAACTATATGAATTGACAGGTTCAAAAAATGCTTTTATGCTTCACCTGATTTAGTAATCTAGCTGCTCCCTTACAATCCTATATTCTTAATTTTTGTTTTGATTTCTATCTCTTCTCCCACAACATGCCACAGAACTATGTATAGCTGTTCAAGATGGCAAGAATGAAGGTATAGGACCCTTCCTTTACAGAGGAGGGGGAGGAAATCTACAGCACATGCATCACTTTACAGATACACATCTCTCCTATATTTAGCATTAACTGGCAATGATTAAAACATTCAGGATACCAGGCACACAAGAAACCTGTGGAAGCTGGACCTCGGCTTCAAACTCACTCTTGAAGTAAAGATAAAATCTAAAAACCACAGGAATAACTAAAGTCAGAGGGGTTTGTGGCCAGAGAACTCTCCCTGCTGCACTTCCTGTGTGTCCACCCTGAATGTGCAATGTCTTCAGTGTCAGAAATCCAGTATATTCCACATCTTCAACAAACCAATACCTTGCTAAGCCTCCTCAAGAGATGCAGAATTCCCTCAACATGAAACAATAATTAGGCATCAGAGAAATACCTGGGTAACAGGCATTCAAGTCATGCAAAGTTTTAGGCATGAGTGTTCAGCCCAAATGAATCCCTATATGCCTTTTTAGTTGAGGAACTTTCAGGATGGAAACCGATAGAATATTTTATTAGCTCCCTTTTTAGAGATTCTCCCTTCCCCTCATCTTCAGTCAAAAAAAAAAAAAAAAGAATAAGAAGTGATTTTGAAACCTGATCTCCAAAGTAAAGCTTAAAAAACTACCCAAAAAGTGTGTTCAAAATCATTCATTGTATGAGTTAGGAGCACTAGGCTTGATATCCATGAAAATACATCATTTCTTCAAGCACACAATCTTAATGGCAAGAAAAGTATCAGGAACATATATCTGAAGGAGGAGTGAAAATTCCACAGGCAAAATACTAGAGTAGATGCGATTATCAACTTTTGAGGCAAAATATGATATCTGAATAAATTAAAAAGTAATTAAATACTGAAGAAAACTCAATTAAAAATTAATAACCAAGGAACCAAAAAGAAAGGGAGGAAAATTAAACAGAACCATCATCTCATCAAGTCATCTTTGGCTTGAACGTTGAAGCAGAAAAAAAAAAAAAACCCAAGCCAACCAAAAAACCCAACCAAAACCAAGCCTCTTTCTTAGTGTTCCATGCTTTTACCTACTCAGCCCACCCACATACTTCACTGCAATTTCTCTACTTTTGTTTAATGTGAGGATGTACTAAAAAGCAACTAACAATAACACAGATTGGCAATATTTTGAGCTCTTTAGCCATGTGTGCCCCTCAAATCATTCAAAAACTCCCATCCCATTGCTATTGGCACAAAGACTGTCAAGCTGATCCTGATCCCTTATCTGTGCTAAGGAAGCAAGCCAGCAGAGATTGCCAGCTTGCCCTATATTCCCAGACAGGAACCTAATGGCATTTAAAGTCTAATGAAATAAGTCTCTTGAGCTATTCCCTCAGGTCTGCACACTACATGATTTACTTCCTATACCTTCTGACCCTACAAAGATTCTGATCTTTCTACATTAGAAAGGTCAAGAAGACCAGTCACCTCCAAATGGAATATTCGTACCACCATTTAGCAGGAAACCACAATTAGAAGATACACACTCTTCCAATACCAACCTAGACTGCCACTTTTGTTCAGTGTTATTAATTCTCTACCCTAAAGAGGACAGCATTCCTGACACCAAACTCACCATCGCGTTTGAATTCTAGCTCTAGAAAGTTTAGAAAACCAGAAAGATTTTTATTAAAAAACACATAAGGATGAGAAATAAAAGTCAGGTTTCAAATTAGCATGTCTGTGAAGTATTTATGAAACAGTAAAGAATTTAAAAGTAAGTGCTCTTACCAGCATCATTAGCATCATCCAGTTTTGGAATGCCCTTGATTTTACTGTGTTTCACTGAAGAACATTTTTTGTTCAGTTGAGTTTGTGCCTTAAATTTGACCCAATTCAAAATACTCTCTATGATACCACAGTTAGAAGCCTACAAGCAACAAATCAGAATTGTGGATGAGAAAAATAAAGCTTCAGATAGCAGATTCTTGCATCTCAGTTTTAAATCATTAACACTGTTTCCAAGGTCCTCTAAATTTTAAAAATTGAACCTGTGAAAGGTCAAGGGATTAACACACACCTTAGTATTTAGCACTTTATGCACATACAACTAAAACACACCACAAAAGGAGTTTCCTTTTCCACCACTTCTATAACTGATGGAAAGAGCAAAGGAGGTCTGAGGCCTAACAAGAGGTTGTCTTATGCTGTGTATTTGATGTGCTGAGACATTTTAGGTACTTAGCATTTGTTTCCTGGATTTTGACACCAAAAAGCAGCCTTATGGGATATTTACCACCATTTAAATTTTCTTTGGAAATGACTGAAAATGGCTGAAAGACAATCAAAACTATTTAAGAATGAGCTTTCTACCAACCCCTTGAGAATCTGATACCAATTTTAGAAACACATCTGCAGCAAAGCCAGCATGTAGTGTATTTTCTAAGCTAAAACTGCTTTAGGTTTTGTTTCACATCAAAAGAAAACACAGATGGAGCAAAATACTTTGAGCTTTGGCTTTTAATTATCCCACATAATACAGCATTCATTGTTGAGATTGTGCTGCACACTTAATGCATCTGGAAATCAGTATTTACTTCTGGGAATATTAAAAACACTATAAATCAAACCTGCTGATGGTAATACAACATGTATTTATTCTTCAGATTTCGTTATACAAGTCTGTTATGTTATTTTTTTCCCCTCTAAATTCTATAGGAATGTCACCCATAACACAGAATTAGAAGAATAAACCACTATACAATCAGTAAAGTTTTGATGCCAGGAGGATTAGCAGTGGCACTGTTCTCCGCATTACTGGAGTTTCATTTAAGGCTATTGGCATTAAATAGGACATAGTAAAATGAGTTCTGGCTAACAGAATTCTACTTTTCCTTCATTGTATGAAAATGTAGTAGAGGAAAAACCTCTCTGATGCATTTCTACAAATACATTAATTTAGAAGAGCAATTCTTAGCCCATCTACAGAAAAAAATTTAAACTTACTTCCTCACAATAATGATCACTTTGAATACTACAGACATCATTTTGCATTTCTTTGATTACTGGACAAACAAGTAAATGTGAAATATCCTCTCCTTCTCTTTTCACTCCAGTGAAACAGAATAGGATTGATACCAAAGAGTAAGGCAGACAATATTCTCAACTTCAGAAAAATATTTTAACACAAAAAACATTGATCAAGGACCTTGTTTAGATTTTAAGAGTCAAATTCATTTCATTTACCAATGTAAATGCCAGAATCTCCAACAAACAAGTTGATCAGGTGAAGCTCACTTTTAATTCCAGGGCAACAGTCAAAACACAGTTACTGCATCCATTTTTAAGACCAGAGAATAAACAGACATTCCTTCATCCCACTTCCTGAGTATGCAAATGTCACTGCAGTACCACAATGAACTATAACTAATCTTCTGCTATAGAACATACATACACTTGGTCCAGTGTGTCAATTACCACTTCAAAAGGGGAAAAAAAAGAGGCTTACTTACTGCTTTAAAAAATTTCTCAGATAGCTGGCACTTGGACCCAAAACTTTTAGGCTGCAATGTCATGTTTTCCTTTGTCTGGGAATCAAATGATGGGTTTTCAATCAAGCAATTAACAAAAACCCATATATGGTTCTTCACCTGTTTAAAACACAGAAACCAAATTACTCTACAAAATTCTCACATTCATCTTTTTCAATATTTCTGCATAAAGTTACTTGCCTGAAATGGTTTGACTGAAACTCCAGCTTTATTCTTCTTTTTCACAACTTCTATCAGTTTGCCCACAACCTGATCCACCACGTAATCAACATGCCTACCACCCTGAATGAGGGAAGAGAAAAAAAAATACAAATAATAAACAAAATAACCATTAAATTTCCTAATAGTTTTTAGCTGTATTAACAGTACAGAAATCCATGCACACTGAGTTGCAACATAAGATAGAAAAATCTGGTTTTTCCAAGTCATTCAGTCTTCATTCAAGTGAGGATGACAGAAGTTAATTGATTGATTACTCAAATACCTTCCTTTAAATTTGTAGATAAAAAAAGCCAGAATATTAATAAAATGTTAAATTCTAGTCATAGGAATTCTGTCATAGGAAGTTCATATCACTTTAACTAAAATCTTGTAATGAAAAGTGGGGTGATGCATAAACTGAAAACCTAACTCCTAACATTCCATACCTAACTCAACATTCCGTATTTTACACAGATCACCTTTGCTTTAGATCAGTTAGCACCTTACAAAAATACAGACTAAACACTGGTTCCTGTTCAGAACAATCTACATTAGGGCAGACAAAACAAAGAGCACATGTCTACAGAGAGTTCATCATGAAGTAACAAACAGAACAACCCTCGCTCTTTAAAGCTGTATTTAAAACAGAACTGAGGAGAAAAACAAAGCTCTTGACAGGTATGAGGAAGTATAGGATAGATAAGAAATAAGTAAGAGAAAACAAAACCAAGAATAAACAGCGGCCAAAAAGAGAAAAACAACTAGCAATCAAATCCCAAAAGTTAGGATTCTACATTTTAAGGCAGAATATGCATGTGAAAAGACTGAAGATGTAAAGAAGTTGAATTGATGGGATAGCAGCTGTTCTCAGATTCATGCAGAAAGCAGAGATTTAAATTTAAAAAAAAAAAGGGGAGTAGATAAAACCAAAATGGTTAAACTAGTAAATATTATTAGTCATAACCAAACCATAAGTTGCACTTCAAACAAACCACCTATGGTTTCTCTCAGTTCTGAGACTCATCTACTAAAACAGCAACACAAACCATTAGAAGCACCATACAAAGTCTTTTCTCATGGCATTTCTTCTAAAAAAACCAACCAAAAAACCCACATCTAAACCCCAAAAGCTGCCAAAATTAAAACACAGCTGTTTTTATCCACATACGAATGACAGAGTTTCAGCAGAGGGAGAGTTCAATGGAAAGCTGATCTATCAATAAACTGCCACTTTAAAGAAAAATAAATCCATTTCCAAACTGTAAAGAAACGCTATAACCAGAAAATATCAAATTACACGCTTCAAAACCATTCCACATTTGAACAGCAATCTTAAAATGCCTTTTTTTTACTCATCACATTGCTGAAAACTTATGCTTATGGGAACATTTCAATATATTTTTGAATTTAAAACTTAAGCAATTTTTAGATTTTGCTAAAAGTAGCATCTGACATATTAAGAAAACCAGCAATTTACTAGTTATTACAGCAGTTCCTATTCTTAGGAGATACTAGTTATGACAGCAGTTCTCCATTCCTGAGTCCGTTCTAAAGCGTGCAGCTGTGAGGGATGGATGTTCAAAGCTCAGAGCTGGGACCTTCTCAACCATCTCACCAGCAGGTGGCAAATGGACCAGAACAGGCTGGAACTGCCCCAGCTGTCAGAACAATTCCATACAAGACACAAAGGCAAAAATATCCTCTGAATCTAGAGGGCTGCCAAAGACTATTATAACTTTTGAATTATGGGGAAAGAGAGTGAGACCTGCATAACCTTCTTTTTCCAGAAGGTAATGATAGAATCTCTATCTTGCAAACTTCAGGATGCAAAGGTATCTAATTAAGTGCTAACAAAAATCTTAAAAATGAAGCTTTGACTGTCTCCTATATACTGTTCTATTCTTCTCATAGCCAACAATTTCCATCAATTTGGAGGTAAGCTACATTTGAACTCTATGGACAGATAAACGGTTCATATGGTAGAAAAATTCAGAAGCTAACTATAAATTTGAAGATTTCATTTAATTAGTTCTACCATTTCAATCATCTTTTCTTCTGCATTCTTTAAAATTATATTTATTTTATGAAAATAAATCTGAAATCTAGAATAGTCCTGAATTTTCTGCTGAACTCCAGCAAATTTTAGCAGGCTGGGGATTCTCTCTCCATGCAAGTCTACCTTCTGACACTGCAGATGTATTGGCTGAACATTTCTGCTAAAATGATTGGTAGTATTAGTTAGCAGTGCCACCATATTGAAATTATCATTAGATTGCTATGTTAACTTAACAGCTGAGGTTTCTACTACAACTTCTACCACAGCTACTATTTGAAATTCAGAACTTAAGAAGACCATGTTTAAACAGTTTTGAAGTCTCAGTTAAGGTTATCTGCACAACTGTTAATAGCTACAAACATTCTTTCAAATGCTGTATCAGAGTCTGAAGTCAAATCTTGTGGTGGTCTGCTATGGCAAATTTTGATTAAATGGGAAGCTGAAAAAGGTAACAAATTTACAAGAACTAAACAAGGGAGTTGTACCTCAACATACTGCCTGACCTCCCAAACACCCCTCAAAAAATACCACACCAGCAACCTAAAAAAAACTTGCTTGGAATTTATAGCAAGTTTAAATAAGGTGAGGGAAAGTTACAGGCTGGGTGAAATTTACCCAAATGCAGAAACAAAAAGCTGTCAGCAAACAGTGATCATTAACAGCTAGAATGAGCTCCCCACCTGTTAGCAGATAAAGGGGCAGTCAGCCAATGCAGTTATACTACCCATTATGTCCCATCAGTGGGTAGCTACTCAACAATTGCTGGTGAGGGGGTTCACTGCCCAAACATCCCACACCCAGCAACAAACATAAAGATGGATTGAGAGAGTGGGGAAAACTAGAAATTATAGCACTTACTTTTGAAGAATACACAGAACTTTTTCCTGAGCATATTTCAAAAGACTATATAATAACAAGGTATGTGTAACTGCATGATGGTGAAAAACAGATCCAGAAGAGTAAAATTCAAAATCTTTGGAGTAAGTGTATGCAATTTATTTTACTTAGGAATCAGGAAGTATTCAATTTATTCAAACATTTTTTTTTAGCCTGGTATCAACCATAATGAAGTTTCTCTACATTGCCAGTTTCTTCATAAAAGTATTGTACACGTCTTTAAAGTCATGTTATTTTTCTTCTTTATGCTGCACAAAGAGGCCTGAACTAAAACAAAGTTGTAACCCTTCAACCACCTGATTTATCATCCCTAGTTCTGACAAAGTTTTTAATTGCAATGCACATTTAAAAAGTAAATATTCTACAATGAAATAAACCTGCCCTGTTACCACAGAACATTTGTTCAGCTACACTAAGAGTGACTGAAAAGAAGTTATGTAATAAAAATTATGTCCCACCAAACACTGGCTACCACATCACCTACCACCAAGATTAACACTGACATTCCTGGGCACCTGCTAGACTAAGTGTAACCACCAGTGCTTATGAACCATTTGTGCTACCATTAGAATTTTCTTCTGACTCTTTCAACAGAGATCTGAGCAAGGAGAGGTTTCAAAGTGTCTGATTACCAATTCTTCTCTTTCCCATCTTTTGGAAAGCTCATAGTTAAGATTCTCTAGAAACAGTAAGACCAGTTACTGGGACTGCTTATTCTAGTCTTGTTAATTCCAGCTTGTTAGATCTGCTACCTCCAATAACTAGACTGTTTAGTAAGAGCTAACAACTTAACTGCCTAGTTGTTAGGTCACTCATCCAGTGCAATTTGTGAAGAGCAGAAGTGACAAACACCATGGTGGACCACAGATCTCTAAACCTTATTCATGCCAAAAAAATAAGAATTATGGTGGTTGATTTCAGGTGATCCCCTTCCTGCCTGACCATCCCCACAAGATGAGAAGCGCCAAGCTGTACTTTATTTAGTATGCTGACCACACTGCTGCTTTAGTATAAAAACCTTTGTTATTATCACTACTATTACTATAGTTGCAAAGAAAACCTAGGTATCCTTACAAAGATACACAAAGAAAAGAAAACTAATCTCAACACTTCAGGCCAATTTTTTCCATCATAAAGCAATAAATGGACAGCCATTTAATGCCTTATGGACAGAAATGGCATTTAATGCTCAAGGACACCATAAGCCATTTTTCTCCTCCAAAACTTGCTACTGGTAGCTTTAAAGGTGTTTGTACACTTTTTAACCTTACTTTCAGAATTATCTTATTACAATGTGTAAAAAGGAAGAAATAAATTCGTTCCGTTTTCTTCAACACCATGTATGCTCACATAAGACATCAGTATCACCAATAATGATTACTAGCGTTTTCAAAAGTAGTGCTTATGTAGAAATACTGCTATGAATGTATTTTGATTGCATCCAATTGCTTTGCCAGCTCCTCTTATGCAGAGGATTACCTCACCTATTTATTTATAGCAACCCAGATTCACTTTTTTATCAAACACCTGACTGGGCATAGCCTCAGAATGTATTTCATCATTTCCATTTTGTACCATTTGATCTAACCACTCACCTTTGTGGTAGCTATACTATTTACAAAGCTGATCTGCTGGAACCCTTTTTCACTCAGAGTGAGGCACACATCCCATCGTTCATTCACGACTTCGTGGATGACTTTGAGTGCGACTCCGGTTTCATCCAGCTTGTCCTTAACGTAAAGATCTACGTAGCTGCGAAATCCATTTACCTGCAAGTAACAGGTAACAGTCACTACCCTCTGCACCAAATACTCAATACAGCCAAGATATATCAAGTGATGTTCTTACAGGTAGTTTCTTCCCATTCAACATGACTTTGACTCCTTTGCATGACCCAGCTAAATCATACGCTCGTCTTGTCATCAGGGCCACAATATCCTTATCAAGCTTTTCCATTTTAAATTTAGACAGATCTGGCTGGAATGTAATGCATGTGTAGTCATCACCTTCAAAATGCTTAATCTTGGGTTCAGAGGTCTTCATCATGTTGTTCATCCAAGTCTGGAAACAAAACATTTTAGATGTTAGTTTACAACACATTGCCCTCCTCCTTTATTCCCTTTTCTAGCTATGCTGGGATTGCAACAGTTACACAACAAAAAGCTCACAAACATCCTTTAGAAATTTCCCCTAGTAAAACACTACACAAAGTTAACTGATTTACACAGGTAAGCACAAGCATAGGTGACAGCATATTGGTGGTTTCTGGAAACACGCAGGTATTATTACATTGATGGACATGATTCTAATGCAAATGGAGCCTCCCACAGAACTTACTAAATCAGATACAAGTGAGCTGGGATTACAGTCCTTGTTACCCATCCGTTTAACACTTTCAATCTACTACACACCTCTACAGAGAGGCTTTCTAGTCCCTGACTCAGTAGTCTCCAAGACAGCATCTTGGTGGCTGTGCAGTGTGCCAAAAAAAAAAAAAAAAACACCAAGGGGTTCAGATTTACGCAGGAGTCTTGTATCGTTCCCTCTTTAAGAACATAGGCAAATCTGCATGATCAAGCAGAACATCTGCTCACAGCATATATCCAAGTCCAGTTCTAATAAATTCTCACAGATTTTGAAAATACTGCAAACATAGCACTTCAAGCCATAAAGCATTTAGTCATTTGCAAAAAGTACACTTGAACCAATACTCATTTGCCCTTTGGCAGTCAGCATAAGATACTACATTTTTTAAGAGACAGGCATAACAGATTAACTGTATTATTTATATAGTGATATGACAGCATGACCAGAAATTAATTAATTGTCCAGAAAGTAAGACAAGAAAGCCCCCAGCTGGGAAAGACTGTGAAGCCAAGGAACTTTGGTATCTAATACTCTGCCAAAGTATTTTAAACTTTTAGAAAGGTGGCCACTTCAAAGCTATATACAGTAGACCTGATCCTATTCTTGGTCTGTATGCTAACAGTGACCAGTGGGTTCAGGTGGGGAGTTTGCACTCAAGTCCACATGGGGCTAGTTAAATTCATGACATAAAAACTGAAAAATCTGTTTCTTAACACCATACAAAATTACACAGATAATTATTTTCATGATTGCATAGCTAAGTAGAAAGATTTTTTTGACAAATTATACAACAGCAATTTCAAAATGTTTCAATTGAATATATTCCTTTTCACAGGTATATACTTTAGCTTTAACAGAAATTCGGGGGTTTTTAGTCACCTCACACTTCAAATAAAGTATTATTTTACCCAAAAAGCCTAACACATAGAAATACCAATTTTTACCAACTGAACTAACCTAGCCTGCAAACTCTAAACATCCCTTTGAATGAGAAATTATCCATTTTGTTAAACATTCCTGAAATATATGTGTTAGATTTTAGACCTATAACTAAAAAAAAAAAAGAAGTTTGAACATTTCTATACCTGCTTAAAGCTGTGTTTGTACTCCTTGCAAGCAGTTTCAACTGTAAACTTTGTACTAAATATGTTACAAAGTTTTGCACCATAGCCATTGCGTCCACCTGAAAAAAACAATATATAGTAAACTAGGGTCAGTTTAAATTTAGGATAATAAATCATATCCTAATTTATTAAATTTATTTTTCCCTGCATTTTAGGAGCAGAAGTGTTTAAATACTCATATATATTACAATTAAAATATAAAAGTATATTGTTTGTTACTCAATAATGAATACTGACATTAGAGATGTAAACATAAAGTTCTCCGTAAACACTGGTATTAAAAAAGGAAAAGGAAGATATTTCCTTTACATCTTTTTACTCTAATAAAGAGCTATAGTAATGGTGACTGAGTAATCATCTGTTATGAAACAGAAAAGAAAGAGAAAAATTAAGAAGGGGAAGCATGCTGAAGAGACACACAATGGCTTAACTGAATAAAACAAAGCACATTAAATAGCCTTGCCTGTAACTTTTTTCTCATCATCATCATAGTTGCTGGACGTTAGTAGCTGCCCAAAGATTAAAGCAGGTACGTATACTTTTTCTACTTTGTGTTCCACAACTGGTATCCCCTTTCCATTATTCCATATGCTGATAATATTTGATTCCCTAGAAAATAGTGAAGACATTAAGCAAATGAATGCAATCTTGAAAACAGACTTCAGCGTATCTGTTTAAACACAGTAAATAAAATAACTACATAAAAATACAGCAAAAGACCATATTCTTACCACATTTACTTAGAGCTCTAACAATTTTAATTGCAAAAAACTCCACTTATTTTTGCTTATTAGATGTCTTGGAAGAAGGAGCTCAAATTGACCATACATGACAGTATTTCATACAACAATAACCCCCAAAAATCTGTTTGAAGAGCTTCCACTATCAACATGAACTGCAACAGGATCCTGACAGTAACAGAATTAAACTCAAGTCAGAGATACAGCTTTTAAGGTTTCTTTGAAGTCCATCCAGACAAGTTATCATCTGTTTAAAAGTTATTTCTGAGTTATGATAAATATCGTGACTTATTTTATGTATCAGTGCCAAAATCCATCAATATCTGGCATCATTAATATTTCTAACTCTTACACAGAATTTTCATTTTTGAGTATTAGATAGTCCAAAATCAGGACAGGTCAGGCAAATTTACAAATTTACAATTTCCCTCCCACTCCATGATGAAAGTAGAAAAATCACTTCTCAGTATATTCATCCTAAAGGTTAGGTCTGAAAACTAGCTTTCTAAAAAAGTTATTATTCAGTTAAGTGTCACTGAAAAAGTACTATTGAAGGAACCCAATCAGCATCTATTTAAACACAGTACTTCTCACTTAAAATTATCTCTTCAAGTATTCAGTTTCAAAAAACATGGTAATGATGTATTTGCAATATGAAGCTTCAGTGTGATATAGATGACTAATTCAAGCAGTCTTATCCTAATGCTGAAGGAGTTAACACAGAAGTTCAAGAGGGGCAAAACTGTGCTACAGAATCTCAAAGCTGGTATTTAAGATTTGTAAAGAACCTGCCTGGCTATAGTTATGCACTGCCAATTTAAATTTATCATAAATTTTACGGACTTGTGGTTTTAAGTTTCATTCAAACCTTAACAAATGGTTAAGGAAAGCAATTATTATCAATTCAGAATGGTAGCACTTTTAATTCACGGCTTCATCTTAAAATATGAAGCTAACGGAAACAATTCAAAAAATATTCTGTTTTCAAGAAATTCAATTTCATTAGTAAAATCATTTGTACAAATATAAACTGCAATAGCACTGGCAGGGAATGCAAATGAAAGCATGCTTTTACTTACGGATCAATGGATATTTTAATACAAGTCATATTCTTGTCCCTCTGCTTATTGTCAGCAGCATTTACTATGAAACAAAGAAGCACAAATTAACACTTCATAGGCAATTATTAATCTCTGTAAAACTGATTTTATACATATTCTACCACCAGTTACAATAGTCCAGGTATTTCTTAATCTGGTAGCTCTTTGTATATATTTCGTATCTTAGCACTGAAGTCTATAAATACAACCAAGTATCTACAAGAAGGTATTTTTCAACCTTCTCATAATTACTGATTCTATTTCTAGCAGTTAGACTATCTCAGAAATAAATATAGAAGCATGTTTTGTGAGCTCATAACTGTTCTTAACATACTGAGCACTTCATTCTTCTCTTGTTGTTCTTGTTTGGATATTCACTTGTTTGAATATGCAGCATGTACGTGAAAAACCCTAGAAACTTATATGCATCACCAGACCAGTTTACACATTGAAACCCACCAAAAAAGTCATATCCACTGAGCTGTGTTTTGACTGCAGCAAAAGTTCTCTCTAAAGAGACTGCAAGACTTGTAGCTAACAGTCTACACAGTTTAGGATCAAAACAAGGATAACTGGAAATTAACACTTTAGATCAGAATTAAATTAAACTGCATTGCCATGTATATGAACTACAGGAAGCAGAAATTTGACTGTGGCCACTAAACATGAAAACACAATACAGTCATTTTCAGTTTCTGTCTCATCATCCATGAAACAGATTAAGGTAAAACCCCAAAACACCAAAGTACAACATATCTTAACAGCTGACAAGGACCTCAGTATAAGATCAGATATTTCAAGGCGCTTTTGCTAAAATCATGAAGTGCAGTGTCATTCAAAATCATGCATAGCTAAAATGTCCCATTTTCATAATGTTACTACTCTGTCCCCTAGCTCTCAAACCCCACTCACTGGAGCACTTATCAGTGCTTCATAAAGCAGCAATAAGCTGTGAAGTACTACAATAATGACAGAATACTGATCTTCCTTCTGAATGGGACAATATGGAAGTGGTCCTCCTAACATAAAAAAACAAAAAACTTAGATCTACGAGGCAGCACTCAAAACAGAAGAGATTAAAGGCTTTCATTCCCATGTTTAAAAATAATATTAAAAAATATTAAGCATTATTTTCCATCTCCTCAAAGACAACAATGCTGTAAAGCAATTTTAGAGATGTGGAAAAGTTGTGAACCTAATGAAGGTCACAACAAAATTGACCTCAGTAGACCATAACTTAATTTATGAGGTAATCCTACCAATCCTTTAAACAGAACGTCATGAAAGCTGTTAAGTCCAAGATTTCATGTCAATTAGGCCAAAATATCAGTTCAGAAGACAGCACAGTATTCAGATATTCCACATCTGATTCATGTGTGCCTGTCACCAACAGAATATCATCAACCAGTAAGTCACAGTAACTCAGAGAATTTTGACAAAATTTTCTAAAAATAATTTTTTGTGCCTCAGTCATAGCGCTTTTTAATGGCAGAATGATACTCATTTATTTTAAAACTGTATGAAGTCTAGAAATGATCCATGAAAACTACCACCACTATCCTTCTGTACAGAAGGAGGAAGTTTTAATGACTGATGAAAGGATGATCTAAGTGAACATTCAGATAACTTAGAAGTTGCATTCTTTTGGAGGAATAATCTTCTTTCAAATGTCACTTTAAATTGTAGCCCTAAAAACACTTCACGGATTAAAAATCTTGTAGCAATATTGATCATAAAGAATGATCTAGTTTGGACATGCAGTAACAAATATTTGCATTTTCTTACAAGTTCAGCTGAAAACTCTTCCCTTTTAAACTGTTCTATAGTTCTAGAATGCACTCAATTTTTATGCCCTCTAGTTTAGCAGGATTCAAGTCTGGGATTTAAACTTATATACAAGTTGATGTACTTTGAGAGCACTCAGAAAAGATTGTACTCCACAATGCTAAGGCAATATTATTGCTAAAAACACTTACCAAGAATTTCATCAAAGATCTTGTACAATCCTGGAACAAAGGTTACTTCTCTGCAATTCATTCCTACATCTTCATCATAAACCCACATTAACTACATGGAAACAAAATAAAATAAAAGTATTTACTATCTTGGTAAACCAGTCTATGATTCTCTATTTCCTTCAGGAACTTTCCTCTTACAGTCTGATTACTGCAGGCATACAAGACAAAAGCAGAAGTCTGCAGAAGTTATAGCTGTACCCATAAAGAATTCCATAATGAAAATCCATTATTTTCTGCTTGGCAGGTAACTCCCAACAGTACAGACAGTGACGTTCAAAGCAATTTACAACTTCACACAAAAAACTGAAGAAAGTGCCAGCAGGAGGCTTAAATTCTCTGTTCTCTACCTAAACCAAGAGACTAAAGCATTTTTGCATTTCATACAAATGCTACTTACAAATATATACATATATATGTGTGTGCTTATAGGCGTTTGTGAGCACAGACCTATATGCACATAGCTGTCTGCTTACACACGTAGGTGAGTGTTTGTATTTTGACTGGATTTCAGTATTTTTTGATCATATCTTTTCAGATGAACCAAGCACTCAATGCCTTAAAGCAAGTCTTATCCCCTTCCTACACATGCATACATAAACAAGACCACAGCTTTTGACCTTCTAATTCAGAAAATTGAGAAAAACAGAGATGCATGTATTTAATAACCAGAAGAGACATCTCCTCATTAAAACAACAAAAACCATTAAGACTGTAAATTTAGTGACATTTACCTGAGTTAAGGGTTCAACTGACCCAATGTAGGTATCTGGACGGAGGAGGATGTGCTCAAGCTGAGTCTTTTTCTGATAAACTCTCTCAACAGACATCTTCTTTGAAGTGTCATTTTTATTAATGCTTTCTGAGTCTTCCTTTTTTGAAGCATTCATCTGATTATCAAATAATGTCTAAAAAACCAAACCAAACCAACAATCAACCTCATTCAATCTGTCACTCTTGAGATATAAACAAAATCTGACAGGGATTTAAATTACAATCAAAACTTGTCATGTAATTTAAATGTTAAGTTTTCAGATGTATTAAGATAAAGCTATCCTTGCAACAGAGAAAAATCAACATGACAGATCCTTAACAAATTGTTGCATATTCAAACTTCAGCAATTTACTAAGCACAATAAACCAAAATAAGGAAACAACAGCACAAACAGCATCTACTTCTTCAGGTTAAGTATTTATAACATTCATTTTGTTTATAAGCATTTGAATCCAAACCACTGAACACTGTTCTAAATGGTAACAGCAATACTACACTTTTACATTATAGTCTGGACAATTCATTCAGTGAGACCTAAGAAACATCATAATGCCTCTCCTACTGGCTTCTCAATTACTACAATTTACATTCTCTGTTGAAGTGATCAAACCTGATACAATCCCAGGATGCTTTATGATTAAATGAGAGACACTATTTACAAGAGCATATAGAGGAATGACAAGGGAGAATGGCTTCAAACTGAAAAAGCAGGTTTAGATTATGTATTCTTTACTGGGGGGCTGGTGAGGCACTGGAACAGGTTGCTCAGAGGGATTGTGGATGCCCCAACCCTGGCAGTGTCCAAAGCTAGGCTGGATGGAACTTTGAGCACTTCCCACCTGGTCTAGTGGGAAGTGTCCCTGCTCATGGCAGGGGCATTGGAACTTGATGATCTTTAAAGTCCCTTCCAACCCAGGTTGGAATATGAAATAAGCCAAGGACTCTAAGAAGAGATAATCACATAAGCTAATGTCGGAATTTAAACAGAATTCAAGCCTAATCTGTCTGAATTTTATGAAAAATACCTTGAAGAACAGTTTTATGGTAAACTAACCCACTTTGGGATGGGGAGGGAGGTGAGATAAAGAGATTTGGTGCACTTTCAGCAATTTTTTTTTTTTCCTGATAGATACCTCCTTGCCTTTGAACGAAAACCACATAAAAAAGGTTAATCTCAGAACAACCAAATATAGACTGGCCCTCTTCAGAGACAGTAAAAGCATATATACAAAGAGACTAGCAATGACATTTTACAGTATACATTCCTATCTATAAATTGGAATTATCTGAATTATCTTAAAAATGACAGTAAATGTAACTTTAACTCACATTATTTATTTGCCTGGCTTAGGAAGATATAAGGAATTCTGTCTCCACTCACCCAGTACCAGAAATTACCTCCTTCTCTCAGAGGGGGTTTATCAACTCTGAAGCAGGTGTTACATGACCAGTAGAAATCATCACCAGACAAATGAGGGCAAAACCCAGTTGCCACTCAGGCAAATTTTCTCCCTCTCATTTAGCTGTTTCCAGTATGTGTCTATATAAAGTAAATACAGGCTAAACTCCAACCTTCAATTAACCAGTCATTCTGCAAATTTTGTGGCCCAAAGAAGTGTAATCACTTCTCCTTCAACCTAGCTTTTGTTGCAGCCCCAGATAGCAGTGAAAGCAAAGGGCAAGAAAGTACATAAATCCATAGGAAAAAAGGAGCAAAGGATACTGAACTCATACTAACAACTTCAGCAGAATCAAAAGGGCCAAACACCAACCTATAGCACACAATTCTCCACATATTAATCTCATTTATCTTCTCCAGCTTCTAGTACTCAGGCTTTGATGCCTCTACACCTCCCCCCACCCAGTGGGCACAAGAATAAAGCTTATAATTTTATTCATAACACAAGCAATTACCTTTCTCCTCCAGATTTAGAGATCACATTTTTCTATTTTATTTATGGAAATTCTAGGAAACACACTTCCAGAACTTTGAGAGAGGTAGATTGTGTGCACCAGTGATGACAACAACCAATTATTTGGCCATGAGTAAACTAGAACATGCCAAATGAGAATAAAATCCTCTATTATCTACTCCTATATCTGACAGCATCCAGAAGAAAAGGGGAAAGAAGCCAGGGAAGCTCACAATCTGGAACAAGGACTACATGCAGCAGAGTTGGAACCACAACACTAGCTCTCATGACTATTCTTCTGGAGTCTATCGCATTTTCTGCCAAACAGGGAAGTTACAAAATCACATGGGTGATTAGAGGGCTTTAGTATCCAAGTTAATTTAGCCTTCAGAGTTATTTGGTTGTAAACTGTGATAACCCTGTCACCGTCACCCTAAAAATATTAGCTATGGATCAACTAAGCAAGCAGAAAAGGAACAGAACTTTGCAAATAGATGCACTGAACTGATATACATGGAAGAAGAGGAATAAGAATTGTTACTACAGAAGCATTGCCAATAGTTGCAACACAGTTTTTTTTCATTGAAGTAGTTCTGTGAATGATGTCCAGGCTTTCAAGGAGTTTTACTGTACATGTATATAAATAGTTTTTATTACCATCTTTGACATCATATATCAAAGGAATTACCCTTAGCTCACTTACTGGTCCCACAGCTCTGCTAACACTGTTTAACTATGTTCACTTGTTCTGAGGGGACCGGTGACTAGCAGGAAAATAATATAATATATAATATATCATATATCATATATCATATATCATATATCATATATCATATATCATATATCATATATCATATATCATATATAATATAAATATAATATAATATAATATTTCTCAGATTAAATAAGTGTTGGAAAAAATGGAAGAGAAGAGATCTAACTGATACAGAATGCAAAAGAATTCCACATGCAAAGACCATCAAAATCTTGTTCAAACAGAACTGTTCCATTTGCTCCCAATTCTTAGGCCAGAAGAAGTTTTTACAGTCAGAGAAGTTTGTGATGGGCAGTTACCACACGATAGTTCTTCAGCTGACATGTTTATCTGTATTATATTCTCAGGACTGTTCTGAGATAGCTCTCCAAAATGCTTCTACTCATCCAGTGTGCAAGGACTGGAATCTAACCATGCATCACAACTCAGCACACACATTAACACAAAGTGAGAACTTAAACCTTAGCCTACATATTTAGGCTACAATTTTCCTACCTTCGATAGCAAAAATGCTATGGGGCAAGTAGAGTATGAGTCAGAAGATTAGCAAAAGTCCATTTCATTGTGACCAAGTAGCTCTAGATTGGGAAGAATTGTTACAGAATAGAATATTGGAAAGGGATTTCTACAAGCTATTGCCTTTAATACAATGATAGGAAACACACTTCTACTTTCCAGTCAAAGTCTTACTGACAGCTTAGAGGAGTTTGTGCTTTCCAATTTATCAGTAATAAATGTAGAGTATCAAAACTCTATCTTTTGTTGAGATGCTACTTTTAAAATGTTGCCATGTTGACAGACAAGGGAGGTCACACCTAAACAAACTCTACTGCCTAAAAAGAGCTAGCCCTGCAGAAGTGTTCTTTCTGGGGACACCTGAGTTTTTCTGTAGGCCAGCATTAGTAAGGATCCTCTGCTACTGTACTCCCTGGGACACCTACATCCATTATTGTTTATAACATACTCACTGGAACACGACAATATATGATTTAAGAAGAGAGAAAAATACAAAAAGCATCAGCATAAAATATTTTCTTTCTGCTCAGTGATTAAAAAAAAGGAAAAAAGTAGTCTTAACTTCAATGAACTTTAATGCTATAATTTTTATTAAGACATAAAGTATACCAAGCTTAAATGTTCATTTCATTGTCATAGAGAAAGACAGAATTTATTAATGATGCATGATTTTATTCATACAATACTTCAAGAATCATACATATTCTGCATGCAAAAAACCCTCGTGTTTTCAGAACTTATTTAACACACTATTGAAACAAAAGCCCAAAAGTATTCAACTCTACAGATGAATGTAATTATGCAGGTATGCAAGGATCAGTAGTCCACAGAACTGCAGTTTCCCAGGCCAAGCATTTTGGGCTGTGCTGTAACCAGAAAACCAATTCTGAATATCTTTATCTCCATCTCAAATGGACATTTTTAGAGTTCAAGTGATGCTCATAACTCATTCCAAAAAAGAGAAAATCTTCATCACCAAACACAGGATAAGATCTATAGACACAAATATCCTCCACAGTCTTCACATTTTGTGTTCCTTGATAAAAAAACCAAAATAAAATTTAAGTGTTTTCAACTTCCAAATTTCTACTACTTAAAATACAAATAAATGCAACAGGAAAGTCCTCCCCCACTTTTCTTTTTTTTTTTTTGTTTTAAACTGGGCAAGCACTTAACCACAGGGCTGTTTAACTGACAATCTCTGCTGTATATTTTGGAACTGTCTCAAGAATGCCTTTTGTATTCTGTCCTGTATGAAAGATCTTCATATTGTTAAAGCTTCAATAACACTTCTCAAAACAGCATCAGCTGTTGTTTTATGAGAAAACCCCTAAAGAGAATTAACCAAGTGTCACAAAGGGCTTAAGTCTTCTGCTTCACAGTAAGATTGCTTTTTGCTTGTTTGTTTATAGGTTACCCAATCTTCAAGGGCTGCTTTACAATTTTAATGTTGCCAATTTTTTTATTATTTTTTTAGACACAGTGTATGACTTTCTCAACAATCTTGTGACATTCAAGACTTTACAAATTCTTACTAATCTTGTGGACTTTCTAACCCTCAAGGTTGGTGACAAATACACACATATGGGTAAGTCAGCAAGACAACCATGCTTAAGTAGTTTGGAAAGCTACAACCTATTGCACTGTTCATCCTCTTTCAAAGACATGCAGTCAAACTTTATACAGTGACCTCTGATGGTGCCAGCTTCCTACATGCTCTTAAACACAGCATAGTGACAACTGGATAGAAAAACCTCAATCCTCAGCTGACAGCAATTGCTGCACAGGTTACCACACCACAACTATCATGCATGCTGTCACGACCAGGTCTTATCACGGCAACTGCTTTCCCCAGGATGACTGAAATGTCTGCAGAGCTTCCCTTTTGAAGGTGTTTTTGCCATGAATTTATCTAGTACTCTGTGAAAGCTGCAGTCATTCTTTCCTTTGGTGACCTCCACAGCCAGAACCCAAGTAGCTGCTGACAGACGACAGTCTGGCAAAAAGGCTTTTACTGTCTACCTTCAATCCGTGAACTCACATATTTTGCTTTGGCATCTTCTTTCTTCACATTTTGCCTTTTTCTTTTTCATGTTGTGTTCTGACCCATTGACATTTTTGTGTATAAGAAGGCATGTATGACATCCATATTAAGTCAGAGATTTTTATTGCCTTTTTGTAATGAAAACTGGGTCATGCCATCTTGCTTTGCATTTTGAGCCACTGCGCTGAGTCTGGTTACTTATGCTGCAAACAGCTGTACTTAATACAGCTAAATCTTAATACACACTTGATCTAGAGGGTTTGGCAGCACCAGAGAAAAGCTATCTAAAGACACAATAACATATAAAACTACAACAAAGAAGGCAGGTTGCATCATCAATCTTGCCATAGCTGGAATATACATCCTTGGTTTGACTCCTTACTTTAAGTGAAGGATTCACTCTTACTTAAGTAGATTAATTCCACGCCACAGAAAGTTGAAAAACCTGAAAAACGTTAATATTAATGTCTCTCCTCACTTACACAAACTTAATTTTGTATTGGTCACTGTCATAGCCTCCTCCACTGCAAAGTATCTCCATACAACAACACTAATAAACCATTTTTCTTTAGTCTGCCCATTCCTTCTTACCCCTATTAGGTTGCAAGAAAAGGGCTCATTTTCTACATTGGTAGACAAGCATAAATGAGTCGAGAAGAGAATATGTAGGTGAACAAGAAGTTTCCTTCCCTTTGTCTTTTCTGCCTTAAACTCATAAAACTACTCCATATAATGAATACTCCTGATACATACTCCTGAATAGGCAAATGCAGCCCTGGGACATAACAACTTAGAAAAGTACATGCCATGTGTCCTACATTTCCTTAAATAAAGTGTAGGATAAGCACATTTAGTGGGACAAGACAGTAAATTTTGAGTGTAATTAAGCCGTAAAACCTTGGGAGGTTGGTTAAGTAATGAAATCCACAGATTAGAGTTCAAAACAAAACTACCTCTTCTGAGGGAGATATGCTATACCTCAAAAAAAAAAAAAAAAGTGTATAGGTGCCTTGTGATAATTACTAGGGAATTCTATAGATAACACGCACTTCACTGCAGTGTGTCATATTGGATCATAATGGCCTCTTCTCACCCCAGAAAAATAGACAAGGAATACAATTTTACCTAAACGTTTTGCAATCTTCCCGAAGAAAACTCTGGCTGAGAATACCTCCCACCATGAAAACAAAACTGGAGGGAGTTTCAAAATAAACCACTCTCCTGCTGTGTTTCACAAATGGTTGGGCTCTCCTACCAAGATGAACACACACAAAAGTAACAATTCCCTTTTACCACAGCAAACTTCCATAGACTGTCACATACCATTAGTAACATGAACTAAATCTCTCTATCACATCCTTCCCAAAGCTGATCATGGAAAGAAGTTCCCAGAAAACTCACCCAGAACTAGTCTCACCAGTGAGACTAATCGATCTGTTCATTTTAAATTCCTTTTTTTTTTTTCCTCTTTTTTTTAATCCCCTGATTCTGACACTTCTCTCTGGACTCTGAAAGCACCACATTACATAGAGTTTAGTGATGATGATCCAGGTATGGAATAGCTTCAGAATGGTCAGATTTCCCCGTTAGAGAAAACCAAAACTATTCACTGCTGCCAAAAGGGCAAAATTCCTTCTTTCTTCCCTCCTCCGTTCTTATAGTGGAATCAAATCCACCTCCCAACAATCTGGTTCAGGGAGCAAACAGAGCTTTTCCCCATTCTTCATCAACCAGAAGCAATCAGTTGTTCATTATCTCACTTTTCTGAGCAAGCTTGCTAGAGAATCAGATAAGTTAGTGGTGCAAGGAAAAGAGTAGAAACACACAGCTAGGAGGATATGCTTAAAAAAAATAACCCACATTTTTCAACAGGTATTGCTAGCTTAGCTGCACGATGGAATGACACTCTTGGAATTACAGAGCTACATCTTCCTAGTAAATACCTGAACACCATAAAAGTAGCATCATTTTTATTTTAGGATTATTAATACACAACATATAGGCACACCAGATTTAAATAAAAATTTAGGGATTTGCTTTCTCCATTCTTTTTGAAGATTAACACCTTTGTGCAAATATGTATGCTCACTGTAATTACTTCTGACCAAAAAATTATGTATATTGTTTTAAATATGAATTCATTTTCGGTCATATTAAGTAAGTACAGCGACAGTCATGCTTTATTTGGCACAGGCTTCTACACAACCAGCAATACATTCAGATCGTGATCTTTACTATGTTCTTTAAAAGCAAGTGTCTAACATCTGCCCTTGCATGATGACAATTAAACTGAATTTTATTGCTAGATTTTTCTGATGGTCTGAAATTTTTTAGTTGTCTATCCACTGACAAGTTCTATTTCAATACTAAAATTTTTATTGCTCACGGAGTATCAAAAAGTACATCCATGGATGATCTGGTAACAGATAATCTTCTAAGAATCTCTTCTTCCCAGCTAAAATTCAGAGGTAAACAAGGGAAAAAATACTCTAACACAAAAAGGAATTTATTAATGTTATACTTTAAGACACCTTATGACTGTTTTCTTACAGATTCTGGTAACAGTGGTCTTTGAACCACTGGCTGAAGCTGTTTGATGACAGAATGCCCAAATCTGTTTGGTCCATTGTTTCACCACCCAGCTCACACACAAGCCCTCCACTAGCCAAGAAATCAAAAAGTTTGAGGTTCTGACATGTGAACTTCAGGTTATCAGTATCTGCCTGCACCTCTTTATAACTCAGTGTTTCCCACATCCTTGACCTTTCCCTAATGCTTTACTGCATCACTAGTTTGAGCACTGTGAAAGTATTCCAGACTCCCAGCACATTTCCATTTCCCAACTGGAAGGATTACTTGCCACATCCTGATGGATTTTTGTTTCTGAAAAACAAATTCTTTTAAACCCATATAGGCTATATGTCAAGTATCATATCAGCACTGTGATATTTTCTTTCAGATGTTCTGGGTTCTATGGCCAGCTTGAACCCATATCATACTGCAAGGTATTTTTTCCCTGCTGACCTATCTTCATTATTAACAAATAAACTTAAGAAAAAAACTTTGGGCAGGACTAAGGCAACACTCAAGACGTTCATGCTGCAAGACGGCACCTGGAGAGAACAAATCCAAGAGGATAGTTTCTGAGCTCATGTTAACTGGCACATATGAAGATTTCATTCTACAGAGCACCCCAAACCCAGACTTTTCTGGTTAGGTTCTGGACTACCGCTCACACTCCTCATAGAGGAGAGGCCAAATCTTCTGCTGAACAAGAGAAGCAAATTCTTAAACTCTCACAAATGTAACAGCTAACAGTATATTAGAATTTGTTTATAATAACATACCATTATGTTATTTGCCTGTCTATTTTACATTGAAATACTAAAATATCTTGACTGTGATACATGTTTTTTTCACACTTTTAATACACATGGTGCCCTAAAAAGGAATGAAATATGATCAACAGAAACTGTTAGAAAAGAAATAGCAACATATTTACTTAACACAAGTCACCACATAAATGAAAATTAATGAGCTTTTTTTCCTTTTAAAAAGCCTGTCCCAAACACTGAACAAACACTATACATTGATACCCCATACTACATTTGGTCCACACTAAAAACTACTTTTTAAGAATTAGAAGCACCTATGGTAACAAAGCCACATTTTCTGGTATTCTCTAGTTTAAAAATCTATTTTTTCTGCCATATTAAAATAAATATGAATCCAGTGTTCCTTAAAAAAATGTTGCTTGAGTTTAATTGCTCGGCTCCTACAATGCAACATCTACTCCTCCTCTGGAGACTTTATAAGCCTTGAAACGTTTTATAAGCCTCATAAATACACTACAAATTCTAGTCTCAATCCTGTAGTAAATTCCATGAGAAAGGAACTGGTTGGTGTTCCAGACACTGACAGCAATTCAGAAGGAGGAAAACAGATGCATCAATGAGTCAATAAACCCTTAATGCTGTTCCAAAACTCCCCTCTCTTCCTCAGCCACTCATCCTCCCACAGCAGCATTCCTACAGAAGTCATTAGGAAAAGCCTTTCAGGATTGTTCATTAAAAGTGCTGACAATCTTGAAGATCATGAAAACTCTACCCCTTTAATTTGCTATTTAAGAATTGTGTCTTGGCAGACAGAAGAATCAACCTCTCCATAAAAGGCAGCATATAAAGGACTCATAAAATAACTTCAAATATATTTTGAAATTACTTTTTAAATTGTTTTGCATTTTCATCACCTTTCTGTTACCTGACATGCATGTTTATCATTCAGCTGGCAAAGAAGAAAGTCTACATGGCATATTCTGAAAGACTTAACTAATATCAGGAAGAGCAGGTTAACATGATACAATTTTAGGTTTGTTTTCTCTCAAGCATCTGGACCATCTGCCTTTGTCTCCACCAGCAAACCAGTATGGAACTTCTTCCTTGGCCCCCAGCCAATTTTTCACATGTTAGTACATGTGAAACCCTCTTTGGATCTACTTAATACCAAAAAAGAATAACTACCTCACTTCTTGCAACTGCTCTCCTCCAAGCAACTTGCCTCCTTTTACTCCAAGATTGTGACATGACACCTCAAAGCTTTCATGATAACGCTGTAACACAACAGTGGTGGAAAACACTAAGGGGACCACTAAACAGAGTGTGACAAAAACCACTACCTCAGCCAACAAAAAGCTCGGTGTTGATGCCTGAAGTAACAGCCTGAATTACTTCAGGCAGCAGAACTCACTGTATCAGCTGGACTGAGACAAAGTTATTTTCCCCCCAGACACCTTGCCATCCTTGTACCTTCATATCATGGCACACCACTGGGGAATAAGCACAGGACTGAAATGCTCACACACTACTACACTATCGTCCCTAAAAACTCCAAATATCCCAGAGCTACCATGGATTACACAGCTGGAAATATCTCCATTGAAGCTCACACTGTCCATTTCTCTTAAGTAAAGATGCCCTGCTTAGGGGATGACCCAGAATTCTAACTGTTCCTATGGAAATATTACATATCAAGCTATCTGGTTGCGAGAGCTTTATTTTTTTTTTCCTCTACTTTCTCAGCTTCTTTTGATTTATTAGAAAATAACTTCTCAGTGTTATCTTATGGTTCCTGTATTTTGTCATGACAAGAAAATATTTCTTGTTCTCTCTTTAAAAGATTCCTTCAGAGATTGAGAAAGATGGTATGAGTTCTTGGCACCTCACTAAGGTAGACTAAGGTATTTGCCCAGCTTTTAATACATTTGCTCTTCTCATAAGTTTCCAATGTCTGAAGAAGGAACAGGAAACCCAAGACTAACTAGGCCCACTCATTCATGAAAAAAAGAACAAAAAAAAAAAAAAAAAAAAAAAAAAAAAAAAAAAATCAGGACATGTGGTATCCATTGGTATCCATGAGAGGAGGACTGCTTAATATCTCAACTGTAATTCTACTTCACAAATCAGGGGAAAAAATAGATTAAGCATTTTAATCCTTTCTTACATATTTCCTTTTTTTTTTTTTTCCCTTTAAGGTAGCTTTTTAAATTATGTCCAAAGGAAAATATATATCTGATGTTTAGGTCTGAACCTTTCAAACATGTTCTAGCTCAAGTAGATTTTACACTAACATGGCTAACATCCTTTTTGCTTACTTGCTGAAAAAAAACACTAAAATTGCTAGATGTGCATAGTGTAACAAATACACAGATTTATCACTTTCACAAAATAAAAAAACAGAAGTAGTAGCTTACTTTCAGTGGCAAACTGTATTTCTATGTAAATTGGAATTGCACTGAGACACAGACAGGATATTAAAATAGCTTTATTAAATGAAACTAGATGAGCTGATATCATAGAATAAGTTAACAACTCACTTCAAAACACGACTTAAAAGACCTTGGTTCATAAGAGTAAAAGCATTTGCAATCACACTGAAATTTTAAAAATAGCAGATCTGATGCTCACTTGTCAAGGAGGGGAGGAATATTTTCCTGCTTTTGACACCAAGTTTTTGAGTACTCTTTACTGAAATACCTGAAGAATACAGCTAGGAAACACTTTTGAATAAAAATTACTAAGAGCTGGTTTATCATTTCACTTATAAGAAACAGTTTTCTTCTATATTTGTAACACAAATAAATATTTGGTGTTTGATCTTGACACTTTGTTTTTATCGCTAGCACTTAAACCAGTTCAAATTCTAGTATTTATTTTCAGTTATGTAATAACATTTTATATGCCTTGATTTAGAATTTACTTTAAATCTGGAATACTAGCCTTAAAATACATTCTCCCAAAAGACCAGTACAAGTGTGTTCCAGTACAAGTACTTCAGAAGACACCACTATGTTTCCAAGCATGCAATTTTCAAGAGACGTCTTCACACAGTTATATACATATAGAACTATGTATTTTTTTTCTCAATCTGCTTTTGAAAACATTCAAAAGCACCTATTTAATGCAGAATAATATTTTCACTATGGGTGGTTTGCAAGAAATTTACTGTTTCTAATGAAAATTAAGTTTTCTGTAACAGCTTTCATTATGAAGTTTTCTACGTATAATCTATAATATATATATATAAAACTCACTCCCAGGGATGGAATCACTCCCATCCATAGCTATGAATCACATGTGCTGCTTTTCATTAATTGAAACGTAAAGATGCATTTGCAGACTGCCTTTGCACATAGACACACAAGACAGTTTAGATGCAAGGTAAAAACCTACTTCTGGAAAAATAAAGTCAATGCAAATGAAATGCTAAATTTAATCAGTAATTTTTTCAGAGCTAAGCTGTCTATCTTAGACTACATGTATGTTCTTTTATTTGGAAAGGTTACTTTATCTGTCCAAATAAAGTAATTCCTTACTTACTACCACAATACAGCACAAGCATCTTAGAAATTAAATGTACGCACACACAAATCTCACAGGTCGGACATTAACAGAGGGCACGTGCTCAAATGTACACCCTTCCTCCCCGAATACCTAATCACCCACAAACCTTCTAAAATCAATTCCTCCCCAAACCCTGAGATATACATCCCTTCCTAGACTTGGTTACAATTGAGCTCCTCACTCCTATGCATCCATCACTCTTTCACCTATGCCAGAACAGGGTTTCCTCCCAGCTCGGAATACAGAGGGTGCAGATGCACGTCCTGAGCTGTGGGACTGGCTCAGCTGCTATCAAAGACGTGGCCCCGATCCCGTTCCAGTACCTAGCCTCCACTTGATATCGCCTCTACCACTTCTTTGATCCTGCATTATTCAGCACTCTGACAAGGAGAAGACTGGACAAGAGTATTTGATGAATGGTGGTGTGGAGGACAGAGGATAAGAAGCAACCACTTTTTTTTTGGCAGGCAAACCAAAACACCTGAGGAATCCCTCTTCAGAACTATTGTGTCTGACTCACCCAAGTGAGCCACAAACATTTCCCTCTGGTGCTGGAATATCCAGCGGAGTCATCAGATCTCTTTACAGCACTGCTTCCTTAAGGGCAGCAGAATCAGAAATACTACAGGCCCAGGAGGGATTGCTGCTTCCTCTCAACTGTTGGATATAACTATATAGCTCAAAGCCTACAAAACACATTCTCTTTAGTAAAAATAAATATTAATATCAATACATTGAGGCAAGTATTTCAGGTCTGACCTTCCTTTCATTGTGTAACTATGAAAAAGGAGGGGCAGAGATGGTAAGGACACACAGGACAAAAAACCTCGCAGTTCTCTGGTCACCATAATAGCAAAAGACAGACACTCATATAAAGCAAGAGAACAGCACTGAAACAAGGCTTGGCAAGAACACAAGACTTTTTCCCCCACGCCCGTCCTGCTCTGCAGACACCACAGTGCAGCAGAGCAAAGATAAGGCAAACTAACAGCACACGTGACAAGTGTTACATATGTGACAACTGCGTCCTAGCCCAGCTGCAGCCAGCGGAGAAACAGAAGGCCTGATCCAGATAAAGAAATTGAAAGAACAGAAAGCCAATTCTGAGCTTTAACCTGGGATCTGGAGAGGCAACTAAAGAGGCCTAAAGGATTCAGGAGTAAGAACTTCAACCACCTACTCATACTTTGAAATTAATAGCATAGTAATGAACAGCAATAAAAAGGATAAAAAACTGTTTACCCTTGGTCCACCTCTAGGACAGTATGCTTATTTCTGAAAACAGACTATTTCATTAGGATTTGTTCATATTACTGACCATAACTACCAACTGTTGATACTTGAGGCAGGCAGAACCCTGATGGCTTACAGAAACAGACCCATGATAGAGCAGTAACACAATGCAACTCCTAGGTACGCTGTCTCGGCCCAACACTCTCCCTCCAAGCACTATATTGGCAGAAGAAGGGAACTCCTGTGTTGCTCCCATCCAAAAGCCCCTTCTCCCAAATCAGAAGAATGGTCAAAGTTCGGTGTAGCAGTGATGGGCAGATCCTTGGGGCAGCAGAGATCCAGTTCAGATTTCAGATGCAAAAAAACTACCCATAAAGTTAAAAACCACTCAGTGCAGAAGGCATAACCAGTGAATTATGGCACATCACTAGAAGTTATTGGACATTGCTCAAGAGGAGCACTTGTTTTAATCCTCTCAGAATGTATTAAAAGCCAAAAAAACTGAAAGTCATCCCTTTATTAAGTTAAATATATTTGATTTGAAATGAAACAATAAAAGAAAGACAAGGTCCCTTTAATAGAACTAGGGTGGGCTTTATCTGTTGGTGTTTTTAAAAAAATATATATTGAGCCTACTATCCAATCAATTACATTTACTCTTCATATTTTTAAAAAATGACAGTATTAAGTTAAAATTACCTTCTTTTTAAGGTAAATTCTGAATCTTCTGAAAGATGCTTATATCTGAATTTAGATTATTTGAAAGGCTGGTTCCTTTCACTTACCAATATACAGCTACTGTATTTATTCAAACAGGCATAACCCAAATATATGCAATACTTCCACCTACTAATAATATACATTATTTCCATTCCACTCCATCTAAAGAGCAAATATTAATGATATTTTTTAAAAGAGAAGTCACATGAACACTCAGCATATATTCACTTTAAGCTAGTATTTCATAGAGTCAAAACCTGTCCCTTTCACCAAGGACAGGAAAGTGGAAATAGTGTTCAAAGTCCTAAATTATTATCAGCACTCTCAACTTCCCTTTATCAGGCTCATGCCGCTCTTACAGTCTTAAAAAAACTTAAAAAACTTAAAAAGTCTTAAAAAACACTGACAGAATTAAGTGATTAAATGTTGCTTGTTTGAAATACTCAGTTCTGTGGGCATTACCATTGTATCAGAACCAACACACTTCAAAGTGCTACTTACAATGATGTCACCTTCACTATAAAAGGCATATTTATAAAAACAAATTAAGTGCTATTACTGCGCTATTACAATTCATTTTCTTTAGTTCTTAAACACACACAGAGGTTGAAGAATTATTTCATTTGTTCACAGTAAGTTTTTCTAGCATTAGAAAATGCCATTACATTTCAGCAATGAAAACTCTCCTTAAAAATCCACACTTTGTAACTAACTTTTGTGAGTTACACTTGGAGATCACCCACCAAAAGTAATTTATATCGCTCTGTCAAAACTCCACCTTCTACGTAAACTATTAGAGTGCAGAGCTGCAAGTTGATTTCAGAAAATCATCAACCAGACCAAGGAAAAAAAAAACTATTAAAAAACCAAGCAAGTACATTTTATAAATCAGAGGTTATCTTGGTTTGTCTCCAGTTAAATAATGCTAAATTATTTTCCCAATACACATTTTCAGTTGTGGTACTCTGATGTGTTCCCATCACTGGTAATTGTGTCTAACTAGTTACATTTTTTTCAAGTCCTGTTACAGCTGAAAACACAGATGACTTGCTGTTTTTTTCCATAAACATTTAATTCTTCTTTCTTTTAAAAGTAAAATTGGGTATCACCTGATGCTTGCATGATGTCTCATTATGAAATTCTCTGTTATAGGAAGTATCTTTCCTTTTTCACAACTGCGTGCAATTCTTTCCTACCTACAAGCATGCTCTTTGAATCACGCCCAAAACTGAAGTTACATGCACAACTCTTTACTAAAATGTGAGCAAATACATTATGTACACAGGATCTGCTAGTTTGAAACATAAATTAACATCCCACCAAGTTTTAAATGATTCCTCATCTTTAGGGCCAGACTTTCTTCTGTTACCCTTCAATTGTTTAACTCGTGGTCTTATTAAGAAACCACAAACTACAGAGAATACATTACTCAGACAGAGAAGCATCCTAGTCGTTTCAACACACTAGCAAGAATTCTAAAAAAATCAAGGTGGTTTCAAAACAACCTACAACTGAACTGCAAGAGGTTGCATATCCAGCAGATATATGGCAAGCAGATTAAAGCCAGACAGCTAAAACTATTCTCTCCCTACCTCTCACCCTCCTCAAGGACATCATATGATCATCTACAAATGAACCACCACCTAAACCAACATTTTTTTCAGCCTGGCACACAGGCCATGGCCCCACTCAATTCAGTGCTACAACAATATTGTTCTTTTGCATGCCAGTGTTCTACAGCTGACATGGAACAGGTCTGGTTTTAGGAGCTGGCTCAAAAATCCTACCTTCACCATTTAAAATGCACATGAGAGAAAGAAAGAATGTCCCACTGTTTTCTGAAAAAATATATGAACACAGTTTCAACTAAAATCCAATTATTTCCCTACAACTACTCTTGAGTTGACAAAAACACTTTTACTGCTTTTAGAGAATGAAAAGTTTGATCATTTCCAGTTGTAGGAAACTGTTGACTCACCATAATTTCAACCCCATTACATTTAAGAACATGTTTCAATAAAAATGCCTATTCAGTAATTTTCACACTTCATTCTGCAGTTTTTTGTATGAGCTATAAAACTTTCAATTACTTGGTCGAACCTAGATGGTAAAATCTTAATTCTGAAAAGTCATCCAAAGACCACAGTTGATAAAGATTGCAAAGTATTGTGAAAAGAAAGGAGAACAGCTTCTCAGCTTAGACATGTTCCCATGGCTAAATTGTGTGATTTCAAGTGGCACACCCAGAAACTTGCACATTTTTTTAATATACCTTTCCATGCTGCCAGGTTCTTAAAATTAAAGAGAATTACCAACATATAATGCAGTAATTAGATCCATGGAAATAGTCCACCATCAGAACACACAGATTCGCTCACTCTAATAGTATTTCATTTTGAACAGCTCCAAGATGTACAGGGACACAAGAACAAGTTTGCTGTTATTCTGTTTAACAAGACCCGTTAAAAGTTCCCACCTCTGTAAAGTACATGTGTCTGATTAAAGATGCCTGTCCATCAAGATCTAGTGTCTTCTGCTTAAACATTAAAGAAGTTACCCCTCAATGCTGATCAAGAGAAAGGCAGAGGATTTACTGATTGGCTGAACCAGACCCCTTCAGGTCACCTTTGCTCCTCCTTCCTCTCAGGTCTCACCAAAACCTGAGAGCATCCGCTCTTACTACTGAGGAGGGGAGCACCTCAGCATTGGGAGCCAGCACTCTCAAAGGACTATAAGGAGGCTCAAAAGGATTCATCAATTCTACAGTCAGCTATCACCAGTACCCTTCTCTTAATCTTAATACTTCCGACCAATCCACGAAAGGCAGTAAAACACCCCCTTCTTGGGTCTGTTACAGAGTTACAACTTTTGGAGAATGATAAAGTTGAATGTCGAGATGGAATAACAAGCACACAGCTCCTGCTTCCTGTCTCTGAAACTTGGGAACTCCAGGTATTGTCCTTGCACACAGTTGGAAAAGAAAATGGGATCAACACGAAGACCCTCTGCTAGCCCGCAAAGGCTCTGCTCTAGGAACAAGAGGCGATACCCGCAACTCTGGCCGGACGACAGGCAGACAGGAGGACAGCGGCTTCAAGACAGCCCTGATGACCCACCCGCTACCCCCAGGAGTTTCCCACCTGTTTGCTCACAGACTGACTTCTTCCATACGGCTCCCAGAACCCCAAGAAGCACCCCACAGGGATACCTGTAACAACACCTACCCTCCTGTAACATCAATTCCAAGCCCAGTCCTCCTCCTCCTGTCCCGGAGCCCTCCACCGAGCGGCGGCTCTACAGCGCTTCGCTTTCCACGCCAGCCCTCAGCTTCTTCCCTTCTTTCAAAGCCAACCCGCGCTCTTTCCACACACGCAAGGGACGCAAACAGAAATAGTAATAATAACAGAACACGAGTAGCAAAACCCACGTACCACAAGATGCAGCCCCACAACTTACCACCCAAGTCAGTCCCCCGCTGCCGCCGCCGCCTCCTCCTCCTCCAGACTTTGCCATTTTCTGCCCGTCTCTCCTCAGCCGAGGCGAGGGCGCTCGGAGGCGGCCGGGAGGGCCGGCACCGACACCGCGCCTGGGGCCGCTCCGCGCCCGCCCTTCGCGCCTCTCCCGCCCTCACCGGCGCCCGGTACCGAGGAAGGGCGGCCGAGGGGCCCGCACAAAGCGCCCCTTCCGCCGGCGGGGAGGCGAGAGGGAGGGAGGGCCCGGCCGGGCCTGCGGCTCTCCCTAGTTTAAAGGGACGACGGGCCGGTCCCTTCGCCTCGCGGCGGCAGCGGCGGCAACAACAGCCACCGCTATCGCCGCCGTAGCGCTGCTGCCTCCCGCCCACCTCCTCACCTCCGGGCCGTCCCCCCCGCAGCCACAAAGGCCCGGAAAACAGATTAATAATAAAAAAAATCTCCCCCTCCCTCCCTCCTCCCTCGTCCCCTCCCTCCCTCGTTCACTCCCTCCCTTCCCGCCCCTCGCGCGCGCGCGCTCCCGCGCAGACCCCGCGCCCCCCGCACACACGCACACCCGGGGCTGGCCCGGCCCCCTCCTTCTTCCCCTCCTCTTTCCGCCCTGCGTCCCGGAGCCCGGTGCCGCTCCCCCGCCGTCTCCTCCTCCCCCTCCTCTCCCCACACAACCCCCGAAGCGCTGCCGCCGCCGGGACACCGTGCGTAGACAATAAATAACCGCGCCGGCCCCGCTCGGCGTCCGCGCCGCGGCCGCTTCTCCCCACGCAGCCGGCCCGGGCCTCTTCTCCCACCGCGTTTTCTGCCCGCCAATCACGGGCCGGCCCGCCAATCGCGCGCTGGAGGCGGGAAGGCTGCGCGGAGCGCCGGCCAATCCGAGAAGCCAGAAGGAGAAGCCGCGTGTGACGTCACCGAGGGTGGCAACAAGGCGCGAACAGCCCGCACGGGGGCGCTGCCGCGCGCGCGGAGGGCGGTGCGAGGGGAGGCGGAGCGGCTGGATCGGGGTAGGGATGGAGCGGCTGGATCGGGATGGGGACCGCGGCGAAGCAGCGCCCAGCTGCCGTGTCAGCGACGGGCTCCTTCACCCCTTCTTCCCGCTCTGCGACGGCGGGCAGGGAGACGCCTCGCTTTCCCGTGACTACATAGGGGAATTGGTGTGGGGACTGGCAGAGCACGGCTGTCCCGTTTCCCTGGTGTTCCAGGTGGATGATGCTGCGATGCGCGGACGGAGAAGAGGTGATGCGGTAGGTGGGCCAGGTGTTCGAGGGTACGGCGGGCAGCTGCCCCCTTTCCTCCAGCCCCGTAACTGGTCCCTGCAATTGCCACCGCTGCGACCTGCAGCAGTACCAGCTGGCTGGAAGTCCCAGTGCTCCAGGCAGGAGTGTGTTTACAATCCACTGCCCTCTTCTGGGCTCTGGGATCGGCCCGAGGAGCTCTTTAACTCGGATAGCTCACAGACCTTTATCCTCCATTTGAGCATCACCGTGTGAAGTCCTCATACAGGGTCACACAGCACAGCACACAACCTTGTGTAGTACAACCCTATTCGCTGTTTTGAAAAAAATGCTGTGGCCAAAAACCATCTACTTCCTAGGTCTAACCGGTGTGTGTATAAAGCCCAAAAATCATGTCATTTTAGGTATCAGCACAAAAAATATGTACAGTTTTACATACTTTGCACCAAATGTATATATATACTCATATATGTATAACTGTAAATATTATAATCAGATTTTGTGACAATGCTTCAGCACACACAGCTTCTCAATTAGCAGTTTTCATTCTGCTGTGTAAAATGCAAAGGACCTACCTAGTCCAACCTGTTCCATTCCTTGAATTATTAAGAATGTAAAGTTGCAAAAGGAGGGGTCAGTAGGAGCACTGCATCTGAACTAGCAGACAAATCAGAGAACCATTTCAAAGGAAGAGCAATAATTTAAAGGTTTTTCCTTTTGCAAAATGCTTTTCTGGATGAGTAAAGGGATTGGAAATGGAGCAGCCACTTTTTAGGAGTCAGTTGTAATGTTCAATGATGCCTCAAGGGAAGGGTCAGAAGAATTTCTAGTAAATGTTGCTTATTTAGCATAATTTTACTCTGCCATTTCTAAGGAAGCTATTAAAGTAATATCTAAGTGCTGCATAGGGATTATGGAAAATAATGGCATCTGCCTAGAAGGGACAGTAAGTCATCTGTTCCAGCCTAGTTTTATTGCAGCTCCATGTACCTCTGAGCTGTAGGCAGTGTTTTCTTCTACTTCTGGCAAGATAGTGTTTCTTACCACAAGGTAACACTTGCAGGGTTATGCCTAGTGCTTCAGAATTTTGAGCTTGCTGATTAGAACCGTGTTGATTTTCTTTTTTCCAAAATCTCAAATTTAAAATTAATCATGTACAGCGAACTGCTGCAATGAATATTGTATGGATCAGAGAAAACAGGAGGCATGCATCTATTCAAAGCATTTTGCATCAGTAGAGGACCATTACTGTATTCAGCAGAAAAAGAGCACGTCCCAAACATTAGTGTACTATGCTCTCATTAGCTCCAGCTGTTTAGTAAATAGGCTGTCCTTAGTGTGGGAAGTGTGCCTTTTGCAATGTGAGCCAAGCATAAGATAGCAATCTAACTCGAAGGCAGCCAATTCCATATATATTAGAGAGAGACAGAGGGAGTTTCATCTTGGCAGCTACTGGTCTTTGAACGTGCATGGTCAGACATGTTCAGTCTGTGTCACACTGGAGCAGATTTATGAGGAAATGCTGATGTTCCCTCAAGCATTTTCCTTAGTCTTTGAAATTATTTCATCCAGGTTGGATTTTATTTAATTCTCATCCTATACTATGCTAGCTGCACGGCATGTTACTGGCTTATTGTTGATGTTGGTTTTATCCCTAATACTTACATGTGTATGCTGAGTGGTTGCATTGCTAGTCATATAGGATTGTGGGACAAAGTTCTCATGAGACTAAAAGCAGCTGCTTCTGTGGACTGCAGAGGTGGAGCAGTGAAAGGAGATTGCTCATCACATTTTAAAGAGATCCCTGTTAAAACAAACACAGAAGTAGATTTGAGCATGAATCAAATTCAAGTGCCATAACATTTTGATAGGAGTGGAATTACTTTACTGGATGCAACCTGCCCAAATTATGCACTACCAGTTCATGTCAAATACTTCACACTTATTGTGTGACATTTTAAATTAATAATCCCCTTGAGATAGTACACACAAAGTCCTATTTCAATTCATTGGAGATTTACTTGTCCTCATATTTGTAGACCATAACATAAACAGAAGTACCCTAGAGGCTTTCAAAACAATGATCTACTCAAACCAGTTTCACTACTGCTTTTAGTAAGCAAAATATTTATTTTAATACTACTTTGTGTCCAGTCATTTTAGCAGTAAGACAGCTGTATGTATGATCTTTAAGTATTTCTATACTTGGTATGTACAAACTTCCCATCTATTCTAAGTTATTTGTTGCTTCTAGTTTACTTGCTATCTAATAAAACCTTTTCTTTCTATGTGGCTTTTCTGGACTCAGATTTAAAGGGCCTAAAATATGACTATTTGTGAAACTATGTACATTTATCTAATCTGTGAATATACTCAGATATAAGCACTTACTTAAATAACCGACCACAGCTCTCCTTTTTCTGTAAACAACACAGGAAAAAGCGTATTTTTGTGCTAAAATATTTATGAAACTAAGTTGATGCCCATTACATTATACATTCCACATTGTATGTAGTTGTAATGAGGTATAAACAAACATTGCATATTTTAATATTAAATATCTACCCTCGCAATAAAATAATTTCCATATTCTACTGCATTTTAAAATTTCATTATAATTCATTAACATAATTTTGAAATAATCGACCAAATTATTGAGTAGGGTTGTGGCAGTACAATATGAGAGTGACCAACATATTTGTACTGCATTGCTTGTGAATAACATTCAGGCCACAGTTCCAAAGTATTTAAGAGAAGTCTACCCATGGCTGGATCACCTAACGATATAAATTTAGCCAGGTCATGTGTTCTTACACAATTGTATCTCAAACACCTTTGTTGAATTAGCAAGAGGCCACACTAGTGGTTTTCTGTGGGTGTGCACTGTCAATGCACTGCACAACACTCTCAGCTGAACTGTGCCCAGGACTTACATACCTGATGCACTTTTGTTATTAGCTGTTCCTGGGGCCAGAATGTTCCACAGCCAGTCTCTTGAAAAACATCAGGTCATTTCCATCTTAATCCTCCAGAAACAATGTACCACTTGTGACAGTTTGACAGAGGGTTTAGATGGCTTACACACTATTTACCCTCCAATTCTTCCTCTGGTGACTAACCTGTTAAGTGCTGTGCTGTTGGCAGAGGTGTGGAAAACTCAAGTGGGGCATGCTGTGAATGCTATTGCCAGGTTGTTGCTGGGGAAGAGGTCCAGGAGAATCCCCAGGATTAACTACAGGGACCCCTGGGCTCCATCCTGGACTGCCCATCGCATGGCTGGGACTGCTGCACTGACCCACCTGACTTCCTCCTGGATGGCACCACCTCCCTGCTGCAGGAGAGGCAGGTTGTGTCAGAGACCATCGCACTGACGTGCTTGGCCTCTCGCCTGAGCTGCACAGTCTGTCACACAGAACAGGGAAGTTGTGTCACTTGCAAACTTTAAATATTTATCTGTGACTAGAGGGGCTTTAGCATCCAAGCCCACCCAGTCTCCTCACTGTCAGCTCAGTCGAATTGTGACACACTTTCACTGAGCAGCATAAACAAAGTTGCTGCTTCAACAGAGGCTGAGCATAGAAATTAAATTTATTTGTATCGAAATTCCTTGTATAGGACAAAGCTCCCTTGTGCAGTGACCACACACAGCAAGAGAAGTTGCATGCAGAGGTGAAGCAGGAGAAGCTGAGCTGGCCATACTGGGAGGAATTCTCAACATGAATAGAATTACTATCCATGCTATTAACACTGAGTCTTTTAGAAGAATTGGTGACAGTAGGAAAAGATGCAAATACCTGGAGGGACAAAAACAATGGAAAAAACCACAGAATGGAGAAGATGATGTATTTTAAGGTCTGTGCTGAACGTAGATGAGACGGCAATGGCTATCTCAGCAGTTACACTGAGCTGAGAGGAGATTGCTGTGATTTGGAGGCCAGGAATCACCAACTGCATTATGGCATTGTTAGTCAGTGTGGAGAACGTAAACAGACAGCAAGGTTTGAGCATGCCATGCCATGCCATGCCATTCAGAAATGCACTCCCTTGAGCTCTGGGTGATGAATACTGCAAAGCCACATTAGGCTTTCCCTGAGAAGCTTTTCTGATGTTAGTCACATATCCCTTTCTTACTGTCCCTCTATCCCAGCTCCTCTGTAAAGGAGCTCTCTCTTTCCAAAGCGGAATTTCCTTTTGACTAAAACATGGAGGTTTTTTCCTAACAGTTCACCCAAAAAAGACTGTTTGGGCAAGAATATGTGAGTGGCAATTAATTTTTTACCCAGCAAGACCCTCCTTCCTCATTGAAGGTATCCATTACCAGTGTATTTCTCCAGTCTCCCAGACAGAAATCCATTATAGATTTTGAGTGAGTATCAAGACTGCTTCCTAATAACAGAAGATCATGTCTAGTCATTCCTGGAATGACAGGTAGGTAAGGGAGTTTTTCTATACAAGGCACATGTGGATATGTTGAATCTGTGGGGAAAAGTGATGAGTGATGTAGACAGCAGAGAAGCCCACTGTTCCAGGAAATGTTGAAAGAGATGGTACTTCGCTTTCTTGAGCTAAAATTCAACCACCTCTGACACATAATGTTTTGACTTGTTATAAGGAGGAAATAGAAAGGGCAAGCTTTTCTGTACAGCTTCATTGTAACACCAGTTTTGACTAGAATCAATGATGACTAGGTCAGGGTGTGCATTTGCGTTCCCTTTCTCAGAAGGGAGTTGTGTGGTTCTTGTGGTAACCCAAGAAGAGAAAAGTCTTAAGTCCCAAGCGAAACAGATGGCTCAATCTCCACCAAGGCAGAGCATGTAATTGAAGTGTGGCCAGTGCACCCACATAGTTTATGCTGAGGTCAAAGCCAAAAAGAGAAGGAGGCTACAAGTTTTAGAATACTTGAACAAATGAATATCTGAGGCAAAGAGCAACAAAAGAGTTGGGTGAATGACCTGTGAACATCCTTCTGAAAGAGGACTAGGGTGGGGACACATGAGCTAACAATACACCTGAGCACAGAAAGTGGGGAAGACAAGAAGTAGTAACTAACAAAAAGAAAAGTCAAGGGTTACTATGAAGGGTCCAGTCAGGCACAGAATAGCAGAATCACAGACAGAGAGTTTGCACGTACCTGTCCAACAAATTAACGAAGAAACCCTTAGAGTAAATTTGTACTGGCAGCTTTAGTTTATACTGATGTAATGCTTTGAATTACTAGACCAAGGTGTTTTTTATTTGGTACTAGATGACCTAAAATTTGAATTCCTCTTTTATAGCCCACAGCACAGGGAATGTGCTTACCATGTTCTTCTGACAATTACAAGGCAGTTTAGAAAAAGGAAGTTTATACAATTATACTGTTTTGTGAGTATTCTTTTCTAGATGACTTAAGTTGTTAGTCTTCCCAGTAACCTGTTTACTAATAATACTCTTTGGTTAAATGTATTGTTTCAGATTACTGATGTCAGCAGACTATTCTAGGGCTTTTGAGAATTAATTTTTTAGAACTCTTTGAGAAAGTAATTACAAAAATAAGATGTATACTTCAAATAAAAAAATATAAAGGGTATAGCTAAACAGGTAAAATGTACCCAAGATTCAGCCATCCACTTACCAATAAGCATTATCTGAACTCCCTAACAATTACTTGTTATAGATCAGCTATTCAACAATTTCTCAGTAGCCTCAATTATAACAAGGCTCAGCAGCAGTTCCTATTTATTTCAGTAAGGAGTTGTGTAATTCAACAGCTTGGGTGATTGGGCAAGCAGTATTTTAAAATGGTCACTGCTAGCTGCTTCATGCACTTTTCTATTTTCCTTTCGTATTATTAAGCAAAGGTGATCAGAAATACATAAAAATATATTTTGTTATTCCTTTAGAGCCTTTAATGCATTGGTATTTCTGGGTCTTGAATGTTTCTCTCCCAGTCCCATGCAGCTGTCCTCCATGATTTTTTTCAATAGTGGTATGTCTGTTTAGCATTTTAGTCTTGCTGTATTTATTAGGAGAATGGGTAAATAAAGCATCAAATGTAACACACTAAATATGATTTTGTGTTTAGGTTATGGTCTCCTGTTCTATTTTTACCCAATCAACACTGCTTATATTCTCTTTCCACTACATACCTTACACTGCTCCAATCAGCTCTGCAGATTCTTCCCACTCTTTAGTGCATTCCTGTTTTTCTTAGAGAAATGTAAGAACACATTACCTCAGTTTTCAGATGAAGTAAAATAATCTGGATCAGTGGTTCTTATATACCTCTTGCCCACTATGACCTTAGCCACTGCTGGTAGAGGTAGCAGAAGTTGCAGTAGCAACAGCTTTCAGTACTGGCCAGGACAATGTGTTTCACTGCTTAGGCACCATTTAGCCAGTACTTTGCTATGCCATATTTTTATTAGAGTCTGGGAATCTCAGTCTAGGTCTTCAGTCCAGCATGATTTCCAAAAGAGTATTTCCATTTCTAAGCACCTCAGAAAGCTGCATTCTGCTCACAGCATTTCTTTCTTTGATTTAGGGTTCCTGGCTGTCACCTGTAAAGAAGGAAAACAGTCTTTTGAATGACTTTGAATATATGTGCTTTAGTAATTTGTGAATTCACTTTAATGTTCTAGAAAAAAGTTTTTCATCTACAGGATGTATTAAAAGTAACTTGCTTTGATATACATATATCTGTGGGGGTTTTTAACCTAAACAATATGGACGCTGTAGTCCTCATTATTTTATACATTTCTTTTTGAAATCTACTGTGGATTTAACTTGCAGAACAGTAAAGAAAAATGTTTTTCATCAATGCAGTTCTTTTATAATATCCATTCATTTCTTGCAAACTATGAAGCAAAGAAAAGGCACTGCATGTTTTATCTTACTGACCTAAGTGTCATAAAAGGCAGCATATCTATTTTTGCAACAAATCTGTTAACTGTTATACTATAATCACATTCCTCATTTTTTAAAAAATAATTTTGCAAGGAACAACTTAGTGATACCCCGTGTTCCTAGATAACAGCTAGAGAGAATACATTTCCTGTACTGTGCCCCATAGTAAGGTCATGTCAAAGTTTTACCATCATGCTATAGAACCATAATAACAACTCACCTTCCTTTTCATTTAGTTGGATTTTACTGAGCTTTGTTATTCCACATATGCTCTTCTGCTGGAAGCTTTTATTGCAGAAAGCCTTTGAAGAGTGGGAAGCTCTGAAGCTCTTGAAATTTATCGGAAAGTAGTGTGGTTCCTTTTACCTTGGTTTTAAGTGCTGCTCATATTCTTCTATTTCCAGGTAATAAGTACAATGAATTTGTCAGGTTTTCATGAAAAAGAAATACACATTACCTAGAAATTTCAATAAAGTATCAGTTTCCATCCCATTCAACATTTTCCTTTCTCTAATATGTCTTAAATTAGAAAATGGGGTTTATGTATCAATGTATTTTCTAGCAGGTTTTGAAACTATTTGACACTAACCATGTCAGAATTCCATTTACTTTGGAACCAGTACTAACGTTAGCTCTTTGGGAAAAGACAGATATATTATTACAGATTCTTTTATGTTCTGTAGTCTTTGAGACACGTTAGACATGCTACTGAAACATGACATTTTTCTGCTGAGTTCATTTGTCTTGTGACTCATGATAAGAAGTACGGAAGTGCCTTTTTTACTTTACATCTTACAGCTAGTTTATTGAAAAGTCATTTGTTAGTTCTCATGCATGAGAATTCCACCAGTTTGCTAACCTGTTTTTTTTTCAATTGCTCATTATCTATCATTTCTCCCAAAATATGTTGGATTCAGTTCTCTGGGACATGAGTAATGATGATGAAAGAGCACACTGGCATAAAGGCTGAAAACACAATGAAATTACTTGAAGTCATAGAATAGCTAAAGTTTAAAGAGGTCAATTGCATACATATGGTTATTTGGGACATTTAATTCTCAAATCATAAAGCTTTCCTCAGCTTTCTAATCAAACAATCCATTATCCCAAATAACTAAAGGTACTAATTTTGAGTAGCTGTGCAGAATTGAAGACAATTCAGAGCAAACAGTGCTTTCTTTCCTGATAGTTGTTGTTGAAGTACAGCACAGCCTGAGCCAAACCAGCTCTCTGATTACAGTAAAGGCAGAGAGCACACTCACAGGCCATAGAGGCAGGCACATTAACCAATCCATGGGAACATAGCACAAGCTGCAGCACTCACACATAATCCATGGCACATGCTTCAGCTCTGAGTTGCTTCACCAAACCAGCATGACCACTTTTAGCCACAAAGCCAAACATCTCCTTAGCCAGGCACAGCACACAGCACTCCCAAGCTGCCTGGTACAAGATTCTCCCAACAGAGCATACATGCGGAACACAGCACTCCCTCCCGCTCCATGCTTCAATCTGCTCTGCTAATTCATGATCACTTACCTGTGTTTCACAAACAGGAAGACTGCAGTGCCTGTCATCCCACCCTTGACCTATGCTACTCCCATGCTGTACATGGTGGGACATCCCTAAGGTTGATGCTCCCTCCAGGGTTGTTAACTATGCCACGGGTATGGTGGCTTAACAGGTTCTGTAACAGACTAGCAGGGACCTGCAAATAAAATAGGTGAAACTGCTTTTTCAATTTCCTCCAAATGAATTAGCATGTTAATGGGGTGAAAGCTGTGCTTTGCATTTCCACTCCTACAGGTCTTTGCATATTTATAAAAAGCAATAGTTAATCTTTCAAAAAGACATGAAATAAAAATATTGTTCTCAATTCAGCATCTGTTTGAGTTATTCTCTGGAGTTAAATCGAATATATAACAGCATTCTTAGCCTTATGACAGATACCTGTAGTACAGCATGCAAACTTAATGTATAGTCATTCATTCAGTTCTTTGAATTTCCATGGCAATTCCTTCATGCAGTAAAATCTGCTTATTTAATTTGGTCAGGATCCTCACTGACCTTTTGAATTATACGCATAAACATATCAAAACACTAGGTTGTAATGTTGGTCCTAAAACCCTTCCCTTAAAATAGCTGCTGCTTCACTTTCCCCTCCTTTGTGGGCCCTACACCACTTCTCATGCTCCTGGATGGCAGTGGGTCTCAAAATGATGTGAGGAAAGGCCTATGTTACCAGGCCTGCAGCAGGCCAGTAGACTTGGTGGCCAGTAGACTTGCTGGGAACCAGAACGATACTGGGGACAAAGGAAGATACCAGAGAGGGACACATTCCTGGAATGATGGAGGCTGAGGCTTCAGTTGTGCTATGAATATGCCATGGGGAGTGGGGCAACACATGACATGATGACACAATATAAAAAGCAGGTAGGAAATAAAATGATAAAATAAATTAACAAAATTTTCCAACAGTGAAGACTGTGGTAGATTTAGAGGACCACATTCAAGGAACTCCCTCATGCTACTGTCATCCTCATGGCTTCTCCCACTGCCCACCAGAGAGGGAACAGCAGTTGTCATAAACTAGGGAACACATGGAGGCTCTATGGGGTTGGGGTAACCAGGCTGTGATACACCAGGGAAGAGAGAAAAGGACAGAACCCAGGGATGGTGTAGAAGCCTCCAGATGTTACCTGTGAGTCACTGGGAAGTTGCCTTGATTGCCACTGCTTTGAATGACGAAAAAACACTAGTTTAGAAAAAGGGAAATTTGGAAGAACTTTTGAGTGAAGACAACAGTGAGGGTTATCGCAGGAGACAGTTGATATCTCATGTTAAAGGAATCTTCCAAAAGATGGACAAAACATCTGCTTATGCTTCACTGTAAAATCCCTCCATCTCACCACTAATATATGTAATGCTAATATGTAGTGCTAGTCCTGGTTTTCTCATTCTAATGTGCATTAAACACAAAATCCACTGACCACTTCTGCTCATAGTAACTCCTGCTCCATCCACAAACACTACATGACTGGAGTGTCCCTTCCATACAATTTTTTTCAATAAAATATTCCCCAGTTATGGATTTAACATTCAATCCTTGGATCAGAATAGGTTCTAGTTGATTTCAACTGAATTTGTTATCACCAATACTCTGGTTATTGCCAGTAAATCTCATGATCTTTAGAAATGAATATTATTTTTTTCCATATCCAAAATCTTTCAGCCAGTCTTCCATTGGCATACATGTTGCCTCCATGCTCTGTTCACAGATGGACTTTGTGTTTTTCACTAAATACTTACAAATGGTTGAATTTCCTCACATGATTGGTAATCAGTTCTGTATGTGAAATAAATAAAATCAAAAGTAGAAAAGGTAAGTGTATTCTGGCAAGTGTTTCTTAGTCTGTTTCCTATCACAGATTTTATTTCTGTGGGCCAGAAATGCACGTAAGTCTCTGTCTTCAGAAAGCTATTCTTATGTAGTGTCTGGTTGAAAGCCCATTTCTTCATATCTTTCTGTCACCCAGTTTTGGCTTTTTTTAATCAATAAGCTGGTGTACAAATATTTATTACTAGCAAGCCTTAAAATGTGAAATAAAACTACAAAGTGAAGTTGCAGAGCATATTGTTAGAGTTCATAGTCAAGAAAAATTGCAATGCCTGTTGCATTGAACATGAACTTTGGGGTTTCACCCTTACAAGAAAAATATCAAATGGATTTATATTTTAAAAATACCACTATCAAAGACAGACTTTGAAGTGTAGAGGAAGAATTGGTATGACAAATAATATAACTTATAATGGCAGACCATGCATAGTACTGACACTTGGGCAAGAACTTCCTAAGGTTCTGTTTTGAAAGGCTCCATGATGAGACAAATTCCTTTCAAAAAATATTTGGTTTATAAAAAAAAAAAAAGGAAACAATCAGTTTTTCTAAACAGCCCCCCAAAATGATGCAGATTTGACATTCATTAATCAGCATTATCTTTTTTCCATCCTCTGGTGTTAAAATTAAACTGCAGTCTCTAACACTTCCTGTTTGTGTTCCTACATCCTTAGTGGGGGTGGTTTTGTTTTTATTTTGAATATTTTTAGGTTTTTTTTTTTTTTTTTTTTTGGCGGAGGGGGAGGGGGGAAACACGATCGTTTTCTTTTAAACCAATATCACCAACATCATGGAAATTCATTAGCATACTCAGGCAGAAACTCCAACCTACACAACCTAACAAAAGAAAACACAAATCAAAACCAGTTTTGGGCATGCTTCATACTAAACCAAAGCAGGACAGCACCACAATTCTTAATGCAGTCCAAAACCAGGCACTTCCTTTTTGGCCAATAAAGTTTTACATCCTTTTTGCCAGTAGTAAACTTTGCTTTTTAATATACCATTCATTTCCCTGGCAGTCTGGCTAAAGGTGAAAGCTGCTGCAGCCCATGTTATTTTGACTTCTGATACAATGCAAGCATGGACACACATACATTCCATTACCTTCCATCCTTCTCGCCTCTGCATTATTACCACTGTGAAGAGAAGTGAGGCTCTCTCCTCCTTCCATTCTGTACTTTGCTGCTCCATTTGCTCTAAGAGACTGTGACCAACTGTTCCACCTACTTTAGTTTGAGTTTGCTCTCAGATGTCTTCATTCTCTTACATCAGCTGGTTTCCTTATGACTGTTCCACAGGGAAGTCTGTATACTGTTATCCAAGCTGCTCTCACCTAAAGTAAGTCCAGCATTTCCTCTTGATTGCAACAGAGATAAGCTGCTAGTTGATGATTTTCAGTAGGGAAAATATGTTCCCCTGGGACTTCAAGGATAATACACTATATTACTGAAGTTCCAACGATATGAAATAACACTCAGCATTATGCAATGAAAGGATCAAGTTAACAGAACATACACTGAAACATCACTAAAATGCATAGTGAAATCATCTTTCCCCCAGTTTGTAAGACCTTGAACAGGAGACTCAGTTCTTCAAGTCTAAGCAGGTGCTCAATGCCACACTGAAATCTCACATCCTTACAGGTAATGCAGACCTAAAGTTCTTGGTTACAACATGTCACTAAACACACTTTTTCCAAAACTAAAGATCCAGATTATTGACTGGAACAAAGGAAGGAATTATCTCTAACAAGTGGGATTCTGCTCTTAATTCTAAAATTATTTCTATAGCTTAAACTAATAAAAATAAAAATATATTTAAACTCAGATATTCCTTAAATCTCAGACAGATTTATAAAAAACCCTGTTCACCAGTCTCAGCAATTTCCTTATACTGAAAACTTTCAGGGACTTAAATATAAATAAATGCACAGTAAAATGTCTCAAAACCAGGGTCAGTCATTGGAAGCTACTTCTACCAGCATCCGTTTATGTAGTCCATTACATTTTCTTTTGCCATAAAATTTTATTAAGTCCTGGTAACTTTGTTGGTTTCTGGGCATCATCAATTTTAATTACTATTGCTTTTTTTTTTTTTCTGCTGAGTTTGAATATTTTTAAGATTAAAAAATCTATCCCTTTCATCTCCTTTTACCAAATAAATAAATCAACTTATTTTTTGTCACAGTGTATTTACCATACAGCTGTAACTGTGTACATAAATTAAAGTAAATTAAAATGTATTTTAAGTTAGACGAGAAAAAATAAAGTTGAAGAAACTGAAGCAGACTAATCATAAACAAAGCTAAAGCCTAATTACAAGGTTTACCATAAAAAAAGCCCCCAAGCCTAAGAATAAGAACAAAAATCTTAAGAATAGAGAAAGTCATTGTTATCTTATTCACAGTCACATTTAAGCCTTTACACATTTCATAACACCTGCATAGCTAAAATACATATATTTGACCTTGGCTTGTTTATTGGTCATTCCTAAGTTCCATAATATAGGCTGGGAAGTCTCAAAATTCTGCTCCTGAAATTAAAAACTTAAATAAAGAAGGAACTGTTTCAATCTACTAAAGACCCTTTTTTTTTGGTTTTTACTCTACTGTCCTTCTGCTTGGATTAAATATCCAAGATTAGCACAAAAAACCCCAAATTATCCCAGGTATTACTGTTATTACTCTTGCCTTCTGCTCATGTTGACAACTATATGACCAGCGATCATATAGGTACACATAATATACATTACATCACTGATTACTGTTTAGACAGGCCATAAGGTACAAGGCATAAAGCATTGCTTGCAACAGCAGTACCCTGTAAAGAACCTTCAGAACCAGCACCAGGTAAGCTGAACTACTGCAAATAATGTTGAATAAATTCCCCCAAAATACTCAAAGTATAGAAAGGACCTAAGTCCATTCCAGCAACCGGGTTTAAGGAAGGCACTTGTCTGCAATTTCCTTCTCAACCTTCCGTATGATATGAAGCCGAGATACAGAAGTCCCTTCAATACTGACACATTTTTTATGGTGTTGAATTGCTTGGACAACAGTGGCAAAACTTCAAATTTTGTCCAAACCCAGAGGCTTGAACCTACAATGGAAATTAGAGATTTACTTTAAATAATGCCTATACTTAAGAAATGCTAAGTTTTGACAAATACCAATGAGGTCTATCAAATTCTTAACTTATAGTTTACTTCCATTGCTAGCTTGAGCAACCAAAGGTAAAGAAATGAGGAGTGTGGGCGTGGAGAAGAGACAGACATCCTGATATCTGCCTGTAACAATCTCTGCTCCTCTTGGAGTTCCTTTGTTTTGGATTGTTTTGTTTAGAGCTGCAAGAACCCTGCAAATGGGTGTTCCCAGCTTCTGGCAGCCGTATGTGCTGCCTGCCATCTGTTTTCATTCCACCGCACTATGGAGACAAATACACTTTATTTTTAGCGTTCTACATTTCCTGATGTTGCACATAATAAGGATTATATCTTAAACCCAACCTACTAAATGTGAAAAATCTTCCAATGTTAATAGATGAGTTAAGGAGACAGATTTTCATACAAGATCAGATAAGATAATTCCCACTACTTACGTCTCATTGTAAGTTATATCATTTACACCAAAGTTTGTTTGATTCCTGCATAGCTATGCTTTGTACTTCTTTTTTCTTTCTACACTGCCTAGAAGGGGCTTCCTTCATATATTTTAAGGATACATCTTCCCAGCAACTTCCTGAGGTGTAGGAAATTACTAAACATTAAGTCAAAACAGGATACGAAGAAATCAACAGCTGGATGATCAACTCTAGACAGACAACAGTACAACAAATACTTGCTTGAAAGGAGGAATTCTGTGCACAGGCTCCCACACAGTTCTGTTGGAAACCATGCACCCCAAAAATAGCTTGCAAGCATTAACTGGGTAGTATAGTATTTATGTAAACTTTTAATGGAAAAGATTTCACTGTTACACCCCAGTGCAACCTTGGAAGGCACAGTGGACAGCCAGTCATTCTTTAAAATGCACCTAAGCTGGATTCTAGAAAACATTGCTGATTTTACCTCTATTAAGCCATGCATTTCTAGGCAACAGTATTTTAAATTTCCCTATTTAATCTCCACCTCCTCAAACTTCTAAAAAGTTGAGTAAGCACTGACTTCTGACATGTGCCCAGATCAACATCTACCACTCACCCAGTATTGTACCATTGCCAGCATAACTTAATAACCATACTTTTAGAGCAGACTTAGAGCAGCAGAGATCTTTCCACCATGTAATACTGCAAATTCAGGTTAACTGTAAGTTAACATTGAACAACTGTGAATGAGGAATTACCTCTGGTTAAAAAAAAATTAAAATTAATTAAGAGTTGGGCTGAAATAGAGGTAACAGAGGAAATTAATGTCTTTAAAATAGCTTATGTGTGAAGATTCAAAAAGTGTTCACTGTTTATAGGACACCCCAAAAGACAACTGAAGGAGTTCCATTTACATTTTTCACATTAGCTCTATTCAATGTGTTTTACTTATTAATTCTTCCCTAAAATAAGCACTTCTATTCATTGCATGTGACTTTATAAATACAGAAGTACTTTTTGATTAATTAGACTGTCAAGGCATTTTTTCCATCTTTTTAATTCATTCAAACTTTTTAAAAATGGACTTCAATTACTTTATTGTTTTAAGTTATCTGCAGCTATTACTCTTCCCCAGAATTCTGACCAAAATTATGAGAAAATTACTTTATCTTACTACTTTAAAATATATTTTGCCTTCTGATTTCATATTATCAGATGCAGTTAAGGAATTCTGCAATTCCTCAAGCTCCTCTAAGTAATACACTGCAAAAACAATTTCTGCTCTAAAGCAGTAACTTTTTCTGCTATCAAAATATTAAGTAGAAACACTTTTGTTGATTGGTGGCACCTGAGTTTTCTTCCCTTTCCTTTTCTCTTCCAATGCAGTATCCATATTAGCCTAAAATACTCTTCGGTTGGGCTCCCACTCAAAATCTCAGAAAAAGTGTTTAACAGAAACCAAATACAGAAGTAGTTTTAAATTGAGACTGGCAAATTCACTTTGCTTTAGTCAAGCATTGTTAAACACCCTTCCAGTGTGTACTCTTCCCTTCTAGTGTGTACAATACAGTAAGTACCCTGTCACTGTATTAATCTGTATTACGGGGGGGGGGGGGAGACTCTTCTAATTCCCCCCATAAACTGTCCATTTACATTCTGAAGTAAAGTATATAATCGATCACACATTGTTCTGTCACTTCTGAGATGCTATAATCTATAATTTTTAAGATTCCTTTGTTCACTGTGTATATGCAGTTTTCTAATAAAATCTGAATAGTTTTATATTTGCTTAGATTTGTTGAAAGGTCAGCAAACATTTATTTCAACATAAATTATTTTTGACAAACACTTCAAATCAATACAGAGGTTGGAAAGTTCAGAAAAATGAAGAAATACTTTAAAAACACTGATCTTGAGAACATCGTCCTTAATTCTCACTTCTTTTAAAATAAAACCACAGTTTATACTTTGCATTTTAGTTCTATAATAGAATATCTCTTGTATAATCCAGGCAAGGCCTTCCTCACATTCTGATAAAGACTATCTAATGTGAACATTCACTCCATGCTTTATTCATAGCACTGCAACATCTGATGTCTCCTGGATAGTATTTTTTATTATATTGACTGAAAATAAATTTAAACACTGAATTAATTGAACAGAAAAAAAAATGTATATACTTTAACATCAAATTTGGGAATAGTATTTAAAGCAAGTTAAGACAACAGCTTGAAAGGATTTCAACCTACATGCCTAACTTTTAAAAGATTTATTAAGCAAATCCAAATTAATATCATTAAAAATATTTATAATGAATAACCTATTTTTTCATAGAAAAAATATGATGTTCTTACTCAGGTTTAAGCCTCAATTTCATATCATAGGTCATGACAATTTTAGGTACATAATAAACATTTCTTTCAAAATTAGGTTATTTTCCCAGCAACCATCATGCTTCCAAATAGTTCTAGGTATTAAACACATGTTTAATACTTAGACATCTAACAAGGAAATTTTGAAGCAATATTGGAATTAACTTAATTTCAGCACTTCTGAATACTACACAAAATCAAATTTTTTAAAAAATGTCTAAATCCTCTAATATTGTTTAAAATATTTTAAAATCATCAGAAGCATTTGTTATAATTGGAAAACAGAATTCAAACTATTTTTCCAAGTAGATTATAAAAACCCCCAAGAAACAGCAAGCCAATCCCAAAACTCCAAATTAAAATCAATTACAATTGCTTTGTGCTTTTATGATCATGTTTTGTTTCCTAAAAATTGTTTCCTTTTCATTGTAAAGTTTAAGAAAATGGTACTTTGTGGTTGAATCCCAATCACAAATTTTTGTGTTTGTTTTTGTAGCAAAGAGGTTTTCATTGTAACGTTTACCTATTCAATACATGTGCAGTTTGAAGTTGGTTTAATGGAGGCAGTGAAACAGGAAATAATCTGCCGTCAGGATGAAGAGGAATTGCCAACCAAATCTTCATGTTGTATCCATGGTATAATGTCTTCAAGGAATCCAAAGTACATTTCTACAGTTCAGATTCTCAGAGGTCACTGAGTTTTATAATTATCTCCAAGCTATTTTCCCCACCTCCTGTTAAGCTCTCTCTAAACAGCTGTGTGTGTTGCCATGCAGCTTCACCATCCCCTCCATTTAGAACTGCTTCCAACATAACTTCCGTTGCTCCAGAAAAATCTGAATAGGAGCAAAGATTTTTATCTATTGGAGGAAAAGATAGATAATTCAGTAAGCCACAGCTCCAGACAGTATATAATAATAGAACGCACGTTAAAAATTCTAAGCTGTAATGGATGTTTAATGATCTCAGTTGCAACTACTCAGACTCATTTGCCACCAGACATAGAAGCGTCTATCCTTGTAAAACACAAGTATCTTGTATTTACTCTGTGTTCTTGCTTGCCCTGCTCTGTTGCAGGTAGGGCTGTGTATATTAATAAAACAGAGTTTTGTACCAGCTTTAATTAAATGCACAATATTTTCTTGACCTTGCTAAGAAATGCTGTTGGAAAAGTAAAGAATATTCATATTTTGTTTTTAGTGTTTGCACAGTACTCTCTCCATATAAATTATTTATTTCCAGTAACCTCTCTGCTACATGATATAATTCATTATTTAAATTCCACACTTACCTCCTGTGAGAGCAATTTCTGCTGTAGGAGAGTGAAGTCTCCACTGTATTCTTCCACTCTGAAATGTTTGACTGCTTGTCCTAACTGAAATGCTATCTATTTTTAGACCGACTGACTTGCACTCAAACTTCCAGCTGATGGAAGCAGAGGATGACCCTTCTTTTCGAGCTAAATAAACCTATATGGAAAGAAGATACAACCAGCATGTCAAAAACTGAGACAACCAACACACATCAAATTAATCCTCATAACAAGGACATAAAATTCTTAGGATAACACATTTCCATTCTTTGTCAAGCCCCTGAACCTTTAAAACCATGCAAAGTACAATTTTATTTAAAATCCTCTTTCTTCATCTCCAGGTATATTCCACTGTTAGGTAATTGTACATGTTCACAGCCCCTTGCTAGGGAACACTAAATTATTTCAACATCCATAGTAAAGTTCAAGCCACAAAACCCACTAAGCTTATTATTTTTTAAAGAAGGAGAATTCGAGGTGTTTTTAAATGCATGCAACACTTCAGTTGTTCAGTATTGTTGATGAAAAGAACTGTGCAATAAGTAGCTTCTTCAGCTGTGGCTGCACACTGCTTCTCCTAGAACCTGATGTGTCTCAGTTCAAGCAAATCATACATGCCAGCCATTTATAAATCTCATATTAACATTATTTGAACTGTTACAACTTTGTATAATTTAATTTAGTCCCAGTGCTGTCCTGAACTTCACCTGGCTGAACAGTCACACTCACATATTAATATTCATTAAAGTTACTATGAACCCTCTCAAGAATGTGGTCACAAGTACCTGACAGTTCTTTCAAGTCCAGCATCTATCATCAGCAAACCTAAATAACAGACACTACAGATTAAAGAGTCCAAATTACCATGATCCTTTTGGAATCCTAAATTAATAAAAATTCTGTCATGTCCAAGCTTCTGATTAATATCATACTGAGTGGACTTAGTCAGCTCTTTATCTTTTAATCTTGAGAGAACAAACTAGAATAAAATTATAATAAAACACAGTAGTTTGTTTTACTAAAGATCCCACCCTAATATAGAAATGTTCTTGACAGACCATTAAACAGATTTTTAACATTACTATTTTCACATTGAAGAAAGCTCAAAACCCCTAAAGGTGTGAGGTCTTACACTGAAGATCACCTATGAAAATGCAATGATTAAGCTGTTTTCATGTGAATGTAATCCTAATGTTCATTAAGGTGCTGACCTCCACACATTTAAGTATTCCAGCTGGTTCTAGCAAGAGCTTTCCCTTGATCAGATCCTACTGAACTGCTGCATTTGAGTAAGGAAGTCAAAACATCCCATTAAATACTACTTGGTCGAAATGCACTAAACATAGTTTTGAAGGCTAGAAAAGCCTCAAAGATTAGTCTGTTTCATCTTTCATTATAATATCCAAGCATTTAATCAGGAAAAAAAGAATTTGAAGTTTTATTTTGTGCATTTTTGACTTTCCTCTAACTTTCAAACTTAGTTGTTTTGTTTCTAGTATTATTTGAAAAAATGTCTGAATTCAGAAGAAAAAAAATCAAACAAACAACCAACTCATTGAAATTCTCTTCCACTGCAGCAATTCTTCTGGAAAACAAACCTTTCACAAATCCATGGATTTCAGATCTATAGGTTCTTACACTATTACTATAACCTACTGCAGTCTGCCAGTTTGAGTCCTGGATTCCAGGTTATCTCTGGGTAATATGACAGAATTTGTGGTTTGTACCTGTTTGCTTTGTGTACTATAAAACCAAGTGGTTATTTTCTGTTACTCTTCATCTAATACTTACAGATACATTTTCTGTGGCTTTTAGATTTAAATGCCTTTCCATTAATCTCATAATAAATGTTAAACAAATATTACTGTAAAGGTTTCTTTGGCTTTTAAGCTCTTGGACAGCTGCTGAATCAAACTCCAAAGCTGCATCTTGTACAAAAAGAACAAGCAAACCCCAAACAACCTTTCCCTCTGCTATTATCTCCCATTATGCAAACAACAGCCAATGGAAAGTAATTTCAAATTCTAAGATTCTTACACACTTTCTGGAGGATGCAATTCCTGCAGAACTAACACGCCTCACCCACAAGCGTGAGAGAGAACTGGAGGCGTAGCTCCTAATTTCTCAATGCTATAATCTCATCCTTTTGAGGTGTTACTGAATACAAGGGTAAAGTCTTTTTGCCTGGTCTTATAAATTAGTCCCACCCTGTCTTATCTGATTACTAGAGCTGAGAAAAATTGTAGTTTAGTTTCAGTGCAGGGACAACATGTTTCTTGCAAAAGTGAGGATCATTGCAGAATTGCAAACATAATGTACTATCAGATTTTTAGCAGATCCTGGGGAAGCAGAGGACACCTGTTCCTCACTCTGATTTTTTTCTTACTTCTCTTTTACTATTAAGTCTACCCTGTTGTGATATCTTTCATACTATTCTCCCATTTCTTTCCTTATTCTTTCTCTTTAGGGCAGCACAGCCTCTTCAAGTAATTCCCCCACTGCATTTTGAAAGTCAGTTATGTACAGACCCAGGAGAGAAAATCTCAAGAGGCAGGTAGCTAATTAGCTCAATTTTCATCAATGGGAAACTAGAAGAATATTTGGTCAGAGGCCCTTCAAACTATTAAAAAGACAAAGGAAAAAAGCAGTAACATGCTCTAGTCCCTGACAAGAACGTTCGGTTCCACAGTTGGTTGCTGTTGTGGGAAAAGCTGTTTACTAGCACATGACCCCTTCCCACTTCAGAGGTAGCAATTCTCTTCTTAGATTTAGAGTCTATGACTCTTGTGCTGCTCAGTCCTGACACTAGGGAAGGATTCTGAGCAGGATACACAGTATTCTGGATAACTGATAGGTTTTTGTCTTCTTGTAGATGGAATAGTATTATGTAGGATGACAATTTCTTCCTTTGGCTGTACATCAAAGAGATATAATATGCTATAAAGCTATTCTTAAAAACAACAAATACCTTGTTTTATTTTGAGAGAAGTACTGCTTTTCAATAAAACAGCATTTTCCCAGAAGCCTAAAAAAGAAGCCATTTTATAAATTTGGCATTCTGGCAAGGATTTTACCTACCTGCAGAGAGTTCAATCATCCTTTTTGAAAGACAAGTTAAATTTATTTCTAATTTCTTGTACCATCTGGCAATCTTACTGAATCTTAACAACAGCATTTACTAACATCAGCTAAATTTTGTGGGCACCAAGAGAGGTTTTGAATCCAAACACTGACAAGGGTTTTCTGTTTTACTAGAGTTATCATAATTTTACTGTACATTATAGGCTTTTAATAATTGCTATTCTTACCATTTTCCAATCTCTTTCAACCTTTCTCCAAATAGAATCTGCCTTCCAAACACCTGCTTCCCAGCCACGTATTTTTTCGTTATTATTGGAAATCCGTGTATAACTGTCATCTATTACATTGTAGACGAGATGGAACAGTTTAGACGTCTTCTCCTTTTCAGAGGGAATAAAAACTACTTCTTTTCTTTTCTGAAAAAGCCAAAACATATAAGCACCTTCATTCCCCAATGCCTAAATTCCCTCAAGACTACATTACTTTTAAACAGTATGTCATGGTTTTGCTATTAAGTTTTGCTGCCAAGTGAAAAAAAAGTCCTTTTTAAGAGAGGTCATATACAAAACCATTTCTACAGAAGAAAAGTTTTAAACCAGTTTCTTACAGCATACTTGCAACTTCTCCAGAGGGGAGAAGTAATTTTATTTTTTAAACTTTCATATAATTACTTTTAGAAGTAATTTTTTTAACAAACTAACATGTAGTATTATTTAAGTAAGAAATTAGAGTTTCAGAACAGAAAATTAATGTTGAGTACATTGCTTGTACAGTGAATAAGTAAAAGGTTATTTTGAATAGCAAACCTGTGACTACCATATACAGGTACTTGTGTATGTAGTTTACAAATCAACTTCAAAAAACTTTAAAGTACAAACTTTGTAACTTCACAGTATTACTTTTTTTTTTAAAAAAAAGTCATTGTTCTTATGAGTTTCAGAAATTAAGTCTTCCAAACAACAGAGGACTGCAATAACTATTAGTTTCTCAAACTTAAACAATCTTAAGAAACTCTTTAACTTCACTGTTTCTGTTTAGGACAGTTAGACATTCCACATGATGGGACTGCTACAAAACTGAGGTCACATCTTTGCATCCTGACTCGAGCTAAATATTATTATGGCTCTGGGAAACTGTATCTTAGCATAAAAGTCAAACCTTGCTTTCGGAAACAGTAAAAAAATATTGATGTGAAAATCAATCAAGCTTACTATTTAAGAGATTGCTTAATTTACACAATTATAATTGCTCCCACATTTTATTAACAAAAATAGTTGGTCAAAACCTACTGTTGGTTAATACCTGGACGTAACTAATAATACCAATACAAAAATTTTTTACAGTTTTCCCAATTTTTTTAAAACTAACTTAAACTTTCTAGCTCTGTCAAACTACCTAATTTAAATGAAAAAGTATTTTTAACTTTTAAGAACAAAATACACTTTATATCAAGGATTCCAAAACATTATTAAAATCAATAGACCACTTTCAATTCTCAAAAATTACTTGTGGATCTCTACTGAATTCACATCAAACTTTCACCTCATGTTTTCACAAGATTCACTTGTTTGAGCTGAATCTGGCTATCTACCATAAAGTGTCATTTTTTTTAAGACCATAATCACAAAGCCTTAGTTAGCTACCTCTAAGATGGTCATCAGTGCAAAAGTTAAATACCTCTGGACCAATTTCACCTCTGGCTACTCGCCAAGCCATTGAGCCTGATGTCCTTCCACCATATTCTCCAGGTTTAGGTGTTTTAGGAGAAATAAACTCAACAAGCTCCACAATAGTCCTTTCCAGGAGCTCTCTTTTTCTATTTTCTGACAAAGACTTTTGTCTCTGAAAAAAGACATTTAGGAAAAAAGAAAACATTCAGAAAAAATGGTATTTGTAATTCTGCTCTAGAGTGACACCAACAGGGAAAAATAGAATTGAAAAAACTGATTAACATTTAAAGTCTAGAATGATTATTAGAAACATTAATCTTATACCACAAATACAAACCAGTCATAAGTGCACAGTTCTGTGACAGCAGTGCTTTCTCTAGGAACTTGCAGGCGCTATGTGGAATTCTTTTAAAATAATATTTGTGCTTTGTTTTTAATACATTTATTTGGATGATAAAACCATAACAGATAAACTTCCATAACAGTTCTTATAGCTATTCATATGTATGCTGTACCATAGCCGTTCTCAATACTATTAGGAGGAAAGAGAAGGCAAGAATCATTTGTGGTCAAATTTTTCTTCTCTAAGGTGGAGTGACTTGGTAGGCCACAGCTTTGGTTCTCTGATTAAGCTGAAACAAAAGTCTTTCAAAGAGTTATTTCACTGATTCTGTCATAAACAACCCATGACAGCTCTGTTTTTCAGATGTCAGAAAATTAAGAAAAATTTAGTTCCAGAAAAATTAGTGAAAAAAAAAATTACATATCTTCTTTGCCTACATGAATAGAACTATGAGCATTTTTTTGGTAAACAACTTCTAAAAATTTTATTGAGATGTTAGTATTTTGTCTACATGATTTTCATGTCAAATATACAAACCTGGAATGTGAAACCTTTCGGTTTTTTAACTGCGGATAAATCCACATGGGGCTGAAAAAAGGTCAACATTCAGTATGTAAATTATTACACACATGATCTTGTTTTCTGCTTTGGTGATCACCCAAGGCATGCACACTCAGCCCACTGAAAGGCTGATAAGCATTTTAATTATCTCAAAAGCAGTTCTGACCCCAGCAAATTTTGCTAATAGAGACCACAAAAGAAACCTTTGAAGACTTTTTTGTTCCAGACAACAATGCAGAACTGTATAAAGGAAAGTAGATACAGAGAAATGATGAGAAACAGCTCCAGCTGAACAAATTCCAGATGCCAAATACCAATTCTAACACAGCAAGGGGGGGAAACAGTTGTGTTGATGGATGACAACCAGTGGTTGCAGCAGTTTTCCAAGAAACATCACGCCTTCCTGGGTCTAACAGTTGCCCTGACACTTTGGATATCCCTATGCAGCACTACTGATCTTGCTCCAGCTCAGAGGAAGTTTGATATGGTTTACCGTAAATTAACAACACCAATGACTGTTCTCAGTGCTCTGCTCTGTGACTCTAATTTTTCATTTCTGTTAAAAATATTTCAAGCTCTGGTCTTGAAATTCTTCACAGTCTTAATGTATGGCTATAACTCTCAAGTCAACAGGTCTCAAAAAAGGCATAATCTGTTTTTTAAGTCATCAGTTGTATACTATCATTGGAACTAAAGTTTCCATGCATGGGAATTAGCCCTGTAAGGAAGGGAGGACAAAACAGAAACCTCAAGGTGGTTCAAGGTTTTACAATGCTCTAGTATATTGAATCAAGTTCCTTGTGTCCCAAGTAGCAAGTGGGAAAAGCTTAGCAGAGAAGTTCTGTGACCATGACATGCAGGTGCAAGTGGCTCTATGTATTTTGGGGATGTTAAGCATGAACAGTGTAAATACACGTCGCCCTGAGTCAAAGCTCTGCTGATGGTATCAACACCTTTTGGAAGTCTTGGAAACAGCCCATGAATCATTCCTCTCACTTTCTAGAGCTTGTAAAAAGTCACTGAAAGCAAATTAAACCTGCATTTCTTACAATGTAAATGCTACTATTTTCAAGTTAGAGCAGCACTGATGCGGAAAATGTTCAGTCACCCTGAAGGAGTCCACATAGCTACTAAGGAGTTGCAGTTTACTCCCAGCAAGTACAAGTCTGCTCCGAAGTCCCTAAGAAAAACAATATATACACACACATCTGTGTATGTAAGAGATAATATAATACTCTTACATACCATTATTTATCTTATTTCCCACAAGTTCAGCACTGCAACTGATTCCTATGTATTCAGGGTAAAATGGGTAATTAACAGCATTTTTTATATCCATAGTGCATGAATATTCCTATGCGGTTACCAAACGCATTCCTTTGTTTGAGGATTTCATATTCTGCAGATACTTGTGTTTCACTCTCAGAAACCCACTGAAAAGTTACATACCGTTCTATTTAGTGCATTAATTGTCTCTCGCAGCGTAGCTTCGCTGAGTGCTGTCCTTCTAGAGAGTACTTCTTCATGTTTACAGCTGTATCTCCAGGTGACATCAACAACCTCAAGCACAAGCAGAAGAAAATAAAGTAACCAAAAATTTCCACATATCTTGCTTCATTTAAAGAGGCTAGTTAATGAAAGTATGCTTTTCTACAATAATTCTGAAAATCACACCAAGGTGGAATACATTGCATGCTTGCTTCAGGGCAAGTTTGTTTATTATTAGCATCATTACTCCTACCTCATCTTTGGAGAATGCAATTATGTAGGAGAGTTTCTTTCCCCAGCCAGTTTCATAAAGAAGAGGCTTATCACAGACATTTTCACAAGGATCACAGTGAAGCCATCTTTTCTGAGATGAAGAATATACTTCAGTCCACACATGATCTATGTAACAAAGGCCAAGAATAAACAATGACTTATAAAGATAGAGCCTCTATTCTAAATCTTGCAGAATACTGGAACTTTTTCCAATTAAATGAAGGAACAGGTGAAAGAACATGTTTTCTGTTCATCTACATATAGAAACATTACCAAAGCTTCCTCTTCTTAGGATCACAGTCCCTTACATTCAGCTGAAGATTGTATCATTCTGAAGTCAGTCATCTAACCTTACTTGCAGAACTGTATTTCATCTCATCAGGCAAGACAAGAAATTGAACGTATATTGTCTTTGTCAGCTGACTGCATAACTGCACGCACTGCCTGGTGGCTAATATGATCTGAGAGACATAAAATGCATAACCTCCTTTTGCACAGGTTTGTATTAATGTTACAATACTCCAGAATACTGATACCTGTATGGTCCCAGACGTATCTTGCTTCAAACCCTACAGCTCTGCAGCACAGTGTAAAACAGTTGGCCCACTCACCACAGCGTCCACGTCTGGTTTCCAAAAGTTTTTCAGGGTTGTTATACCTACAGGAGAAAAACAACAGCAAACAAGAACAATTGATTTCACCTTTCAGAAATCTTTACATTGTGTTCTGATGATCTAAACAGACTTCAGTATCAATCAGTCCACAGAAGATAATGGAAATAATTGCTGTACTGCACAAAATACATCTGAGCAGAACGCTACCTCAACTCACATGACTCCATCATATACTTATAGCAGCATTGAAATTAATGTGGTTAAGTTTTCAAAATTGATTTAGCCATCTTAAAATATGATTTTTATGCTGGTCCTTAAAAAGTTAGCAAAATGTTTAAATGTCACAAAAGTATACATAAATTATATATTTGCTCTTCTGCTATAGACTCAGCAAAAGATGTACATTAGACTGCGATTCCCTGCAGAAGTGAAATTTTCCCTGCAATAACAAAACACTACCTACATGTGGTTGCCAATATTAACATATTTTTTCAGAAGCTGTAGCTCATCAAATTAACATTAAAAATCCCCCAAACAAGCCAGACAAGTATTCAGAATAAGTCCACATAAGAGAAAGCACATATTGTCTTAAAAAATCTCTGATCATGTAGAGAAATTGCTGGTTCATCAAACATTCTATCATGTTACTTAAAACAGCTTCTCTACTCTCTGAACGAACAACTTCTCACCTGTTTACAAAATGCACAAATGCAAAGCTGTTTCTTGAAAGAAAAAAGACAGCAAGTTTCTGTATGCTCACCTTGGGAATCTATTACAGAGCTGACACTGGTTGCAGTAATGGTTTTCCACTCGACTGGCATCCCACCTTAGATCATCATCAGTAGGCAACAAATAGTCACTTTTAGGCTCTGTCTGCCCACCACACCTGCTGCAAGGAAGACTATTTACCCAATGAAAAAAGGAAGTCTTAAACCAGTCCAAAAGCTCCAACAATAAGAAATCCTCTTCATTCACATGTGCACCTGTAAAATTTATACAACACATAGTTTAAATGGAGAAGTAATTTAGTTGAACTTGACAGTGCCTATGCAAATTAGCATCTCTGGGACTTTATATATTTTATGTACTTTTAAGTATAAAATTCATATTAAAAAGCTTTGTATATTACTTAAACGCATACAAAAAAGAAAATCTAAATTGTCAAGACTGAGTAAGTTCAAAGTTAAGAACAAAAAACTGCAGTACTAAATACTACAGCTAGAATGAGAATAAGAAATTGCTCAGAAAAATTAGTCAGATTTACATTTCAGCCTGGTGAAGTTCCTGATGCCCTTCATACTCTTCCAGGACATTGGAACAGAGTGTTAATTATTTTTCTGCTCCAAAATATTTTCCTATTCATAGGAATAACAATTGCTTTGATTTCAAAATACCAAAGAACCAGACACTGGCAGCAATCTAAACAACCAGATGTACAGGCTTTGTATAAACAGGCCTTCTACAAACACAGCTTAATTATTGTAGAAAATATGTATATACCATGCAAACATGTTGAGTTTGTTCTAATTTCAACAAATAAACACCACCTTTCTAAGCTTACTCAAGGCAGACACAGGATGTCTTTTGTTTTCTACTCTAGCTGATTTCACCACATCAGACTCTTCTGGCCCATTTTCCTGCTTACAACAGGAGTTAGAATCTACTTACATATTCACACTGTTTTGACACCTGGAAATAGCCCCATTTTACCTACAAAACAAATCTAAAAATCCAGCTTTTCAAGAAAGATCCATTCGTTTAAACTCTTTAGAAACTTTAAATGCACATCCTGTTACAATGTGCAGAGAGATACTCTTCCTTCTCAGATACATAAATATTCAAATAATTCTTCCGAATAACTTTATCACCTAGGCCACGCTGCAATCATAGGTATTACTGCCTTATTATTTTTATGCACTACAGCTTTATTCTAGTCACAGTGCAGACAGGTTTGACTAATGAACATTAACATATAAAATAAATATGTAAAAAAGCTGCTTAAAGGAAATTGAAGGCAGTTGCACTAAAAATTTATGCACTAGCTCCTTTTTCAGAATTGTGAAAAAGAAACCTAAGATGAGTGTTTAAGCTCATTTCACATCTTGCTCTGAAGCTATAGCCATCCTTGGTACAAAAAGTTCTGTAGGAGCACTAACACCATTAAAAACATATTGCCAAGATCATGAAGTGCATGGGAGGAGATTAAAGCAAGAATACCTGACTTCTATTATAGTAAAACTTCCATTTTTTACTCATGTATGTGAAAAACCTTTTTGCTGGAACACTCAGAGAAAGGCTTACTGCTTACAAAATGGATATGCTTTGTATATTCAAACTTTTTGCTAAAAGCTGAATGAGAAGATTTCAAGCACAGGCCGTCCTCTCTTTTCCTGGATAACAACATTCAAACTAGAACCCATCTGTAAAAATATGACTGCTATGCTATAAACATTCTTCCCTTGATTTGCAAAATAACTCCTTCATTAAAACATCACATGAAAAAATGACAAATGTGATTTACTTGAACAGAAAACTGCTGGCTGTGATACACAGCTATTTTTGACTGTTCAGTCCATTTTTCTAATGAAATGTGGCAAAGGGAAATAATAAAATCAAAGCTGTAATTATCATCAAATAACCGTTATCTTCCTAGTATAGTCTTTATGAACTAAAAATGCTCATTATGTGTTGCAAGGCCTATCCTAAAAACAAGTGTTCCCTAGCACTAGGTATTTATTCCCAGAGGTGGCAGTCTTAATGCAGCAGGACAGAAACCAAAGAAGCTGGAAGCCAATTACCCAAATATCTCATATACAGTGCATTCCAAAACAAATGTTTCTATAAAGCTTTTGAAAAATGCTTTCAAGCTGTCACAATCTGAAAGAGTGGAATTCCATCCCTTCCCCTTTATTTGTATCTAAATTAAGGTCTGGAAGCCATTTTGACTAAATCAGCCTGATGGTTTGGGAAGAAGCACCCAGAACACTATCCTCTCACTTCCTTCCTCTTTTTAAACAATGTGTGCAGTAGTATTAGAACAGAGTCTAAAAGGCAGGCTTTATTTTTTTCCCTTATAAAGAAATATAATAGCTGTTATTTATTACTACTAAATCTCTTTTCCCCACTGTATTGTCCCATGCTGCTGAATGAGAATGCTTTGTACTTGGTCATGTGGTTTCTTATTCCCAATAAAGTTTCATATAAAGAAAAATTACTACGAAAATCCATTGTCAAAAATTTCCTTAATGCTAAAGGCACAGTTACATATTACTGTGTGGTTGTATGAGACACCACAAAGTAATTTATAAAAAAACACGTGACAAGATTATTTTTGGTTTGCAAACCAACAGCACTCCTATAAAGTTAGCAGAATTGCTTGAAACAGTCTTCTATCAAAGATTCATAGTGAAAAAGGTTTGTTTTTTTTTTTTTAAATATGGTCTTGGAATTGTATTTTTTAAAATATTTATCCTATAGAAGGAACATTTCACTATACAACTGAAACATGACAATAGAAATATGTTATTTTAACTGACAAAAACTCCATACATTCAAAACAAATTCAAATTTATGACGAAAATATAAATTTTAAACACTGATGCCACAAGTATTTATGCCTACATTTCATATCTAGCTCCATGAGAAATAGGGAATAACCCTATTCATTTAAGCATTAGGTAGGAAAGTGATCATTTGTTTGTATCAGGCTGCATCTTGGAAAGATCTCATTCAAAATCTCACTAATATCACTTTAAAACAGAGAAGTGATATTTATAAATTTTAGTCTGAATTTAGAACTGTAGTATATACAGGAAAACTGCACTCTGAGAATTTCATAATAACAACTACTTGAACAAGAAGCTCCCCTCCTCTTGTGGTAGCTATTCTCAATTCCTGAGATTCAAGGAATGCAACATTTGTGTCCCCAGTGCTTTTTTCTACTAATTCAGAAATTAAGAGTCCACAATTTCTACATAAAAGCAGTAAAGATGGATGACAAAAATGAAATAAAATAAGAGAAGGGAGTGGTAAATGAGGAAGAAGGCAATTCCAATTTATAAACAGCATTTGGAACCTGTAGACATATGACCAAATACACACCAACAATGTATGATATGTTTGAAAGAACATTTCTACTTTCATATACACTTCAGCTTGGCAGCCTTACCTTTGTCCAGTCTTGTAGCTTGTGCTAGCTTTTTCTGAGCCTTGCTTTTCAATTCCTGGAGGGGAATTGCAGCCAGTGCTTTCTGCTGAATAGAAGGATTCTCATACATCAATACAAGGCCCTCAAATTTTGTTTGAAGTGTTTTCAAGATATTTGCAGCCTGGAAAAGGATTTTCAGTCACAAGATGATTTATGAACTTTCACCTTCAGGCAGAATAACTAAGCTCTACTATTTGAGTTTAAGTCAGTCATAATTCTATGTTCATATATATTTATTTACAGGTGAAATGTTTATTTGCTAAGATATCAACAAGAACTGAAGATCCACCACCCAAACTGTAAAGCCAGTGTTGTTGTCTCTGAGCATTCTGAATGATGTCTTGAGTGAAAAGTCAATTAACTGAGGGAGAAAACTGTTTTTAAAGACATCTCTAATGGGAAAGTCTTTGACTTTTCTTCCCCACCTCATCCCCCCCCCCTTTCTTTTGGACACCGTTTACCCAAAATCCACAAAAAGACATGCAATAACTTTCATTTTCTGGACACTGCTACACCAGTTTGTAGAACTGTATTATTGATGAATTCTACTTATTATTTCTTATTCATGAATGTTGCTTGTCTCTTTCTACTTGCTTCTTTTATAGATCAACTCTGATAGAGGTTTATAGACAGCCCAGTAACCACCCACTGAACCACCCAATCTGTTTCAGTAGCAACTGGATATATGAAATAGGTTCCCTTCAGTCAGTTATCCTAAGTGTCACCCAGAGTCATCCTGCACCAAATAAGGTACACAGATAGATACTAAACTATCACCTGAAGTTAATAATAATGAAGTTGGTAGCTGAGCAAACTATTTGTTCCCATTTAAAAGGGAACAATACAGAAAGTGAAAATGGGACTTTAAAAGTAACAGTCTGGCATATTTTTGAGGGAAGCCTATGGCACTGCTAAATTACTTTTTCTCTATTGCTATATCATCTTTCATCCTTTAGCCTTGTTGATTGTTAAAATTAAAAAAATTAAAATTAAAAAAATTAAAATTAAATTTTAATTTAATAAAAAATGTAATGCTTTCCTGAGAGGTTTGCAGCAAATGCAATATCATACACCAAGGTGTGAGTACTCTTCTTTTAAACTCTTCTTCTTTAAAAGAAGAACACGTCTTTTAAAGGAATAGTCAAATTACAAGTGATTGTTTTGATGCTGTTACAGTACTTCAGGATCAGTCCTTAATTTTCATAACTGCTAAAAGAGAGCAGAGCTGGTTTTGCCCTTCCAGGAGCTCATCAGCTGTAGGTAACTGGTTTAACATCATCAACTCCATTGTGTCCAGATTCACTTTAATGCAAGTTGAAAGGAAGAAATAAGCGGCATTAGAGACTCCCAAAGGCCTTAAGACCTTCATGGTCCATCAGCTTCCTGAAAGGGTATACAGGGATATTGCTCAGCACAGCAGGAAGTCTCCCAGATTCTCTGCCCACTCAGGTTTCTGATGCAAAACCATCAGTGTTACAGTAGTGCTTAATCTGCTTTATAAAAGGCACTGTATGAAGTGTTATGCAAACATTTAATCTTAGAAGCCAGGTGAACCTCACTGCAGTTCTAAGTTTGGATACACCTTTCCTCCTGTAATCACTATGCCATTCAGGAAGGGATCAAAATCCATCCACCAGAATTAACAACTAGCCATAGTTCTCCTTTTCCTAAGTCTCAGGAATACTTTATGACAAGAAATGCAGAAGAAAACAATGAGGCAAATTAATGGTGGTCTAGGTCCCTAGAACTGTGTATTTATGAATATTCCTCTGTTCTTTCAAGTACGCTGCTTTTCCCTGCATTTACCAGGCCTCCCGTGAATGACAGGTGAAATACACAGGCAAGAAAAAAATGCTTGCACTACAGAAACAACTCTAAATCTCTCTGACATCTGTCAGCAGTGCATACAATGACAATACAACTATAACTCTGCAGCGTACTCACTGGAAAACAAACCCCCCACTGCTGCGTAAGCAAAATGGCCAAGTCACTGCCAGACTTCCTTCCAACCCATTCAGACTATAAAGACCAAATTCAATGGCTCAGAGACCTATCAGTATAGTTCCCTGTAGAGATCAGCTAAATACAGCATTCTAACAGAGTGCCAACACTGCACTACTAATGCCTCTACATAGCAGTAAATTTGGTCCCACCATCCCAGGTATGGAAGCATGGAAAATGAATAGTTTCAGAGAAACTGATGCACAACTCTCATGACTAGTGTACATTAAGGCAGAATAACTAGAAATTGGAAGGATTAACCTCAGAATACATTGTGTCAACATTGTGCAACATTGTGCAATATTGTTGTCATTGCAGGTTCAACTATTAAAGCTTCCCGTACTAAGCAGTACAGCAGCAGCAGCAAATCACTCTACAGGTTTCATAATCACTTCCAACCACCATTGCAGAAGTGGCTGAAACAGTAAAAATCTAGAAGCAGACCAAAAAACTAACCCAGAAACCTCCAAACAAAGTAAAACAAATCCAGTCAGTATATTTTAGAGGCAACTACTACCATGCTAACATAATTAGATTAAATGTCTCAATACAACATGCCTACAACAGTACCTTTCCCAAAGGACCTTTTGTGTGAGGATGTGTCATTTAGTGCTCTCTATCCCCAAAAGCCATCACTTCAAATAATGCTTTGCTATTTCTCATTCACTGACTTGGGTAGGCATTGGGAAGAAACAGTATGTCATTGTTCATATCCAACAATATACTGATAATATAACATAAAATATGCAAATTGTATTTAAGGATGCATGGGAAGTGAGCTTTTAGAGGGTTCATCTTACACCAACTTCAAGATTAAAGTGACACTGGTTCTAGGAGGAAAAACTCTTCAGAAAGTTAAAAAGCATCCTTAAAAGCTTCTATCAAAAGACATAACTCAATTTTTCAAAGTTGTATGAGGTGCTGAGTCTTCTCCCATCGGGCCAGTTAACATCAGATGAAAGGACTCTGCTCTGTCTTGATCAGGAACTTCACCTCAACCTCTTGGACAAGGGAAACTTAGCCTAAATAACTATAAATTTGTCCTTATCTTGCTAAATTTCTGTTTTTAATGACAGGCATATGTGAAAAAAGAAAGCCCTCCTCACAGGCTACACATAGAGATCATAATGCATGAACCAAGACACCAACAATTATAAGTGCTACCATTATGCTCCTTTTCCTCTGCTGGCTCTCAAGCATCAAACACAACCCTACTCTTAGCTTCCCACTCTCCCCCTTGTTCCCCATCTTGCTGTTCCTTTTCAATACATATGAGCTTTTTTTCTTGACCCCCCCCGATCAACAGAATATTCAAGGACATAAATTGTCTAGTCCAACCTTCTTAAAGGAAGATTAGCTATGTGGTCAGACCAAGCTGCTCTAGGCTTAACAGTGTGCTTATTTGGACTCTACTCATTTTCTCTGAGCAACCTGTCCTAACAGTTAACTCTTCTTCAATCTTTATATGCAAGACTAACGAGCCTATGAAGTTTGCAGATTATAATTACCATTTCAAGAGATTGCACAAGTGATGTCTCTGGTTGCTGACGGGCACGGGCAAAAACAGAGTCAACAGGTCTCGAAGGCTGCTGTGCAGCTGGCTGAGTGCTGCTGACAGTTTCAGAGGATCCTGATCTGTGGATTTGGTTTGACTCATTCAGTCTGCTACTCCTCTCTCCAGCAATTAAGTCTCTGATTTTACGTAGTTGCTCAATTGAAGCTTCCTTAGGGAAAACCAGGTGAGTTTCTCCCTGAAATTTAGACAAATGAATTCAGCAGTTAATGCAGGTCTAAGCTGGTCAGTGATCTGTAGCTATAGCTGAGTTTACTGGAAGCTAGCACCCTAAGGCTTGGCAGGATTCAGCCTTTTAGATTAGGTCGCTTACAGTAGAAGCTTGAAGCCTCTCACAGCTTCAGAAGCCTACCAGATAAAGAACCTAGAGTCCATCTAGAGAAAGAGGGCTTATAACAGCATGCTTTTGTTAGCAACTTATTTTGTGGAGCCATTCGTGGGCTATGTAGTTACAGTTTGGCACAGAAAGCAGCAACAACAGAAATGAACAATTAATGCTCAGTTCTCACAGTACAGCAATGAAATCCTAGGCAACACAGGAAGACATCCATTGTTGAGGGAAGAAGCCCCTAAAACAGCATCTGCTGGAAATTCTCTTACATAATGGTATCTTTCATGTTGAAGTTTTAAGTTTTCAGATAGGCAATATTACTCTTATTACAACTGGTACCTAGGTTGATTTCTGGGTTTTAACTGCAACATGATTACTGGTAGCATAACAAGAGATCAGTAATTATGACACAATCAAATATTTGTGTACTTAACATAAAGGAACAGGATACTAAAAACATGAATATCCTGAAGCATTCATCCTTTAACAGTTTCAGTTTCTACTACTGCAGCACTTCTATTTATTACAGTAATTTGTTTACCTACAGTTACTTGAGGTCACATGTCACTGCAGATGAAGGCTTCGTGTTAACACTTAAAATCACCACCCACGAAACTCAACGGAATGTATCAATCCATTATCAAGCAGAAACAAAAGAAGGAACAATTTCAGCCATGCAGTTGAAGAGAAGTTTGTGAGCTCCAGCTTTGACTGATACAATAACCATAAGACTGAGGCAACACACTCTTAGAGACTTGCCCCTACCTAGACTGCCCAGCTCCTGGCTAAAATACACAATTAAAAGTCTCCTGAGCACCTGCATGAGAATACATCCACAGACCATTTCTCTCTCCATAGTCACCACTTCTTTCAGCATACTTTTTCTTCTAATTAAAACATTACAGTAATTAACTTTACCCAAACAGAGGGCAGAGGTCTCATGACAGCTGGACCTAAGTAACATCATGTACATATCCATATAGAAGTGTGACATCAAACAGACAAATTAAAGCAAAGCAAGAACTTTGCATTGTTAAACAAGAGCTGGGTTTTTAGACCAGCTTTCCAGTACTTATAAAAACTGCTTTTAGTTTAACAATCTTTGGCAGTTTAAGTTCCACCAAGACAGGGACCACTCCAGAACACAAAGCAATCTTTGAAATGCATCCTTCTGACTGCAACAGAATCAAAATTCACTCAACACTATTTTAGGACAACATTTCATAAGTTTTAAAAATGGGTTTTGAAGGACTCGCCCCCCCTACTACTACTTGAGCTGTCAGCCTATTGTCCTTCACTGCTGTCATGACAACACCAGTACTTGTGCAGCTGCACTTGAATTGGCTGAAAAACATTTCTGGTTTTGTTTTGGAAGATTAAATTTTCATCAGATCAGATTCCCTTACCTATATCACTACAGGGTTCTACTAATGGTAGGAATATGACGAAGAGCAGGGCTTTTAAAATTTTTTTTCTCTCTTTAAAATGGCAGTTTCAACATGCATTTATAATGTCTGATGTTCACCAAACAGTGGATTACTACAAAGAGAAGGGGTTTCACCCTGCTTCCCACCACTTCCTTTGTGCCAACATGGATATGAACCCAGCCATTCATCAAACCAGCAGTGCCTGAGCAGCAAAAAAAAAAAAACTTGTCATGCATTAGGTTAGCTCAAAACAGCTAACATCTAAGTTCTCTGCTGGTTAGCTACAGATATTGGCAGACAAGAACTGAAGGAAAATACCAACTGCCCTAAAATCTACTGCCTTGCAACTAGAGAACCAGAAAAAAATTTTCAGTTTTAAATTTTACTATGTAAACTGACAAAGACACCTGAAGTTACTACATTATACTCACCTCTTGAAACCCCATCTCAAATAAACATTCAACTGCTCCTCTGACGGGCAACAGCCTTGTGGAAAATGCTGGATTTCCAATCCGAATTAATCTGTACTTTTCCTCATAGGGATTCCTGAACAAATTGAAAGTTATAATTATATTTGCAAATTAAGTAGACACTTAAAAGCTGTGTAACTGCACTGTGAAAGTTTTTTTTTAAGTTTAGTTTCATTTACGTCACTTAGGCAAAACCTATATAAAACTCTGACTTTATAAACGTCTTTTTGTACTTAGCTCTGAGTTACCAACTAGTGTTAAACTTTAGCTTGCAACGTATGTTCATGAATTCATGTTTTGTAGTCATACCCAGCAGGGCTAAGTCTGTAGTGACACTTAAAGACAACTTCACATCTCCCTATTCTAATTGAACATGCCAGGCTAATGCCGGATGGCTTTGGTCCCATCACGGAAGCTGTGCTAAACTTCCTGGTACTTGAGTGAAACGACTGTGGTCTCTGTGCCACGTCTCAGTAGTACAGAGAGGTGCTCTTTCAGCTCTTTTAAAACCTTTTTTCTCTCGCCTCTTCCTTTAAACGAAGCCAGCCCAGGACTCGCCATTCTCTGTCACACAGCAGCTTTTAAAAGCAGTTGACGAACCAGATATAGACAGGGAGGGGCAGCCCATACATCTCGAGCTGCTGGAAGACACCAAGGTCAATCACACGTACTGGCGTGTATGTGCACCCTACAGAGCCACCTCGCAGAAATTCAACTATAATTAACTCTTGGTACCAACCTTGCGAAGTGAGAAGCATTGGGCAAGCGAAAAATAGAGCAAAAAATAAAATTAAGTTAAAATCAAGTTAAATTACTTGCCGTGCATCACTTGTTTTTAGGTAGTTCAACACCCACCTAAGATAATCAGGAATAAGGCAGAATTTTGTGAATACACAAACTCTTAAACTTTCAAAACAAACCAACTAGCAATAAATAAAGAAACAGAAATACAGAACACTACACCTCTAGGTAAGCAAAATTAATTTTAAAATAACGACAAAACACGCGAGACGCTTCTGAACTCCGGTATTACACAACAGAACCGAAGGCGCCGCGCGGAGCCGGGGAGCAGCCGGCGGGACCCTGCGGCACCGCCCGCCGACCGAGGGCGGCGACCCCGCTCACCGGAGGATGTTGTCAGCGTAAGTGAGGAGCAGCCGCGAGGCCTCCAGGAAGATCTCCCGCCTGTTCTGGCACAGCTCGCTCACGGCGGGGGAGCCCGGCGAGGACGAGAGCCCCACGGCAGCCGCCATCGCTGCCCGCTCCTCGCGCCGCGCACACGCACCCGCCCCCGGCGCTGCGCCACGCGCATGCGCCATGCGAGCACCGAGGTCACCGCCCTCAGCCGGGCAGCACCGCCTGCCGCTGGGCGCATGCGCAGTAGGAGTGGTGGGGTTACCGCCCGCAGCCCCCGCAGACTGCGCATTGCGGGGGGCCTGGAAGGACCCCCCCCTTAAAGGGTTTAATCCTGAGCCCGCACCCCCCTGGGCAGCGGGACCTCCCGGTCACACCGGGCTCTGTGTCCCAAAGCAGCTTCTTTCACCCGGTGTGCAAGGCGCCACCCGGTGTGCAAGGCGCCGATCCACGCTCAGGGTCGAGGTTTTTCATTTATTTATAGATCTGCGCAGAAAGGGGTTCACAAGGCCAGCACGATAACTACCAAAATTTATCACTATTTATACATTCTGGCCAACAAAGGCATTCATATTCATTGTTACACAGTTCTCTTATTAATAAACATGATATCTTCTGTTGGTTAAATGATTCCCATACTTCTTACACAGATTAGTCCACATGCTCATTTTTTCTCTCTAGTCGATGGTTGCAAACTCCCCCTGCCAGAATTTCCTTTTATCCAGTCAGAGCTGATCCCAGCACTACTGCTGAGTTGGCTTTGCTGGTTTCTTCCTTATCTTGGGAGTTCTGCCTAATGTCCCTGTGTCCAATAAATTCTTCATTTTTTGTGCCCACTGACAGTGGTACATCCTTCTTCCTAAGTTTTGTAAAGCTCCACCTCTTTGATGTGTAATTTCACTGAAACATGTGAAGTCCTAAAAATGCAATTCTGCCAACAAGCAATTTGTCTTTCTGACACCTGGACATAACTTAGAGCTTGATTAAATCTCCTTTCTGGTTGATTGGGCTTGAAAGTATACAAAGATCAAGTAACACAATTTCTTAAGAAAATGTTTACCTATTCCATATTTTTGGAACATCAGGAGCCCCTTGGCAGGCAGTAACATCATTAAGGGCATAAATCCCCTTTTGTACTGCCCTGGTTGGACAGTACTGAGGGTGCCACACTTCCAGGCTCGCCAGGGTTGCCTGAGCAGGAATGTCACTGCAGGGCCTCGCGCCCGCCGTGACATCTGCCCTGCACTACCCAAAGTCCGTCCCAGAGAGGCAAAAAAAAACCCTGGTCTTCTTCTTCTAGACGTCTGGTTTGTGCTGCTACTGAAAGAAGAACCTTGGTGGTGAAGAACCTTGGACACAAAGGCCTGTGGAGATTTGCTTTATTAGGAATGCAGATTTAAAGAGTTCCAAGCAAGGGAGGTCTTGAAAATTCAAGCTGCCTTCTGATTTTGTAGGTGATATTACACTATGGCTCTGCTGCCTGCTTCTGACAGGTCACTGCTCAGCTTCTATGACTTTTTAAGATAGTGGTATACATATCCCTGACAAAAGCTGAAATTTAACACAGGGCAGTTCACTTTTGCTGAGATTACATTTATTATTCCCACTAGCATAGTTAAAATGTTACTATTTCATCCCTCAGGATCATTGAACTGGTACCAAAGTGACAAAATTTTAGTTTAAGATGATGCCACGTTCCTTGGCTGCTACTTCAGTTTTAATTTCCTTTCCATGTGTTTCTTGTAGACGTGTGACTCTCAGTGTTGGCTGCTTTAGGAAATACAAAGATTAACTATATTGCTATACATGTGTGCATTTAAATGCATAATGTATCTCAGTATGGCATTTGTAAACAATGCTTTGGGAGTGCTCATAGTCAAGCAGTGTGAAAAATTTAGAAACCAAGGGACAATTTCCAAAAAATTGCTAACACATTAAATGCCCAAGGAATTTTATTTCTAAATTAAAAACAGACTCTTTATTTTAAACACACAAATTTATTTTTATTTATTAAATATTGGTGTTTTTTCTTCTTTTTTGCTTTATTCCCCTCCTTTTTCCTGCAGTGCATGCCTCATTACTGTGCTATAGTTTGTATTTTTAGGTAGCTGTATTTGCAGCTAATAAACGTTATTGTGTTGCATGGGGGTAAATTTATTTCAGTTTTCTTACTCCTGTTCACTACAATTAAATAAAGGTATCACCTAACAAGTAAACTCACACTGTAACTAATTCATGTCTGTGTTGATGAGACTTGGACAAACATTTTATGCTCTGCCATGGTAGTCTGTCTGGGATAAAAGTCTTGGCTATTATTCCACCGGAGTATTTGTATTTGTTTAAAGGCTTTTGAGGTTTTTTTTTTTTTTTTTTTTTTTTTTTTTTTTTTTGGGGGGGGGGGTTGGGTTTTTGTGGGTTTTTTGTTTGTTTGTTTTGGGGTTTTTTTTGAGGGTTTTTTTTGGTTTTTTTTTTTTTTGTTGTTTGGTTTGGTTTTTGGTTTTTTTTGTGTTTTTTTTTTTTTTTTTTTTTTTTTTTTTTTTTTTCTTTTTTTACTCCTCTTTTGCGTGATTGAAAGACGTAGCTTGGGAAGGAAATAATTTCATGGCCTTTTCCCGGTCTCTGGGCTATTCACACGAACACGCTGCCCGCCCGCCCACACCGGCGCCCGCGGGGCGGGGCAGGAAGCGCCGTGGGCCGCGCGTACCCGCACACCTCCTTCTGTCCCCCCGCGTCTGCGGAGTGGTGCGGCCTCGCGCCGTTGGAACGTGAGAGGGAGGCAGAGCGAACCATCGCGAAGCGGGGGGAGCGCGGCCGGCGGGGTACCGCAGAGGGCTGGGGCGGAGGGAGGTGGGGGTTTTAGCACGGGCCGGGGGGACGCCGCCCCCAGTGAGGCGGGCCCGGCCGGCAATGGCGGCGCTGGGTTGTGTTGTGTCGCCGGGGTTTGACTCCGGATTTACACATTAAAAGTAGTCATTGCCCTTGGAACACCTGGGGGTGTTCGGTAGCGCTTGTTCCCGGGGGAAATTATCCTGCGCCTGGTTTTCCCGCACAGCAGGTATCGGGCGTTGTTGGGTCGGACAGGACGGCTCGGCGCCGGCTGACGGCGTTTCAGTAAAGGCTGCGGAACGAGCTGCCTTACAGAGCTCTGCAGTCATATTTTATATATGTATATATACACTGATAAAATATGCTATCTTATACATTATTCTATAGATATGTATAATAGTATGTATAACACACATTATCGTACACATTGTATATGCTATACAATATACATCATATAGTGTATCTATAAAACATATATATGTTATACACTATACTCCATAAATATGCATTTTATATGACTGCAGAGGTGTTTTATATTCTGTCTTAGATATAGAAAATATAATAGTCGTTAAATACTTGTATATGTAACTTGCATTATATAACACATAATATGGTATGATACATGTATTTTTATACACGTATACACACACACTACCTCTTTTATAGAGGCTAAGTGGCTTAAAAAACTGAAATGGCAATTTTGGGCCAGAATTTAAAAGAGGCTCATTTAAAAATACTTTTTAAATAATTAAATTTAATAATTGCATAAAATACATATAAAATACAATATATGGTTGTTTACTATTTTTATTCCCTATCACAAGTGTTCTTGGCCAGGCTGGATGCTGGTCTCTGCTGCCTGGTCTAGTGAAATGTGTCTGTGCCCATAGCAGGGATTGTTGGAATGAGATGATTTTTAAGGTCCCTTCCAACCCAGGCTTTTCTATGGTTCCATGATATTTTTTAGTAATGCTGCTGTGCACTTGTGCTGACACAGTTTTGGGTATTTTAGCACGAGTGCCCAGCAGCCCCTTGTGGTCTTCATACAGCTCTCTCCATTTCACCAAGGAGCTGGGGATGCCACGTTGCTCTTTGGGCAAGGCAAAAAGCAGGCAAGCTATTGAAGCCTGTCTTGTAGGTGTTGGCAGAGCTGTACTGCAGCCTCTGCCTTGCTCCAGCATGTCAGATGTGTGCAATCAGACTGGCTCTGGACTGGCAGTGCCAAGGCAAGGAAAAGGAACTACAGCACAGTACAGCACCATCACTGCTTGGCATAGTCCTCTGGTCCTTCCTCAAGTACTTGTTCTCAGCAGAGGCCTTCTGCCATCACTTGCCGTGCCTCTTGTTATGTAGGATCTGGTGTTGCCTTCAATGGAGGTGGTGCTGTGCTCCACATCTTGCTCAAGCTACTTGAGATATGGTCCCCTGACAGTGTAATAACTCGAGGCTGATAAAGCATAGGTGGAGGTGGAAAGAGAGGGAGTAAAGCATAGGTGGAGGTGGAAAGAGAGGGAGTCTTGTCCTAGATGTGTAATTACATTAGTAGCAGAACCAGGACAAGTTTATTGACTCTTGTTTGAGGTTTCTAGATTGTTCTGCTTGACATGAAGGTTGAGATGACAATATCCTCAACTTGGTAATGGTGGGACATACACTTTCAGGTGAACACACACTCTTTCCCTTAGAAGAATGAAGCTGTTAATGCTCATTGTTTCTGCCTCCAGCCAGCTGAGATAACAGCTGAGATAAGGTTGAAGCTCCAGGGGAAATTTTGCAGTAAGACTAGAGAGGACTTCACAGTCCACAGTGATGCAAAGTCATATTCATCAGCAGCTTAAGCTAGAAGAGCTCACTAGAGGCATTCCCAAAGTGAACATTTCTTTGCAATTATCTGTCATAATTCATACTATTCCTCGTTACAGACACAGAAACTATATCCCTTTCTTCAGCCATTCTTTCAGGCTGTCATGTAAAAAAGCAGGTTATTAATTTAATGTTCTTGGAATGTTTTCCACACTGTCTGCTTTACTGTTGTGTTTGTCTTTCCCCACCCCCTCCGCCCCGCTCCATTTACAGGAATGTGCCTGATTATTGCCACCATGTTCTCACAGTGCTCACAGGATCTGTTAAAGATTGCAAATCTTCATCTCCGGAGTCTGAATTTAAATCTACATTTACAAAACCACAGAAGGGCTTTCAGCAAGTCACTGCCTGCATGTCGAAGGAAAGTAGTTGTTACAGGTATTGGCTTAGTGTCCCCTCTTGGTGTGGGGACTCAGTTTGTGTGGAAGCACCTTCTGGAAGGAGGCAGTGGGATTACATCACTAGATGGGGAAGAATATGCAGGCATCCCATGTAGAGTGGCTGCGTGTGTGCCAAGGGGAAACAAGGAGGGTGAGTTCAGCGAAGAAAGCTTTGTGTCGAAGTCAGAGATCAAATCCATGAGTTCTGCCACTGTGATGGCCATCGGTGCCGCAGAGCTTGCGATGAAGGACTCTGGCTGGTCTCCCCAGTCTGAACAGGACCGCTTGACTTCTGGTGTGGCAATTGGGATGGGAATGGTTCCACTGGAAGAAATCTCTGACACAGCTGCCATATTTAAAACAAAGGGTTACAATAAGGTCAGCCCATTTTTTGTCCCAAAGATTTTAGTCAATATGGCAGCAGGCCATATCAGCATCAAATACCAACTGAAAGGGCCAAATCATGCTGTGTCGACCGCTTGTACCACAGGTGCACATGCAGTTGGAGACTCCTTTAGATTCATTGCTGCTGGTGATGCTGATGTCATGTTGGCTGGAGGGACTGAGGCTTGCATTAGTCCTTTGTCTTTGGCTGGATTTGCAAGAGCCCGGGCCCTGAGCACGAGTTTTAACTCGAGCCCGAAAACAGCGTGTCGACCCTTTGATTCACAGAGGGAGGGGTTTGTAATGGGAGAGGGTGCTGCTGTGCTGGTCTTGGAAGAGTATGGACATGCCGTACAAAGAGGTGCTAGGATCTATGCAGAAGTTTTGGGTTATGGATTGTCCGGTGATGCTTGCCACATAACAGCACCTAATCCCGAGGGAGATGGTGCATTCAGGTAAGAACTCTATGTTGATTGTAATAGCTACTTCATATGTTAACTGTAGTGGATACATTTGTTTCTGTCATTGTATATTTTTCACAGAGAAGGGATGTTCAATCTTGAATTAATATTCCAAAAGCTTGAAAATCTGAAAAATGAAAGAGCTTCTAGTAACACCGTGCCCCAATTCTCTTTTTTTAGTAGGAGGGGTGAAGGCCAGTTCTCAGTAGAATCAACCTTTTTCCATAGAGTTATGAAAGCTTTCTCAGTGTGAAAACATTTTTCCTTTGGTGCATACAGCTGTTCATATAAATAAGTCTCAATGGAAACCTCTTTTTAAGATGTTTGTGGGTGAGATAGGATCTTTACAGGTTCTCCTTCACTCTTTTTCCATCGAGAAGATAGACCTGACACCCCCCTCCCGAAAAGCTTGTTATTTGTTGCAAGAAACCTCAGGTGATGAAAGCTGTAGAGCACTTAGAAGATCTAGTTTGTTAGAATATTCAGTACTTCATTCAGATGCAGCTAAGAGTGTTGGTGAAGGAGCATAGCAGAAATACACTTTAGTACTGTTTAGGGAGGTGGTGAAGCTTCATCAGTGTTCATCTCATCAAAACCAGTTCACAAGTAGATGATACTCATCTAATCATTATCATTGACCTAATTAAATTGTCAGCTAAATTACATGTGTAAGTTGGAGAGTTCGTATAGGCTGAGTACTATGGTTGGCATTGGAACCTTTAGTAAAGATTTGGTTTGCCTTATTCTGAATGTATGTGAATATTTAGTACTAAAATTCAATATATAGATGCTGCACAAATAGATCAAACTTCTGCATGGTATTGTAAAGGGGTGTTTGCATCTTTAAAAGGTTAACAGATTTTTCTAGAACTGTAAATACACCGTGTTTCCATCTATGCTTTTTGATTCAAATTTAAGTGTTCTGAAGACCTAAGTGTGAGATGAGTAATCAGGAGTGTCTTTATCTCATATTTTCAGACTTGTTTACCCTTGAGATGATATGGCAATATATTATAATAGAATTTTTGTGTATTTTATGATTGCAGTAGCATATAAATTAAATTCACAGTAGGAAGAGTTGAAAGTTAATCTGGGTATCTCCAAAATGTTGAGCATTTCCACCCATGAGATAAGATAATACATTTTAATACTGTCTTCAAGCCAGTAATTTATTACTGCAGTGGTATATGGATTAAATCTGGAATGTATGTGCTTATCTCACTTTTCTGTAGGAATTTTATTTGCCACATCAAAAAAAAAAATCCAGAGAAATATATTTTTTGTTATCTTCTAATAACTGCTTCTAACTGCTAACTGAGGCTAATACGTATGTTGGAATAAACCAGTAGGAAAGGAGAGGCAAAGCCAGACTCACAATTGTGGATATAAAGAGTGTCCTACATAAGTAATCTGGTATATCCTTAAATGAATAAGTTCATTGCAGATAATGTATTTAACTAAATTACTTTATCTCATAGTTATCAGTAATCCCTTTTGCCTGAATCTCACTATCTAGTGACAGTGAGTGTCAGTGGCCTCCACCCTAAGCTCAGCTGGATGCTTCTAAGGGTAGAAGGCTGTAGTAGAGACATTTAAATTTGTCCAGAATCCTGTGCTGTCTGTTTTTGAGCTTCCTTTTATTTCCTTTTTTTTTCATAAATTTCAAAAGAGTCAGTGGTCTTTTGCTCAGAGGTGCTTTGTTGTTATGTGCAAGGAGAGATACCTGATTCATCTTCTTCTTTGAGGGAAATCTGTGAGAAATTGTAGTGTGGAACTGTGTTGATCCTTCCATGGTTTTCCTAAAAAAACATGTTTTAAAGAGGCAGTCACAGTGCACAAGTCATCAGGAGTCAAACAAAACATACCATGCCAGGGGTTGAAGAGTGTGACTTTCAGTAAATTTCATTGTAAAATTAAATACAGGGATTTGTGCTATTTCCTTGACATTTTCTGGTCTCTGGATAGCATGCAAAAGAAGCTCATGTGGAGGATGGCTGCAGATTTTTCCTTTCATTTCCCAGTATTTTTGTTGGGGAGCACATATCTAAATTTTTGTAATAATATCAGTAGTTATTTCTCTCTCAAATGTTTTCAAATTTTACAGTGAAAAGGGTGTTTGATGCATTAATGCATTAATGTAGTCTGTATATCTTATTTTCTTCTTCTTCGTATTTTTCCTGGCTGTGCAATTTTTAACAGCAAGTCTGATTTTTTAGTGGGCCTCACTTTTGTTGTCTTCCTCTGGTACCTAATGTAGATGCTAATGTGCTTAGTTAGATGAGTTAAACTCTTGTCATTCACATCTCTGTTAAAGCAGATTTTCACACTTGATAAACATTTTAAAACAACATATACTTTTTCTTTTGGTTTGTACATTTGACAAAGATACATTGGGCTAATCAGCATTCTGTTGTCTTCTTTTCCTTAGGTGCATGTCTGCAGCAATAAAGGATTCTGGGATCAAACCTGAAGATGTAACATATGTCAATGCACATGCAACTTCTACACCTCTTGGAGATGCTGCTGAGAATCAAGCAATCAAGAGACTTTTTAAAGATCATTCACGTAATATTGCAGTGTCCTCAACGAAAGGAGCAACAGGACATCTTTTGGGGGCTGCAGGAGCTATTGAAGCAGCTTTTACTGCACTGTCCTGCTACCATGGGATTTTGCCACCTACTCTAAACTTACAGAAAACAGAGGCAGAGTTTGATCTCAATTATGTTCCACTGACAGCTCAGGAGTGGAAAACTGACAAACGGCGTATAGCACTCACAAATTCATTTGGCTTCGGTGGCACTAATGCAACTTTGTGCTTTGCAAGTGTTTAACTTATGCTGTCAATTGTGTGAAAAAAATTGCACCAATGATGATTTTCTGTACTGCTGTCTCTGGTGTGTTCTGTAATATTTTCTCAGCTTTGAGAGTTGCTCATTTGATACATAAGAACTTTATTCACCCTAACATTTACACCAGTAATTCTTTTAGAAAGAGGGAACTTCTTTTATTCATTTTAATAAAAATAAAGATCTATTATTTGTGTGAGGAAGAAGTTTTTGTTCTTGACTAGAGCAGGAGAAGTGGTTAAACTATGTTAGAAAAGATTTTTCCATGCATGTGACAAAGAAATTGTTTGGAGTCATTTATACAAAAGAGAGGCTGGCTAACAAGCTAGGACATCACACCTGATGAATTAACTGCTTGGTAGTACAAGGTTTATGACTGAGTTCTCCTTTGTTATGTACTCCATATAGAATTCTGCCTTTTTCCTCATGGATGGTTGTCTCGTATCATAATTCTTCCACACAGGTGATATTCAGGGAACAATAATATAGACAGACAGTTATAAGATTCCTGGCACTGATTCATTTTCTTTTCATCTTTATTCATTTCTATTTGTTGTGTTTCCTCATTGGCCATGAGCTAACATTGAGGGATGCATACAGCATGGCCTGTACATCTTCCATGTAGCACAGGGATAGAATTAGTAGGTCACCACCTACTAATTGAGTTGAGTTGTGAAATTTTGTGCAAGCATAGTAAGGTAGATATTCGAGTATGGCACTGAAGATTTCAAAAATAGTTATATAGAAAGGAATAAGTGTATTGGGAAGTATCTGGTTTTTCTGCCAAATGGAAAAGTAGAACTAGCAAAATTTGTCAAACAAGGCCTCTTTTAGGAAAAAAAAAAAACTGTCTTCAAAAGATAAATCTGAGAGAGCAGGAACACTAAACTATCCTTAAAGCTAACATATTGATGAGGGTGTAGTATTGCAAAGAAAAAGGACTTTGTCTATTCCTTTGACAACAGCCAAGCATCTTCGCCAAATAGTGGCTTGATTGATAGTGCATATGTGAGTGAAGTTTGATGTTCCCATTGGTGGGTTAGTTCATTAAAATACTTTTCACCAGTGTTCTTTTTGAAATTGTCAGTCTTAGCCTTTGACCTGTGTAAGTGGAGGCAAAATAACTCCACTTAATCTAGATTTAAAATAAACAACATAAAAAGTAGCCGCACTTCTAAGTAAATTTCATTCTGGAATGAGCTTACTAAAGGGCTATCATGAGTCTGAGCTGTACCCTAAAATCTCATTATTTATACAAATGGTGTGAATGCTGATATTGAACAGCATAATTTTTGCATTTGCTGTCTTTACTGAATAGAAAGTTAAAGAGGTTGTTGTGAAAAATGTAGTTGGGGAATGATTAAGACTACTTCAGAAGCTGAGTTCACATAAAACATTGCAGCTCAGAACAGATTAATGAATAATAAGCGTGAAAGTAAAATGATATATTAGCAAAGGGAAAATGTGAAAGCATACAAACAAGACAGAGTATGGGAATTTGCTGTCAGGGAAAATACTAACAAATCTCTTACCTTTTGCTAATTAACAATGGCAGTACAATGAATGAGAATCTGGATTGCATGCAATATAAAAGGCAAAATATAAAATTCAACAATACCCTCTGCAAATTATATGCAAAAAGAAATTGATTTAAAGAATTCAGACTCCAGGAGAGAGTGAGCAGGAGGGCAGTGAATGTGGAGGAAATCATCCAGGAAGCTTCTTCTGGAGACGGTGTTTTTTCAGGTATTTGTGATTCTGGGCAGAATAAGGGAAGACTAGATAGTGCTGCATTATTGTGGTCTGGAAGTAGAGTCTAACTAACCTCACCCAGTCTTGTTACAGAGCTGCAGACCTGTAATTAATACTGTGACAGAGATGCCTCCTTTTCCCTCTGATAGCAGAGATCGTGGCCCCAGGAGTGTTGGGTACAGGCTGCAGTGTGCTAACCATGAAAAGATAGATGATACTGTCACAAAGAAAAATAAAACAGAAACTGAAATTATTAAAAGATTTTTCTCTCTTCAGCCCACTGCAATTTAATCATCTGGTGCAGGTAACCTTTAAACCATGAAAGCTTTGTGAAAATAGCTATTTTAGGTGTTTTGATTATGAATCATTTTAAGATGCCTAGATGCAGTAGTAGAGTACCCTGTAGGGAATCCAGATTAAAAAAAAAAAACTTAATTGAGCCCAAATTTAATCCCTGTCTATTTGAAATTTGTTTATATAGTTTTCATTTTTATGTACTTTTTTTGAATCATCTCTTTTATCACATACCCCACTGAGCTGATCAGGGACTACTTACTGCTAATCATGCTTTACTATGGTAGCTGCAAACATTAAAGGAAAATAGATCTGTGTTGCTAAACTATTAAGTGGGCAAATTAACCAACATACTAAAACAATGCTCTCTCTTAAAATGCTCTTTTCATCTTCAATAATTGAGAGAGGTAAGCGTCCAGAGTCTGGATTAAAAAAGCTTCCTATTTAGACTTACAAGTCTGGAGTTACTAACCATCTCATAAACAAAACTTGGAGATGCAGGTAGGGCACTTATTTTGAAGTCTACTTCTCAAGTGGTCCAACACATTTGTGAGAGCCAAAGGCTCCAGGCAGGACCAGAGAGTGGCTGAGGCTGGAGATTGCCTAGTCCAGCCCCACTGCTCCAAGCAGGGCCAGCTAGAGCAGGTTGCTCAAGGCCGTCTCCTGCTGGGTTTTGAGTATCTCCTGGGATGGAGACTCCACAACCTCCTTAGGCAACCTGTGCCAGTGCTTGGTCACTCTCCTGTAAGAAGTTTCTCACATTTCAATGGAATTCCCTGTATTTAAATTTGTGCCCATTGCCTCTTTTTCTTTCAGTGTGTCCAGTGCCTCTTACCCTTTCAGTGGACACTACTGAGAAGAGTCTGGCTCCCTCCTCTTCCTTCCCCCATTTAATCATGTTGCTAAGACCTCAGTGGAACTTTGTCTCATCCAGGCCACACAGTCCCAGCTCCCTCATCCTCTCCTGCCATGTCAGATACCCCAGGTCCTTTATCATCTTTGTGGCTCTTCACTGGATTTATTCCAGTATGAACCCATTTCTCATGTACTGTGGAGCCCAGGACTGAACCCAGCTCTGCAGATATGTCTCTGATAAGTAGGAAAGGATCATCTCCCATGAGCTGCTCCTGCTGCTTTTCCTGATGCCCACGATGATTTTGGTGTTCTTTACTACAAAGGCAGCTGGTCCATGAGGACCACTGAACTTGTTTTGTCAAGCTACTTTCCAGCTGTTTAAAATATTGTTTAGATTTGAATCAAGGATCTTAAGCTAATATTTTTAGAAATACATGCATTTGAAACAAAAATGGCAATTATGGTAACGTACCTAAACTCATTTACTTAGAGAAACCTAATAAAAATATGTGTTATAAAAAATGTAAACAGCATATGCTTGCTGAAATCTTACAAAGATCAAGTTGCTGCTCAGGGTTAATTACTGTCTCCAGAAGCAGTTTTTTTAAATGATAAACCTAATTTCATTTCAGACTTCTGTAGCTTGTTCTGCAAGTGTAAAGAACAAATATTGCTCATGTTTACTGCAGATCACTTTAGTTTTGTGTGAAGAAGTTTTTTACTTAGGTATACAGCATATTTTTGGCTAATGAATGAATTTATTATATAATGTCTTGCCAGTTCCTAAATTATTTCAAATTAAATCTAGTTAAAGTTTGAAAGAAGCCCAGAGCAAAAGCTTTTATTTTCAGTAAAAATGGGGCTCATTGTTTACAAATATAATAATAAAAATCAACAGTAGTTATATATTGTAGTTATTTCAAGGCATCTATGGCATTCTTTTGAACAAAAAGCTAACAAACACAATCTTTGCATGCAAGTCAGCATGATTTCCTGCTTACTAGTCTTTTTCTAGCATTGATACTTTGAGTATGCTTTGGATTATATTTCATGATTTCTCAAGCCATGAGTGAGAAATGTGAGTTACAAAACATGGGTGTCTGAGGATCAGCCTTGTCCTGTCACCCTTCCCACCATGCCTGACAACCAGGGCCATGGATGGGACATTCATGCTGGGGGGCTGTGCCAAGTCCCTTGGTGCTGTCAGAGTGTTTGGGGTGCCATCTTTGTGGGACCACCCTTTGGACTCTTGTGACCAAAAGGGGAATGGGAAAACAGGTGGTACAAAAACATCCAGGGAGTTTGCTCCCAGTTCTCTGTGACCTAATTTGTCTTTCCTTTTGTGTTATTTATTTTTTTTTTAAAGATGGGCTCCTGATTGTTTTCTAAAGCTAGAAACAGTAATGAAAAAACTAGGGTGAAGGCAGTTTTATAACCTAAGCAAAATGTGCAATAGTTTCTGCTTGGGCAGTAGACACCACTCCAAATTTTGTAACAATGATTATTAATTTTAACTTGGTAGAAAGCCAATTTCCTAGCTGCAGTTATTGAACTGTAAAGAAATATGCCAATATCAATTGCTTCTAGCCAGTACTTCTGTGTAGGAAGCACAATAATTTTAGTATGATAGCTAATATACAGGTATATCAAACTGGTAGCATAGAGACTATTGCAGCCCAAGGTCTCCAACAAAATATAGTAGGAATGAAATGAAATAAAATTGCAATAAGAATGATTAAAAAAGGACTTATGCTCATGAAGGGCAGAAGAAATGCAAATGAGGAACTATAATCGAAAAAGAGATGAATATTTTTTAATATGTATCTTGTAGTTCTCCTGGAATGCTATAAAGCAGATCAGATGCTAAATAGCTGGACATCCTTGTGATAATTATTATAATTTTGTAGTTTTCCTCTTTTTGTCATTATCAGGATTTTGGTGTTAAATGTTATTGCTCTAAGCAGTGGTCAGTTGTCAGAAGGAAGGAAGGAAGGAAGGAAGGAAGGAAGGAAGGAAGGAAGGAAGGAAGGAAGGAAGGAAGGAAGGAAGGAAGGAAGGAAGGAAGGAAGGAAGGAAGGAAGGAAGGAAGGAAGGAAGGAAGGAAGGAAGGAAGGAAGGAAGGAAGGAAGGAAGGAAGGAAGGAAGGAAGGAAGGAAGGAAGGAAGGAAGGAAGGAAGGAAGGAAGGAAGGAAGGAAGGAAGGAAGGAAGGAAGGAAGGAAGGAAGGAAGGAAGGAAGGAAGGAAGGAAGGAAGGAAGGAAGGAAGGAAGGAAGGAAGGAAGGAAGGAAGGAAGGAAGGAAGGAAGGAAGGAAGGAAGGAAGGAAGGAAGGAAGGAAGGAAGGAAGGAAGGAAGGAAGGAAGGAAGGAAGGAAGGAAGGAAGGAAGGAAGGAAGGAAGGAAGGAAGGAAGGAAGGAAGGAAGGAAGGAAGGAAGGAAGGAAGGAAGGAAGGAAGGAAGGAAGGGGATAGATTGCTGACATTGAGCTTGATATGGAATATTTGTATACAATAAGTTCTGAAAGAGTGGCAGAAAGCAATAATTCTATCTGCAATTTAATTATTTTTATAGGAGTATTATAATTTTTTTTTCCTGAGGATTTTTTTTCCAAGAGTGGTGTCTGGCTTAGGGAGGCTTACATGTAGCTTGGTATAGTCTATCTGTATTTATTGTGGATTTTTTTGGGATCACCTAGGATTGCTCAGGGCATTTCTTAAAGCTGTGGTAGCAATACTTTCAGCTCTTGAGAAAATTTGTTATTGTTTAGCAAGTTCAGCCACTTCCATAATTGTTTCTATTGGGACCAGACAGATTTTCCACACTTCATGAACATCCTAAAGCCCTTTGGATATGTGCAGGGGGCCAGGGCAGTAAAACTGAGGTTGTACTTTCTGGTCCTGATCTAACAAAATCCAATCTGCAACAAGCCCAGAATGGATAAAGAGAAATACTGCTGGCAGCAACACATCAAAAGGAGTCTCTGGAGACAGGCTTGTCCCAACTCTGCCCTTTAGCCATCCATTCCTTTCACACTAAAAATTACTTAGATACTTACATCAATTAACTCACTCAATGTTAGGGTTGTCTCAGCTTTGTCTATTGAAACATCAGTGGACAGAATGATTCCTCTCTTGGTTGGAAAGTAAAGGCCAGAGCTGTGCATAAGTGGGTAAAACTGAATTTGATCTACATTCTGCAAGCCATCCTTTGGTTTAAAAAAATAGTCTTAAGCATACCTTTAATTTAAATATCAGATGGGGTATATTACTGATTTTCACTCTTTGTATCAGAACATAAGGGAGTTGCCTCTGTTTCCCTTTTTGGAAAAGAAAGAGAGTAACAACCTTTGTCATGGATGCAAGTCAGTTTTTGTCAGTGTATTTTTTCACATTAATGTAGGCAAATTACTCATTGCACAAGCCCTTCTTAGCAAACTATATGGGGGTGGAATTTATAGAAATAGCTCTTGCTGAATTTCTTCAATAACACAGAGAGAAGGATTCAGATTAATTTAGAATTAAAAAAAAAAAAAAAAGATAGCCAGAAGTTCTAAGAAAAACAGATTCCTAACACTGCTACTAAATTTTATAGGGAATCCAACAGAGCAACGAAGACAAGGAGTAGTAATTTCTCTATTCACATCTGTTTCAGAGACATTCTCTTTGTAATTCAGCAATATAAGGTGGAAAGAGAGTAGAGGACACCTTTGTTCTGTTTTAGGTAGCTGAAATGTGTGTGGAAGAGAGTGTTCAGAATAACAATTGGTGAAGCCCTTGAAAATAATAGAACATACTCCCCTAGAGACAACTGCAATATCCAACAAACTAGGTGAAGTTACTGCTGGATGCATTTGGGATTCTTGCCAATGTCATGCTTATAATAGGAGTGAATAATTTGGCCTTTATTCAATTAATTACTCTTTGTTTCTCCTCTGACTGGCAATGATTGGTTGTGATGGTTGTGTTTTGAATGTGAGTGCCTTTCTGCTGGGAAATGGACTGACACAAAAGATCTCACTCCCAAGGGTCACCTTGCCTTAAATAATCATGCTTACTTAAAACCTTAGCTTTATTTACTATTTAGAGCCACAAATTTTACAGGGCTCCTAGGAAGAGCTGGTCACCAGGTCACTGGGACAGCCTCTTTTCTGTACTGAATGATTTGTTCCTGGTCTGGAGCAACACTGTCCTCTCTAGAAACAGATAAAAAGGTAGTATTGTGGTTCGCATGCTGTGAGCCAGGGTTTGCTGGCTGATAGCCAGATTCATTTCCCAGCACACTGATCTGTCCTGGAATGCTACAGATTCTTGCACTGGGCCAAATTGGTCTGTACCTCATGATGGATGCTATAGGATCACTTTAGGAAGAGGTCTGCTGTAGGATTTCTGGGAAGAATTTTAATATCTCTTCCACTCAGCTCCAGTAGGTCTCCAGAGGAAACCTTAAAAAATGCCCTGGTTAAAGAGTGTGTGCTTGATCCTCTGGCCATACTCAGTGTAACAAGCTCCAGAGGCATTTCCACCATTAGTAAGTGCTCATGAGTAAATGGACTTAGCAGGCTGTTTGTCTGTGACACTTCAAGGTGAAACGATTGTGTCACAGCTGTCTGAATATTAAACATTTTAAACTATCATCAACTGTCAATCTTATGGGAAGAAATTGAATAGGCCTTTGCTGCTTTGAGAGGCAACTACTGCTGCCCTGAACACTCCTGTTTGTCCATCTGTAATGGGTGATGCTGGGGGACCAGTGCAGAGCCTTCAGAAACCACAGAAGAGCATCTTCTGAAACTGGGTAAAACTGGTGAGCCCCCATCTGCTGAGAACAGCCACCCCCGCTCCCCGAACGTGCATCAAACTCAGGCTTGGCTGGTTAGCCTTAGGGTGAAGCTTAGGGTTTGGCCGAAGGTATGTCCATGCGAGGAGCAGTTTTGCTGGAATACCTCTTTTCTCTGCCTCGGAAGCGGGACCCTTTTCCGCGGCACCATGCCGCGCTGGGGCCGGCCGAGCGGGGAAGCTGGCGGGCCGAGCTGGGTGAGCACACGATGGCAGCAAAATCCCAGTTATCCCGGAGCTCGGGCCGCCGCAGCGCCCGGCGCCCCTGGAGGCACGGAACGGCTTGGGATGGCAGGGACCGCTAAAGGTCATCTTGCCCGATGCCGTACAGAGAGCAGGGACACCTCCCCCCCGACCAGATTGCTCAGTCATTGCTTCCCTTTCGAACAGCCACCGAGCCGCTGCTTACAAAGGAAAAGAGCGGGGCACAGAAGAAAGATTAAACACATCTCATCCAGCTTTTGTTTATCCTTCATAAAGTTAATCTGACTTCCTCTGTGCGAATTAAACTCGAGTTTGCACTGACTTACTGAAGGGCACAGACTTTGAAGGGATCAGCAGCTCTTTAGAGCCTTGACGTTACTCCATTAAGCACTAGAAGCACAGGCAGAGCAATGAAGAGGGGAAATGATTCCATGTTTCCTAAGCAGCATACTGTGCACTTGCTGAAAGGAAGGAAATATGAGATTAAAGAAAAAGAAATTGTTTAAATATGCTTGGATGTCTCTGCTGATGCAGAGAGGGCAGGAGAGGTCCCTATTACTTTTGGCTCTAGCCCTGAAGGAACCATAAAGCTTGAAATTAGGAGTATGTTTGGGATAATTCAATATTTGCTGTGACTCACTCTTCTTGTTTTGGACCTTCTTCATGAGTGTTTTAGGACCACTCATTTCCCATTATAAATTGCGAATTAATTGAGACAGCTTAAGAATCCATCTACTTCACTGGATATTGAGTGTGACTCAGACATTGTTCCTGCTCTTGTTCCCTTTCTCCTCTGGCTACATCTCTTGACACCTCCATTCTGTGTGGAGTGGCCTAAAAGACTGAAAGAAAGGAAAATTCTCCTGAGAACTGTTTCAAAATTCCTAAATTGCATTCAGAGGCAAATCATAACCTTTATTGCATAGTTCTTGTGTAGAGGAAATAGTAAAGAGAAGGGAAGATTAAAAAAAAAAAAAAACATAAAGAAAGTGATTGCTCCTTCCTCGTGCTTCTTTGTAATGGACCAGGTAAAATACACCTAAAAAGTTTCAGGGATTTGGTTCCCAAAGATGCTTTAGATGTTTGAGGTTGAATTCCAGACCTGCTCTGGCAGAGGGAGGTACTTCCACGGCTTCTTTATTGCAAGTGCCAGGCCCCAGGGCTGGGGGCCCTGGGCTCAGGGCTGGCTCAGAGCTGGTGTAGTGGGGGCTGCCCGCTCCTGCTGAGGGCAGAGGCTCTGGGAGGACTGGCCCCTGCCTGTAGGAGCTGCTTTTGGCTGAGGCCATACTACAAGGCCAAATGCCAGGTCCTGCACTTGGGTCACAACAACCCCAGGCAGTGCTACAGGTTTGGGGCAGAGTGGCTGGAAAGCTGCCTGATGGAAAAGAACCTGGGAGTGCTGGTGACAGCAGCTGAACATGAGCCAGTGTGTGCCCAGGTGTCAAGAAGGCCAATGGTATCCTGGTTTGTGTCAGAAGCAGTGTGGCCAGCAGGACCAGGGCAGTGATTGTCCCCCTGTACTCAGCAGTGGTGAGGCCACACCTCAAATCCTGTGTTCAGTTTTGGGGCCCTCACTACAAGAAAGACACTGAGAGGCTGGAGTGTGTCCAGAGAAAGGCAACAGAGCTGATGAAGGGTCTGGAGCACAAGTCCTTTGAGGAATGTCTGAGGGAACTGGGGTTGTTCAGCCTGGAGAAAAGGAGGCTCAGGGGAGACCTCTCTGTGGCTGTGTGACAGGGGTTGTAGCAAAGTGGAAGTCAGCCTCTTCTCCCAGGTAAAAAGTAAGAAATGGCCTTGAGTTGCCCCCAGGGGAGGTTTAGATTGGATAGCAGAAATTTTTTTTCATGGAAAAGGTTGTCAAGTACTGGAATAGGCTGCCCAGGGGAGTGTTAGAACCACCATTCCTAGAGGTATTTAAAAGATACATGGATGTGGCACTTGAGGACATGTTTAGTTGTGGATTTGGCAGTGCTGGGTTAGCAGTTGGTCTGGATGATCTCAGAGATCTTTTCCAACATAAACTATTCTATGATTCTATGAATATCCCCAGGCTGACTCACAGTTATCTAAGATGGTGCTTTTTGAACAACCAGTGAACTCTAGAAATGTTAGGGAGGTCAGCTTCAGATATCTTTCAGATCCTTTCCTGACTTTGTTGCTCAAAATCTGCCTACCCTAAATTGCAAAATTGCTACTGCTTTCAGCAGGAATAAGGCTGTCAGTCTGCTCAAGAGCTCCAGTACTCTAAGAAACCTGTCTATTGCTATAGGTGTGCTTGCACAGTGACTTGCGTATCTCAGAGGGAAAAAAAACCAAATCAATCAGCTGAGAGAGCAAAGTGGGGTTTTTCTCCCTGATCTATGGAGAACATAACCCAAACCAATCTCCTCTAAGCTAATGCAAGAAGCCATACATCCAAGACACAATGATGTCTTTTAATTGACTCTAAACACTAGCCAACCCTTTGCACATCTGTGCATATGGTTATGTGTGTGTCAGGACCCTGTGGGCACCTATAGGCTGTAATTGCCCTGAGGGCCCTCAGCTGGGACCCCCACCCACTGGGATGTGGTCCTGCACAGGACCTATTTAAGCTCAGATCCAGCACCTAGGCTCACCCTGTGTGCTATGAGTTATCTGTGTGTCTCAATTGTAGTCCCCTGCTCTCCCTGACAAACTATATGTACATTCTGCATTGGTGGCAAATCCCAGTTAATTTCCTAGCCTTTGGCTGAAGACCACCAGGTGACTGATGGGTTCTGTTGCTGTTTATAAAAATGGCAGATCTAATCAGGGAGATGAGCAAACTCTTGCTAAGAGGGGACTGACTTCAATGTACAGGTACATCAGATCAGTTACAATAATGCAATAGCTTTATGTTGTTTGCAATTTTAAAATATCCTGATAAAATATGAGAAGAGCTGGTCTTAGCCCTATGTGTTAGTCTCTTTGGGTAAACCACATCTAAGGAAAGTATTAGTACATTTGTCAGTTTCTGCATTTTGTTGAAAGTGTAATTTAATTTAGGTTAGTGCTGAAGGACCCAGAAGGTCAGGATCACTGTGCTAGGTGCTAAACATGCATTTCATTTCCCAAAATCTAAACAAATGGACTGATAACGGAGCCATTCAGAAGGTGAGGTAGTGTTGGCCCTAACTGTGCTGTTGAGTCTTTTCAAAGCCATTGATTCTCCAACTCAAACAAAATGTCAATAGAATCCTCAAATTTTCTGTATTCAACCCTGACAGTTTAGAATGAAATTTAGAGTACAGGCTACTCCTTACCAAGAGCACCTTAGAATATTTGATGCTTTGTTTTTTTGCTGGTGCTTTGGCTCTAAAGTTATAGACAGCTTGGAAATATATGTTCTACTGAGTCTCTGGGGTTAGTTACTCATCTGTAGGCTTTTCCATCATTTTGAAATATGCAGGGTATGGTTTAGGAAGTAAACAGAGAAATAAATTGTTCATTCCCAGCATTTGTTTGAACAGAAACACACTATCTATAACAGATGGAGGGTTCCAAGATTATTCTAGTGATAGATAGATTCTCTTCTCTTTGCTTATTAGTAAGCAGTTAAATCAATTATTTGCCAGCTATACTAGTCAGGAATACTTATTCGATGAAGTAAACAGTATTAACTTGTCTGTTCTGATGCAAGAGGCCAGGGAAATAAAGAAAGTGAAGGAGATTTAGACCAAGGTGTGGAGAACTGAATAAAGTAATGATTAAATAGGCATCCTAATAGTAGACTATGAAAAAAAAAATCATTTTAACTGCTTTTTGTTTATGATATATTGTTGTCTTTGATACATTTTTCTCCTAAAATGTTTCTGTGCTTTGTGATAGCTGGGCTGCTACTGAGAGAAAATGTAACAGCAGATACTGAAGAAAAACTTGTGTTTGTCACATTTCCACTGTTTTGCTGCGTATTTGTTGTTTTCGTAAACACTTGTTTCATGAGATTCAGAAGAGTTTTCATTGTCTTCTGGAAGGTGTATTTTAACAAGGGACTTGTTGAAAGAGAAGTTTTGTTGACTGACCCCTTTAAAAGGGGAGTCAGAGACACAGAAGAACACCAGAAGTCAAATATCTTGGCCAAAGCAAAGGGAGTTAATGAAATACAATATCAGCAGAGAATAAGTGGAATGCTGAATTGTTCTAGGTCTTGAGAACTAGAACTGGAATACATTTCAAAAGACAAAGAGTGGATTATGTATCTGTTCAGGAGGCTTCTGCCACCCTTGTTCTTATGAAAAATCGGTAATATATTAATTACCTCTGCAGCCTTCCTGGAGATGTCATGTTAAGCTTAAGCCACTCCCTGTCGGTGTCTTAGTGAATATTCTACACCTGGAATTCAGCTGTGTGGTCTCTTTCAGGGCTTATCTACAGCCATATTATTTATGAGACAAAGTCACCATTTCACCAGCTATTTTTGAGCTTGGTCGTAGTTGCATTTAGCAGCTGATTAATTAACCAGGGGGCTGATACACCTTGGTTTGTCTCCTTGCCCTGCAAAGCTGTGTCCCAAACAGGTGAGAGATGTTCATTGCTTGGGATCCAGCTCTATCCATGGCTAGACGATGTAGGTGTGTTCTTGCAGAAACTGCTCTTGTTCAGAACTTCTTGTTCAGTAATATACATTACTCATGGCAAGGGTTTGAAGGATATATGAAGGTTTTGAATTTTATGAATGTTTCTAGGCTTATGTCCAGCATACATGCTAGACATAAAGCCTAGAAACATTCATAAAATTCTTAACAAACACCATAATTACAGGTGAATTCTCCCTCAGTGCTTAGTTCTTCCTTGGAACTATTCACAATATTTTGAATTGTCTCTTATTCTTCCTCTTCCCTGGTAATTTTTTATCTTGATCCAATCACCATGTATGTTGCCTTGGACTTAGTTCTTTCAGATTTTCCTGTCAACCTTTGTTTTGGAGCAATTAACAACAGCAATAATAAAAAATGATCGCCACTTTTTTCCATGTCCTTTTCATGCTTTTCAAAATATTTATATTTAATCTCTGGAGGGGTTTTCTGCCATAAGAATCCTGAAATTTTGTTTGAAAGCTTTTTTATCTTTAAAAAAGTAATCTTGAGAATTTTATTTGGTGGTTGTGTTACGTTTATTCCAAGCAGATTCAGTTTGTGCCAAAAAGTCAAGTAATTGAGTACTAATCTCAAACTGGTATCCTCTCAAGATCAGAGGGCCTAATAGCCTTGCATCAGTATCACACTGCACTGAAACATGGGGAATGGTTCAGAACACAGAAATAATTTTATCATATCTCCTACCTTTCCCAACCATGCCATGCTTTTGATACTAATAAATTATTTGACATTGTCACTGGGGGCTCTTTTGTATTAATGCAGACTAGGGCTATCTTCCAGTGTGCTGTTTCCAGTAAGGCTGGGATACCTGATAAAAAATGAGAATAAATGTCATGTGCAGAAGGCTTTGGATATGCTGGTCTGACAGAGCAAAAGGTTGTAGTTGTCTGAAGCTGAAAATCAGGAGGCTAAATTTTTCAGTATATATTCTGTGGGAAGGGGTTTGGGTGAAGCATAATGTTTGGATGGGGAGCCTGGAATATTTCTGTTTCAATTAAGAACATGTCTGGGCTGCTAATATTAAAGTGTGTTGATGGCTCAAGTTCAAGATGAAATAGGAACATGAACAATGACTTGAGAATTGGGCTATAGGTTAGAAATTATCCTCAGGGAATTACTCCAGAAAAGGTTTGTTGATAACAGGTGATAAAAAAACCCAACCCTCAAACCAACAAAAAACCCAAATACTGGCAATGGTTCTTTAGCCATTCTCCTTTCTAATTTGTCAAGGTTTCTAGAAGTTTTCACTTTGAAACATGCATTAGGAATAAAGACCAAAGAGATGGAACTTCATCCAACCTTATTTTATCTGTGTTCTTTGTAATGATTGATAATAAATTAAAAAAAAATATTCATATAGGATCAAGCTGCTATTTAACTTTCTGAAAAGACATAAATATATCTACCTGTGCTGTATTTTCTTGAGTTCAGGCTCAGACCACAAGTAAAATTGTGAATTACAAGAAAGGTTTTCAGTGTTCAAGATCAAACAGAAAAAAAGGTCTGTTTCTTATGCATAGTATGAGGGGGAAAAAAGAGATGGAATACAGAAGGGCATTGTAGAAATAAGTTGTCCAGTTTGTCATTTTGGAGGAAAAAGCAGGCTTCAGAGTTCCTCAGAAGTGTTTTAGAGCAGGGTGCCCCCAGAGCTAGGACTGAAGCGATGGCTTAATGGAATCAAAAAGCAAGTCTGTCTTTTCTTGTTTTCCTATTTTTAATGTCAGTGGTGCTTTGTACAATTCACATTGGTCACGTGAATGAAATGTATGTTCACTGAAGTGATTGCAAGAAGGTATAGATTTACTAAAGGGAGTGATCAGTACTTTTTATTCCATGTGCTAAAGCCCAAAATGCATTTAAACCCTCCTTTTTTCCTTTTTAGTCTGCATGTGTATTAGCTTCCCTTGAACTTCAGATATTCTTAGCTGCATTACATGCATGAAAATGAATCTGCATATTATGCAACAGGTTTAAATTTAGCAAGGCATGTTAGGAGGCATAAATTTCCTACAGACCCATGCAGCTTTGGGATGTGCCAAACTGACACTATAGCTGCCAATTATTGCACAAAGAGATGCTGCTTGTTCAAAAAGAAAAAAAAGGCAAAATTTGGAGTGAGATCCTAGACCTACTGATATCAGTGGGAGTTTTGCTGCTGGGGATTTCAAAAGCTGATGCTACCCTTCTATCAATTCTTAACAGACAATTAAATAGAGACGATATTTATCTACCAAGATTTAATGTCAAATGCTTAATGTTATGCTTTTTCTGTGTGCAGTAGATGAAGTATTTTCTACTTTTAACAGGCTTACCTGGAAAAATAAAGCAAAATCTGTTTTATATTAAATGTGTTCACTTTCCATAATTTAAAAAGAAAAAAGGAGAGAAAGGACAGAGAAAATCAATATAAGGCCACAGAAGCTCAAAAGCTAGGATTATAAAAATGACACAGAATCAGATGAATTGTTACCACTATCTCCAATAGTGCCTACTCCCTTCTTATTTTTAAATGGATTTAATTTGAGTTTTCAAACTGTGCATAAAATCTTGGTAAAGTTCTCACTGCATTCAAATGTGTCAGCATTTCCATACTGTGATTTGTGATATTGCACTTGATGCACTAACTGGAAACACTGGATTAATTAAAAACAGCAAGTATACACTAATAGTGGGGAAAGATTGTAAATCTGAGTGCCTGGCATTTGGTTTCTACAAAACTGAAATAATCAATACGAAAATGTTGGGAGGCTGAAATGTTGATTTTTCGCTGAGAAAATATTTTGAACCCATTTGTAAATCTGTCTGCCTGAAGTGCTGTGGCACACTGTGAAAAGGCACATCCATCCCCTTTGAAGTGTTCTGGTCTCCCTGTGTAAAATAAAGCTGTGCTTTGTCCTGTGTTTAGGTGTTCTGTGTATCATGGAAGTGTCATGACTGAAGCAGTCTGGTGGAAAGGTCCAGGCTGTGAGAGATCCAGCAATAGCTCCGTACCCCTGGAGGCTTTACATAAAATGTAAATGGAAGCATTTTGGGCTTGAGCTCCAACGTATTTTGACACCTTGAGGTTTGAAGGGAGGGAGGGGACAACTTTGCATTCAGTACAAGTTGCACGTACTGCAGCATCTGCCCTGAGATGGAAATATTGTTCATGGGTAAGAGTTTCCTAACGGAAAACAAATTCCAATTTCTGATCACATCAGTATTTTATAATATTTTTCAAGAAAAAGAATTTTTTTTTTTTTATTAAAACTAAGACAATGTCTGCCCTAGAGCATATCCCATATGAATAAAACAATATTTGTTTCTGGTAATATTTTTACATAAGTCAAATGAATGTAATGTTGGATTACTACTTTGATATCTTTTGGGGCTAAGCATTGCTGATAGAACTACAGAAAATCTGTCTGCTTGTCCTTTCTGATTCCTTATAAACAGATTACATCTGCAATGGGTTTTAAGTCTCTCTGGCTCAATAGATGCTGCTTTGACCTTGTTGCATGACTTCCATCCTGCTCTGTCTTCTCTTGCCTAGCAATGCCTTTCCACACTTTGCTCCAAACTTACTAGCCAGTCCTCTGTGCCTTTGAGATATTCCTTCTGATTCACAAATAAACGTGAAAAAAATATACTTGATGAAATATTCCACATGATCCCAAGCTGACTGGATGATTGTGGATCCTGTTACATGTCCAGCCTTGCTGGAATTTTCAAAATTTTGAGCTATGAGTCTTATGGTCATTTTGCTGTTTGTTTTTTCTCATTCTTCTGGCTTCTGTTAAATTGAAATGAGCAGATTTCCTGCATATCTCTAAAGAAAATGTAAATTTCAGTTCAACTTCTCCACTGGCACACTCTTACTTTTCTTGATTGACTTGATTAACTCACTTGATTTTGTGTTGTTATATTTTATAGGCTTTTTTATAGAGCTAGGTGGAGGTTTTTAAGGATCTGGGAGAAGAACATGCTTTTTTATAGGACCTGGATATTTTCAAGTATTTCTAACAATGTTGGATATATTTTTTTGGGTGGAGGTGAATGGTGGAGGGAAAAATGTTATTTATTTTTCATTTTTCTGGAAGATATGGTGCATGTGACACTGCACTAAGATTTGGAGATGCAGTTTATCTCCCAGCTCTCAACTGGAATTAATCTTTTGCTTCTCCAAAAGTCTGTTTTGAATCAGACAGTGCAGAAACTTGACTGGATCTTCAAAACATCAGACTATGGCCCTCACATGCAGTGTTCTTACAAAAGCTCCTCATTCTAATCCAGACAAACCTGTTATGCATTTTGAGCTTTAATCTGAAAGCAGACTTATGCTTGTCCTTTAAAAAATTCTTTCAGAGTCTTGGTTTGAACAAAACAGAAATAAGCCTCTAAATTTTGAAAGGTGTTGCAAGAGGAACTGGATTTTCCTCATGTTCCTGCTTTCATGCAGGATGTAAAGATGAGCTATTAGCCTTGAACAGCACTATCACAGACATCAGAAAATTCAGTAGACAGGTGTGAAGTATATTTGACAGTGGTCTCATTAACACAGAATTAAATCCATTGGTTGCTATCTGATGGGTAAATTTTGCTGTGCATGTGCATGAGTTTTGTTTTCAGGGAAAGATCAGTTAATCTCTGGAGTATATCCTAGAAATACAGTACATGCCTGTGTGAAACTTAAATAATCAATGATTGAAAATTTTTTGGTTCATGGGCAGTGATTGGAAAATGTACTGCTTCTGTCAATTTGTTTCTATATTCAGAAAGCTGTGAAATATCAGACTTGTAGATCCCATCAGCTTTATCAACTTCATGCTGTGCTATTTGGTTTTATTTCTAATAGGAATTAGAAAGTCTTGTGAATCACTGGAGTTAGAGATTAAGGATCTGGTTTTCAGACAGTGGGGGGTCTGACTGCATTTTAATGCTCGTTTCACTTGAGGTAGATGCTGTTTTCACAAGTGTGGCAGTTTCCATTTAGGGGCACTCCAAACAAAAAAAAAATTGATTATGTAGGAACTGAAGCATCTCAGTGCCATAATCTCAGCCTTTTAAGCATCTACTTGTTCTTTGGATAGCTGGTGACTAGCTTTGCAGTCACATTCCAAACTCCAGGGGAAAGGTGATGGCAGGGGTTTAAGCACTCCCTTCTTTCATGAGCAACAGATCAGATTTGTGCTTCAGACAAGCTCCTTTTCTCCTGAGTATCCCCGTTTGCCTCTGAGTGGGTAGGCAGGCACATAAAGCAGTGGTAGTGTGTGAAATGCCAGCAGCTGTGTATGAGTCTGCTCCCTGGAGCAGCACCACTTTTGCCACGTCAGGGTGATTCAGATGCTCCTGAAAATGATTGATTTCACTGTATTACAAAGCAATCATACTTTCCCAGAAGGGTGGTAGAGATGTCTACTTTGTTCCAGAGGTTTGCCTCAACTATTTCTTTGTAGTTAGGAGCAGACATTGTATAGCATAACCCTACCTGGTATACCAGTTTTCCTGGCCAAACTGCTGACTCAAAATCTACTTTGATTTTGTTACAATATGGAATGACTTTTTAAAAGTTTTCCATGGCAGACTGAAATATCTGAGGGTGGATGAGTCATCTTATTTGCCTGAGAAGCATGTTTTATTGTAGGAAACTAACATCTCCTTTCTTTAGGAAAATATGGACATTTCAAAAGTTAAAGAGTAATTCTGCTTTTCTTAGAGCAGAGTCTTTAATGAACTTGAGTCTTTGCTATGGGGAAATAATCCCATCCCATCTTATGGTGTCTGTTCTAGTTTGGAATAATCAAATGAAAATTCTTAGAGCAAAAGCAAGAATAACAACCACTTCCATGTAGCAGAGCCTATGGTGAGGAACTCTCAGGCACTGTGTTTTCCTTATGCAATTCTTAGCATAATGGAATTTGGTGACTAGAATATGAAAGCCTCTTAGTGCAGCATGGAAGATGGTGGAAAGAAAATTAAATAGGCATGTAGTGACGTGCTCTTCTGTCATACAGAACACAAGGAAATCAGAACTGGTGAAGCACACAATCACTATGAAAGAGTGGTTTCATGTAATTTTTGTATTTCAAATTAATTAGTATGGAAATGTACTTGCACTCTATAAGAAGACCCACACTAGGGTCTGCAAAATTGGTCTCTAAAAATTGGAAAATTTTCAGAATTAAACTATACATTAGAAGTGCCCTTTGCACGCACATCATAAAACCCCCTGCAATTACAAGGTTATATACTAGGTTAGTTTATTTTGCTATTTTAATCCTTTAATATGTGGGATATATGGTGCTTGTTTAGGACAGATGAATTTCATCTCAGTTTAGCTGCTTACCAATTAGGCACATAGCTTAAACCTGGTGTCTAATTGTTGTCTTGAGTCAAAGGGGAAATAGAAGGAGCTCTAGATGGTTATTTTTCCTGCTCATCTCAGAAGATTACCTTGAGTGTGAGTTGCTGCTGGAGATGTCTGTATCTCTTCAGCAAGAGCAGAGTCTACCTGACTACATGAGAGTGGACTTTTTGTACTGCTAAATTTAGGTGGGATGTATCCTGCCTTTAATGGGCAGCTGCTCAATGTTGTATTACTGCCTGATTACTGTATTACTGCTTCAGTGTTCATTATGCAGTGCTGGTCTTTATTGCCATGTTGGGTAACATCCTGTTCAAACCCAGCTCTGAAGAAAGAAGTATTAATTTCCTCTGACCTTTTCTACAGCATTTGTCACTATTTTATCTGTGTGTTTCACAATCATTATTCTTATAGCCACCTTGAGACATACTGAGGTACTTTAACCCTCATTTTATAAGGCAAACTTAGTTTTGGCATCTCCTTGGGTTTTGAATATCTGACTTTGCCACTTCAATGCTTAATTTTCCTAGCTTCTTACGGAGAAGTCCTGAAGCACAAGAGTAAAGGGAAGGACTTAGCTCCCAAGCTACATTTTCTGTGCTGATTTAGGGTGACTTACTGTGTTGAGACTTTGGTCAGCCTGTGAGGGTCAAATTAAGTTAAATGAAGTATTTTCAGTGTTCCAAAAGAATAAAATTGCAGCCAAGATTGGAGTTTCTCCTCTGTCTGTAAGAACTTGCAAATTCTCTTTTCTCAAAAGTTACTTACTTTACAGAGACTTAATATTCTGGTTTTTCCAGAGCTCTCACAGGCATTTCTGAAACATGCTGGAAGGGGAGCATGAAACTTAGAAAGGGTTTCCTTTGTCATGAAGGTGATGTCAGGTTTAGGGATCATTCTAGCTAACTGAAGGAAGTTAGAACCACTTAAATGATTGCTTATATTAATGGATACAGGTAATAAGGGGATTAAATTATATTCCTTTTCACTATGGGCAGTCTTTTCTAATATTGATGAGCTTCTTATGGAGATCTGACTCACTCTGAGCTTCAAAAAGTGTTTTTTTTTTTTTTTTTTTTTTATGACAAACAGTAGTATTTTCCTCCAAGAAGTTTTAAGTCTGGTCCAAAGCTTCTGTAAAACACTCATATTGAGGAAGATAGAAGAAGACTTTATCCTGAGTAGTGGAAGCCATAAAGAATGGAAAAGAGATGTTTTTAACAGGAAATACTGAGAAAATGTTTTGTCAGTGCCTGCAAATAGAACTTGTTGTCTGCTAAGAAACTTTTATAATGTAAAAAGGGAACTTTCCAGTGCACACATAGCAAGGAAAAATTGTGTTCATGGTACCATTTCTGCAGAATTCTTACTTAAAATAAAAATAAATGCTGAACTCATGAGCATATGAGGTAGGAATTTTAGCACTGACTGCATGTTAGTTACCAAAATGAAATTATTGCTGTGTTGGGTTACAGTGAAAAGTTCCTATGAAAACTGTTGTTGAGGTCAGGGGTTTACTTTTGGGACTGATTGTAGGGCATATACTGAAAAACTATATCTAATACGCTATTCTACTTCTCATTCTAAGCAAGAGAGAAAGTTTTGTTGGAGACTTTCCAAGTCTTCATGGCAAGAATGTTTAGTTTATTTGATACATACTGTTGTGACTTGACTTATATGTTTTGCAATTCATAAATGAAGAAAGTATTTTCTTGCTTCCAAGATATGAATGTGGAATACCTCAGACTGTTTGAAAAAAACGAGGTTACAGAAATAACCCAGACAACTTTCCTTCTATTTCTTATTTTCTAATTTCAGTTTTCTGTGTGTGATTTTAAATTCTCCCTCAAAGATCTGTAACTATGGCTTACAGGTTTCACTGGTCTTGATCTAAAGATCTTGTGTGATGTTTCCACACTTTCTGATGCTTAGTATTTTTTCTTGAAGTTAAGTGTTCTTTAACATTATGAACTATCATTATTTGAGGTCCCATGAATTGCAAAGTAATCTGAAGAGCTGTGTGATAAAAAGATTCCTGCGTTTCAATTCAAGTTCCATTATTAGCTTTAATATTACTTGATGAGATGGCAAAAATTCTAAAATCAGAAAGATTGATTTATTAACCTCTACAACCTTTAACTGTCAGGAAACAGATGAAGTCTTATTAATGATACATAGGAACTCATTTTAAGTCTCAGAAGTCAGATATTTTCTTTAAAAATGCCCACTGGAAATTAATCTGCAGTGAGCATCATAATTCTTTAAAAGTGTTATTGTATATGTGCCAGCATATGTGAAAACATTTGTCTTTACATCACCCCTAGGAAAGCCTGTATTGCTAGTGGCCTGGCAGTTTTGAAATTGATTGATCTTTTCTGCTGTTGTCCTTTTTATAATGGAAGCAATACCTAGCAAAGGCTGCAAAACTTTGTACTGTGAGGCTGTGTAAACCTGGCTGTGGGTTCCATCACTGAGGCACCAAAGGAAATTAGTTTTGCACCTACCTTTTATCTGAACTGAAAGTTTTGATATAGCTTGGTGAAGTTGCTTGCTTAACTTCTGCATTCCTCTTTTGCTGCCATAATGCACACAACTCTTCTTTAGGAGACAGAAGAGGCTCTGAGTGAGACCAGATCAACACAATGCTCCTTCATCCATTGGGATGCAGTACCTGTCCCTGCCTTTGGAAGATGGAGTGAGGTTTACATTTTGTGAAATGGGGTGGTAAATTTAGTAAGAGAGCACATAGTTACAATGGACCAGAAAATGAAGGGCAAAACCAGTAATCTTTTGTAAAGTGCTGTGTATTTAAAGATGAGGGACCGAGACCTTTATTTTGGATTCTCTCACAGGTCGGGGGAGAGTTTGTACACAAGTACATACACGTTTTGGAGAAAAACCTGATCATTTTTACTACTCAAATTCACTCCATATAGTCGTACTTCTAACTAGCATAATCACAGCTGATTTGTTGCCACAGCTGATTTATGTTGTTAGTTGCTTGTGTGCCTGGAAGACTTGGATAATTATCACAGGAAAAAAAAGAAAAAGTAATCATTTATCTGTTGTTATACAAAAAGACAAACATCTTTTTTGTATGTAGCAGTTTTACTTTTTCATGATCTACTCCACACCAGTTTTATGTGAACTGATAATCGTGCATTAGATATGGAATAATTCAACTGTTTTAGTTTAATATAATTTTATCTCCATTTGAATACATAGTATTTGAAAATATCTTCTGCTAAACAAGAGTACAGTTTAGGAGTTCGGTTTTTATGAGTAAAAAAACATAGGCAATATACTGGACCATGGCTGTTAAATAAAGTACAGAGAAAGAAAGTAAAGAACTGCTGTTCAAGATATTTATAGTTTCAAGCTGATGGTATTGGTTGCTTTGAAATAGTCAAGATACTGAGGGTGGAGAATTAGGCAAGAACTTGCTGAAGGTTCAGCTATCTTGAAGCACACTGTCTTCAGCTGTAAGAACAGAGGAATAATTTCTGCTGCTGGTTTGGAAAAACACTCCCGTTCTTCACTACCAGTTTAAATATTTCACTAACGGACCCTAAATGGATATGTAGTAAATTTGGTGATGCAGATGACAGAAAAGGAATATCAAATTCAGGAACTGAGGATGATTGGATTTTGGCTTATTTCAAGCTCTTCAAAGGCATGCCTCAGTTGGTAACTGTGGAGAAAGGGATCTGAGAAAGTGATGCATTTCACCTTACCTTTTTAGATTCTGGTCCTCTTTGACATGAAACTGTTTAAACCTTTGGGATAGGTGAAACAAAATAATTCTCTTCCTTGTTTTGTGTGTAACAATTTAGCATTGAGATTAACAAAATGTTGTTCCAACTGCCAGATTTTGGACAAACAGAATCCCACCAATGGTTTTTTTGTCTAAGTGAGTGCTTACAACACGAACAAAGTCTAGAGCTTGAATATCAGAACTGCAGATTTCCTGTGCTTAAAGCATTATTAAATACAGAGATAAATCAAATGAAATCCTACTGTTGTACTGAGTTCCTAAGAATTTGTCAGTAAAGGTTACTCTGATGAAATAAAAATATTTTTGATAGTTGGAAGCACTCACCTGTGCAATATAGAAATATATATTTGTGATGCAGTCATTGAGAGATCTATGAGAATCAAGTTCAGTGGGAGTTCATTCTTCAGGATAAGATCAGTTTAATTATTTCTAAATATATTTTTAGTATTTTTTTTTTCTTCATATTGATTCATTTACAGCACTATACGGTTAGTGTCCTGGAAGGTTTGACAGCATGGAAGTTTTTGGGATGAGCACATTTAACATCCTGACACAATGGCTGCAATTGACAATTCCTTGCAAAGAATACCATGGTCATTTAAAACACATGAGGAATTTAAATATCTTCCATGATAGCAAGATCTCCTGATCAGAAAAGAGACTAACACTTTTTTTACAAGATATGTTACTTGAGAAAAGCTGACTCTGTTGTTAGAAATAAGTAAACATAGAATTATACACACACTGGTGATCCCCAGGTGCAAAGATGGACTAGTTGTTGGAGGAAGGGTGGTGGATTATGGTATTAGAAGATAAACAGTTATGCTAGAGGCATTATTGAAGGACAAAAGAACTTTGTGAGGAATATATAGCTCCAAGGAATTTTGGAAGTATCAGGATTATTTAGAGTTATTTTAGAAACAACTTTGAGAAAATAGAAGGGAGGGTGGTATGTAATTTTAATAGAAGACAGCCTATAGTTTCCTATAGCAGATCTGGTGTTTAAAGCTGACAATAAGGAAAGAAGACTGGAGAATCTTGATAAGTTGTCAAATATATTTAGACATGAATAACTGGTGGTTTTTTTCTTTCTTTTGTTCATGGTTTTAAAATAGTTATGTTGTTCTGTAGAAAGAAACTAAAACAAATTATCATTATTTCAAGCCCCAACAGATAAAGCTTTAGCTTTGACTCAAGGTTGCCATGCTGCATATCCCTCCAAGACATGCCTTAGGACATTAAAATGAGTGATGTAGTCTGTCAGCTTCTACTTGATAGTCTATTCATATGTTACCATTTGCCTTTCACACTTCAGTATCTCCAACACTCAGGACGGGCATTATTATTCACCTATGCCTATCACTGAGATACTTGCCTTTTTAACAAATATACCGTGTTTAACTACAGTCTGAAATGAGAACAGATGCGATGTGGTGTGTGTTGATACTCATGGGCCATAGCTGGCCATTCTCAGAGTGGGTGGAGATGTATGTCCTGAAGGGAGGTTACTGTTGTTGACGTGTGGGTAGAATACTGAAGAGCAGCTTATTTGCTGTACTCCATTCTGGTGAGCTCTCTCTAGAAAATGCAAGCATAAAATTATGTATATGGAGTGTCTTTCTTTTTAAGAATTTTGCACAAAAATGAGCACTTACTTGTTATTGGGCAGCAATAGTAACATGTTTCCTTGAAGAGTTCTCTTACTCCCAAAGCTTTCTTACGGTGTGGTATCCATTTTTACTTGAAGCTCCCTATAGGCATGCTATGGCCTGACACCACTATAGTCAAAACCAGCTGTTCCTCTGATTTTTCTCACAGTTCTTTTCTGTAAGATGTGCTTCCCTCTCTCCACCTTGCTCCTTTGCAAGCTACTTTGGCCAGTGTTATAACAGTCTCTCCTTTTTAATAAACATTTTGGAACAGTGATTGTCAATCAACACAGACCTTTGGATGTTTAAATGTTTTAGACTTCAGAGCACAATCCAGCATGCTCTTGTTACTGAGCTTGCATGGCTTAAGAAGTTCCTGCCTCTTGATTTCTATCTGACACTCTCCCCTGCCAAGCTCTGGCACTGTAACAGATGGGTTGAGCTTTTCAGTCAGGGACTATGCTCCACTGACTGGTCTGTTGTACATTCTGTGTACAAGTATCGTAATACACAGCCCAGTGATGATTAATCTTTCTCACATATCAGTTGGTTTTAACATCATTATCCCTGATGTATTACCAAGTATCACAATTGGGGTTTTAACCCAAAGACCACTAAATATTGTGGTTTGATCTTGTATGGATTCTCAAGTGAATTTCTGAACGAAGAAAAATTCTGAAAGTGTTTCGGAAAAACTACACTGAATCAGTCTACTGAATGAGTCTTATTTTTGCTTTCCAGTTTTACTTGTAATACTATTTAGAATTGTTGGCTATATTTCTGTCTTTATGCAAATGACTGCCATAATTACAGTTGAGTAAAGGGCATATCTTCTGCTTACCAAAATTTTTTCAAAGCAATGGAGTACACAATGCTAACATTATTTTGCATTTTAATAATTTCAGTACTGCACTTGCTAGATAACTTCTATTAAAAAACCCCTAACAAATCACAATTAGCCTACTCAAATGCAGTCACCTTTTCTTCATACAGATTAATTCAGACAATATTTTGTGTTTGAGTACACAGATTGCTTTAATGTTACTGTTTGTCCATTTAGATTATTAGCATTTATGCAATGTTGCAGAACCATGGCATTCTGTCTACTGAAGTTAGAGAAGTTTTATTGCAATAGCACATCTTTGGATAAGAAACCTCTCAATTGTGTCTATCAATGCTCTCTCACTCATGGCTTGTACACACAATCAGCAACAGTACCATTTTATTTTATTGCAGGTCTTATGTATACACTTCTTAGCTCTCAAATAATCAAGGTAGTTCCAAAATTAACTAGCCTAACATGTGCTGTTTAGTATGGGGATACCACGTTAATGAGCAATGATTAATACCCTGCTTCAGGACTGGGGCCAGAATCTTTAATATCTAATAATTTTTGGTCCTTCTGCTTTTTTATGCCCATAATCAGCAGGGTTATTCAGCCTGATTTGTTTGATGTTCAGATTAGGCGCCGAGAGGTTCCTGACTCAACCTGCCTACAGTCCCTGATTATTGGCAGAGTGCATGCCTGCTGCCTACACATGCACCCTTAGAAGTGAGTGAGGCAAGAACCCCGGTATCTGTCAGAAATGCCCAATGGATTTTTAGAGGGCTATTCAGAAGCAGCTCTGTCTGGTACAGCTTGGACTCCTTTCTTCTCTTCCTCTTTGCCTTCCTTCCTCCCTCCCTCCTTGTCTTTACTCAGGGACATATAATTCAAGAGCTGGAGCATGGCACCAATGGAGACAGCACTGTATTCCCAAAGCTAAAAGGATTGCTGCCATTATATAAAAGCATTGCATAGCAACTTTCTTAAATCAGGTGGGGTATCGATTGCTTTTCTGAAGGGGCTAATTGAATCTGATAACTCAACAGAGAAAGCAATTTTTTTGAAACACTGCCTTAAGAACTGTATTATCTAAAAGACACATTAGATGGATGCAGCAACCAACATTTTTTATCAATAGCTCCAAGAATGAAGACTGTTCTTTAAAGCTGTTAAAATACAAATATTTTGCATTTCTGTTCCAAAAAAGTGGTATATTAAGTAAAAATAGTTTTAAAAAGCTTTCTTATTTGTCCTTAAATGTAACTTCCTCAATATGCCTTTCAAAAATAGCCTGTGCTTACTAACATTTACAGAAGGCTCATGTGGAAATTCATGTAAAGTCAGGACTCCTGATTTAGCAATTGCACTTTACACCTGTGCTTAAAGCGAAGAATATTTCTGAATGCTCTACTGGATATGACCAGGAAAAAAATTGATGTGGAGTAGATGTAATATCTGATTTGAAAATATGCCAAATGTCCAAACTCCTGAAGGACGTTTGAGCATTAGTGTATTAATAAAGTAAAAAGTCTTGTTTTATAAATGCAAAGCTGATCACTGAATCTTCTGGGTAGTTTCTTGGACTCTCCAGTAATCCAGGGCTAGGGGGATTTAGGAGATAGTCAGGACATGTGGAAAACTTGTTTGTTTGTTAGTTTGAAACATGAAGGAATGAAGGAATATTATCCCCTGGGAGTGATGTTTGTTGACTTAGCAAAGCCCCTTGAAACTGAAAGCCATTCCCAGATTATTACAGCTCTTGAACAGAAGGGTGTGACAATCATAACATTATATGAAGATATATGAGAACATAAGTATTATGTTGACCTGAAGAATGAACAGCTGGATGCTGTTCTGATTTAGATTGGTACAAAACAAGGTGATTAGTTGTCTCAAATTTTGTTTAACTCATCTATGGATGCTGTAACTGTGTAACTTGGATGAGGAAGGATGTGGGCTTCAATATTGCTTGAAAAATAAACAACTGTGATCTTTGCACACAACTTGCTTCTATTGAGTGGATCCTGTGTAGGAATGCAGAAATAATACTGAAACTGGGGAGGTCTTCTGTGAGCTAATTGGCCTCAAGACACAAAAGGAGACAGAATTTGCATCAAGACCACTAAAGACTCACGTGATTAATTACTGTCCTACATGGGCAGTTAACAGCATCCCTCAGTATGATTGAACCTGGTAACCCTGAAAAGTACCTGGACTAAGTATTGACCCATAGACTGGAATATCAAACCCAGAACTAATGGAAAAGATAAAGGGATGGTTGCAGCAGATTGGAAAGGCTCCATTTGAGAGATTTTATAAAGCTGACATCCTGAAAGCATATACTATCCTGTGATTACATCCATTTGGTCTGCCAGGTAAAGCATAACTCATGCTACTGGAAGCCCCAGACTTGCAATTTGACCTGCTGTCAAGGAAAGATTACATCTATTGGAAAGCACCTGCTAAGTCATAGCACAGCATGTGACATGGGTGTTTAGGTTCTGATCTCGGGACTGATCCCTGGTGTGGCCAGCTTTAAGATTGCACAGAATTGTGCTGTCTTTGGATGAGACATCAAAAGCAGTTGTTGAACAGGATGGCATTGAGAAAGTTTGAAAGATTATGAATTGCAGCAGGAGGTGATAAAGATTTCATCTTTCAAATATTTTCAAATTCCATCTATTTGAAAAACAAAAGAAATCATGGTTATATCAGAGGAATTATTTTGGGAGGAACCTGACTTGGAATGGGAGATAACCACTGCAAAGGTAATTTTTCTGAAATCCTGTAACTGGCAAAACCAAGAATTCATAATTTGGACCCAGCTTGTATCCCAAGGCTGTGGAATTTTCAGCTTTGAGAAGGATATCAGTAACATCTGAATTGAACATTAGAGGAATTCCCCATAGAAAGCTCATTACAGAGGAACATCTGAGAGCTAATGCCTACCCAGCCACAGAGTTTCTGATTAAGGATAGGCAACAGACTCAAATCATGCAGATACTGCCAGGTGGAGAATGAGAGCTGTGCACATATTATTGCATACTGCCCTGTGGTATAAGATGCTAAGATTAAGAGACATAACCAACTATGTGACATCTAGATGAATGAAGCTTAAAAAAAAAGGGTAGTATTCCAGGAAGCAATGTTAAAAAATGAATAAAATGAACTATGTAAACCAGATATGGTATTTAAGGAATATCAGGCTTTTGTAGTAGATATCATATATATGAGAGTAAATCAACATATTTGGAAGACAGAATGACAGAAAAAGTAAAGAAATATCAAAATCTTAAAGTTCAAGAACTGACCAAGGCCACTAATGTTTAATTTATAGTATTTCCTTTAGGAGCACATGGAAAGTAGTATGAAGGAAACAATTAATTATTAGATAGACTAGGACTCTGTACAGTTCCTGACAAGAAAAGGTTGTTCCTGTCATCATGCACTTTTTACTTCATTGGACATTGTACGCATGTTTGCTATTTAAACTTGGATTGGTTTAAGATCTTTATGAATTGAATTGTGGTTGTATGTACTAATGAATTATACAGAAACTTATCCCTTTTCATCTATTGATTGAAGAGCAATGCCACTGTGTATGCTGCAAACCAATTATCTACTTTTATAAAGTTAAAATAGGAGGTTGTTGACAGTATGTAGAGACAACAGTGGACTTGGAATGATTGTCATTCATCCTGCCAGAAAAAAACAGTTACTGGTCATAGGTGAATGAGCTGTCTTTCTTAATGCAGAAAAGCAACATGTATAACTTCATATAAAAATTTGGTAAATAGTTTTCAAGGAGGGCTTGTATCTGGCTTGGAAAATGACACTTTCACTGCCTCACACTCTTCATTCCAGCCATGCTCACAAAACATCTTTTGACAATGAGCCTGTTGGGGTCACCATTGTTCACTCTTCCCCTGCTACAGGAGCAATGTGGTCCCCTCAGCTCAAGAGATGCTCCCAGGTTCAGCCTCTCCACCTGGGCTATGTGAGAATTAGGGACAGAGGTTTTTTTTCCTCTCCTCAGAAAGGACAGTTTGGTGTGCCTGTTATTGTTGACTTTGTCAGCCCATTATGTTAAGCAGCAGAGTTTCTGCTCTGGTTTCAGTTAGTTTGAAGCCTTGGTGACTAAGTCTTGTTCTTGCAGGCTGCTGTAAAACAATGTAATAGGCATATTTACAAAGGGATCCACGGGGCTTTAGCTACACAGTACCCATTAATTTCAGCAGAACAGTCAAGATCTTATTCTCTTTCTGTACTATGTCTTGTTTAAGGTACATTTAGTGATACTGACTTTTATTAGATTTGTGTGTTACATGTTTACTTTCTATAACATCCTGTTGCCTTTTCTCTGAAGGCATCACAGAGATAAAGTTGCAATATGAGTTTTCTTAATGAGGTACTTCATGAGTATAAATTCATAACAGTCTTGAAACACTAAAGATTCTTTCAGATTGGTGAAATTTCTGGTTCAAAGGGAATCTCTGTGTCTGAGGCTTAGTCATAGAATCTCCTGAACTGGAAGGCACTCACAAGGATCACCTAAGTCCAACTTCCAGCTCTGGTTTCTATTTCTTCCTTGACGTTTGATTCTAAAACTACCATCACAGGTTACTATTATATGACTATGGAACCTAAAACAAGATTTATTTGAGTCTTGCTATCCTTTACCAACAGTACGTGAGGAAGATTTTCAAGTACTTGACTGTTTTCTCATTTGCATCTTTAAGCTACTTTTTCAGAGCAAGAAAAATAATAAAGAAATTACCCAGCACTACAGAACATAGCCTCTGTCTGATTTAGTGGTTCTATTACCATTGTGATTCATGGCTAATTCATACAAATGAAATTAGGTTATATATTGCTATTAGGAAATTAACATTTCATGAATTTAATAAATGTTTTCATGGCTGCTCTGAAATCTAATTCCCTGGCCTAAAATGTCACTGATGTCTGCTTGTTTTAGGCAAACCAATTTAATTCAGTTTAGTAGTGTTGGGAGAATGTTAGCTGAGATTTGTTTTGAGTGGAGTCACTGCCCTTTTCTTCCACCCGTTGCCCCCCTGCCCTGTCCATCTAAAATGCTGTAATGTTAGAATGATGCAGGAAAAACACTCTGTTAGATGACCACATGAAGGAGAGAATGGCATACTAGTTTACATCATCAGGATTGGAAGTGTCAGGTTGTTAAGGATAAGCCTATCGGATAGTATATATAAAAGTTAATTTATGGTATTATGCGTAGGCAGTGGTTGTATTCTATTAACTTGAGGATATGATCATTGTGCTGTTCTCCCATAATATGATTTTCTTAAAGGCCCTCAGCAGTGTTCATTGCAGCCTTGGAATGGGTAATATTAAAGGTTTTATTCGATTGTGGTAAATATAAATATATAATATTACTTCATCTCTAATTCAGATTTACTCATTTTATGGATTAAACAAGGATGTCTTGCTCCATTTGAGTATAAACCTCATTCTTTTTTCTTTGTGTACCAGCTTCTGAAGGATTCTGCAACATTTGTTCAATCTGAACTAAGACCTACCCTGTGCCCACACCCTACAACCTCCCCTTAAATAATTTGCACAGTTAAATTTTATGGACTTCATTTTGAAGTTCTGTCTCTGCCCAACTTTAGTTTGGTTATGGTACCCTGGAGCAACTGAAGCCATAGCCAAAGCCCAGAAATACAGGGTTTATTTTTGTCCTCTGTTTTTGGCACAGTTAAACTTAATTATGGGGATTTTTGTTGTTTATTTTTCCTCCTTTCCCCCCCTGCAACAGGGAGCAGTGAGAACTAGGAGGAAGGAGAGGACCTCTTCTCAAGGGCCATGCTTTCATGCCTGGAGTGCTTGTGGAGGGTCTGTGAGAGTGGGATGAATCCTGATCAGGTTGAATGGAAAGATGGGGTGGAGTTGGGCTGGAGCTGAATCTGGATCAAAATTCTTCTTATTGGTGAAATTACTTAAAAGAAGGCTAGATCAGTTATGGGATTTTAACTTAGAAAAATAGGTAAACCATTATTTGTCACGTGAAATAAATGGCTTGAATACCAAATGTCAGGAAATAACCAGCTGAGCTCTGAAGGGAATCCAAAGCCCTGAAGAAAATTGGCTGTATTTAAACTGCTCATCATGGTCAAGCTTAAAGGCCTGGCCAAGCCCCAATGTGCTTTACAACTATTAGTTATGGGTGATGGTGCCAAGTCTCAGTCCAGCTCTTTTGCTGTGCTATGCCTGAGGGATGCTGGGTCAGTGCCTGAGCTTGCCTCTCACTGCTGAGTTTCTTGATTCTCCTTAGCGCCAAGACCAGAGGTTGTCCCTCGGTGACTCGGTCCCCCATCTGGCTTCCCTGGCAACAGTAGGGGCTTGGGCGAAGAAGCAGGATCAGGCCCTAAAACCTTGCCTGGGAGATCACAAACCTGCATACATTTCTTTATACTCTGCATTTACAAATATGACCTCCTTGAGCCATTAAACAAGAGAGAGCACTTTCTCCATTTGAAAGGAAGAGCCTTCTGTGACAATTCCTTTCACAAAGACTACCTAGCCTTTTAGGTAGTCCATTTCCATTACCTGCAGTTTTCCATGTTTTCAGTGTACTTGTATTATTTCAGGAATCCCTTTCCAAGTGGATATCAATTTCTAAATAATATCTGAGCTACTCCTCACTTGCTCTCAAAATCCATTCCCTGAATCATCTTTAATAGGTGCCTAAAAGACATATACGATGCATTGTTAATTGGCAGCTGGGGATCACTTATGATTATTGATTTACTTTTAAATTACTCTGACAAGATGAGGAACAATAAACCTGAGCATGTAACTCACTTTCATAATGGTATATTGTTGCTGTTATCCTCATGTCCATAAATTCATATCTGCAGTTTGCCTAAAATCCCTGACTTGTTTTTGTTCTGATAACCCTCTGCCAGCAGGCAGTGCTTTCCTGTCTCGTTCAACGGCAAATGCAATATTCCCTTGATACTCCTTAGAGAAATGGAAAGAATCTAAAGAAAAGAGTTCGTATTTTTAATGAGGTTTAGTTTGCAATTCTTTGAACAGAACTGACAAAATGAAACATCAGATTGTAGCTTTTTTTTAACCTACAATCCTATTTGAAATGAAAACTTACGTTCTAACATGGGAATGTTCCTGCTAAAATGTCACAATTTTTTTGTGTTTATTTTTACTGTTTTTTCATGGGCTAGATGCTTTTTGATTGATTATTGATAAAAATGTCTCTAAAAAGAATTATACTTTCCATATATTAGTGGGAGAATGTAACTTAAATTATTTATTCATGTAATTATGCCAATCCTGAATTATATCCAAAAGTAATTAAGAAAATTCTAAAAGCTCTAAGCTTTCAGGCTTTGTGATTGGCAACATTACATGAATTTTAAAAATGCTCAGATAAATTTCTTTCCCTAGTTGAGTTGATGAATGGAACTTGATCGTGGTGCATGCCTGTGTGCTGACTTGTTTGCCTAAGAATCTTAATGGGAAGCTTTGTAAACGTTAGCAAACAAAATTCAAGAAGAAAGGGGAGTTTATGGCAAAAATCCCAAACAAGTCTTCCTAAAATCCTCTTGTGGCCAATCTTGAAAAGAAGAAGCAAAAATACTAACAGGAAACTGCAGCTTGTAACCAATCTTGGGGCCTCCCAGCTCTGTGCCATCGCTATGGGTGCTTTGGTCCCTGATGCTGCCCCAGCGCTTACACATGAGAGGCCAGGAAACTCTGAGCTGATGCACTTATGAATCTCTGATAATCTTAAGCATATTTTTTAATCTTAATCTCATTTTTATTGCTTGTATTAGGACGAGAGATATCCCAACTTTAACTTTAGGCCATCAGTGCATTTGAGAGCTTTGTGAGTTCCTGTAAAACACATAGTGGTAAAAGAATAAAAAAGAAATGTTTTGCAAATGGAAATAATTCTGAAAGCATGGCCTCAGATACCTTACCTTTTGGGCTCTATATTGGAACTTCTAAGAGCCTTAGAACCACACGGTGTAAACCTGCGTTTACCAAAAAGCAGCTTTCCCAAAAGGAAGCTCAAGTAGCCTGAGATTGCAGATTAGATAACTCTGCTTCATTGCTGTGTGAACGCACTTTAAATTACTCTGGCTTCAGCTGGAGATTCAGTAAATTGATTGTTACTTTCTAGAATTTGCAAACAGATTATTTCTTGAAGAAATGTTGTTGATTTAATGCTTTTTATAATTGGTTCTTGATTCTTTGCTGAGGTTAGATCCTTGATTTGATTTTAAATTTGGCAGCAACTTCTTTGATTCTTAATTTAAGTTACAGTTAGAAATAATTGAACCTATGGCATATTTTCTTATTTTTATTGACTTTTTTTGGTTGTAATTTGTTGTCCCTGATTTTAATAACATTCATGAAAAGAGGTAAAATCAGCTTTCAGTTAGGAATATGGATCTTAAATTCTCTAAGATTACGTTCACTTTTTTAGTTCTTGATTCATAAGACTCAGGATAATATAATAGCTAGGTTTATGTTGATTTTAGTTTTGATATTTTACCATATAGATGCATAAAGATTCAGGCATACTGTTTCAGCTAAGCTGGAGTGTATGGAAGGGAATATAACCACTGTCTGGTGATGTGGTTGTGCAATAGGTTCATACAGGCCTTATTTGATAGCAGGTGAAAGCATTCCTTCTGCTTCAATTCCTTCTGTTTCTATTTTAGGATAGCTTTGATCTTATTAGCTAATTTTCATCCATCCTTTTTGTGTACTGTTAAATAAGGGTATAAGAGTAGCAGCTGCATCCCAGTGGTTGGAAGATTTGTATTGATGTATGCTCCCATTTAAAAAAAATAGTTTTGTGATGTTATTTTGCTTTTGATGAGACAGGTTAGGTAATCCTGATGGGCTTCTGTTTCAGAAACTGTATGGAGGGGTAGAAAGGTGCCACTGAGTAGGCTCATGGAGAGAACTGATTTTTTTTTGTGATATGCAGTAGAATAACTAGATACTCCTCAATTTTGTTCCAACTTTTTTGATAAGGAGAACAAAAGCTGAGGGAACCTTTATGGGGAAGGGCCAGACTTCTGTGCTTGGAGCAGAGCCTTTGTGCTCATTTGTGGGAGGGCTGAACAGTGCAGGGAGAGATCTCAGCTCTCTGCAAGTAGTAGTACAGGGTTTGGACACTGCCTATGTTTTGTACCTCGTCATTAATTTTCTTAGCTGTTGTATCCCTGCTGGCCTCAGACTTGCTTTGCACAAATCAGATTGCAAGTATGGACAGACCAACAGTTTGGAAGGGGCTTGCTTCATTTCATGCTTGCATTTTGGATGCATCACGTGATGGTAGATGTGACACAGTGACCTAGCTTTCCTTACACATCTCCTGGTTTTTAATGAGAATTTTAGATGGATAAAAATGGCATGGAAGAGCTCCCACATCTTCTCTTATTTGTCTTGTCTGTTTTAGGGGAATATCAATATCATAAAAACTGACACCGTGAAGGGGTTCAAGCTGCTTAGTGGTGTAGGTTTAGCGTAGAAGATCTGGACTATGACCACGATCTTGCAGAATTTATTCTCTGTTTCCATGTAAGCGCTGCTAACATGGTTTAAGCTGCAGCATTAAAGAAACAATTTTTGAGTATTAAATATCTCTTGCATGTCAAGGTTTTGATTTTGCTTTAATTCTCCCACCATCACTAGTAGTCACTTGTTTTCATGACTCTTTTGGTCTGTTGCTCCACTCCATTGGCAGGATATTAAAACTTACTCAAATGTGAGAAACAAATTGCACATTCCACTGATTTTAATAAAAACATACCTAATCTATTCCAGGAGAGAACATCCCCAGCTTCTTATGGAAGGTACTCAGTTTTCTTTTATAATCCATTTAGAGTTCTTGTATGAATTAAATTAGAGATTGCTGTCTGCTTTTTGGAAAAAAAAATATCTGTTTTTCCAATGTAAGTTTAATATTATTGACTATTTTAAGATTAAATACCTCTACCAGCTGACAAAGGATTTTATACTTTTGACCAGAAATTTTCAGAAAATCTGCTGCAAAAGCTGGGAAAGAGAAAACAAAATAATCTTTAAAAATCTGTTAATTATTTTTCTGGAGCATGTTTAAGCCTACAGCTTACTCTGTCTCAGAGATTTAACAGTTTAGGAAGCCTTATCATTAAGCAACTGCAGGAGATGAATTTTTTTCTAAAACTGTGGAACCGTGGAAGAAAGATATGTCTGTATCCATGACTGATCTGCAGTGCTGTTCAGTTGTTATATGGCTCTGCTAAATGTGTGCAGTTCAAGGCAGGGTTACTCCCTGATAAGACAGAAATTCAGGCACCAGGACTGTGTGAATATTTATGTCTGCAGTTTCTTTACACATTCTGCTTAAGATTGACTGTGGTTCAACAAAAAAAAAAAGACATTTGCAATACCTGATTTTTGCAATAGGTCATGTTTATAAATGTGCTAATTTCTTACTGCTCAAAGCATTCTAACCTTTGCCACTCTCCTTTGGCAGCCTCTTATTCTCCTTTCTTCAAAAATTAGCTGTGTGAATGTTTTATTGTCTACTTCTTTATTATTTTCTGTATTTAAAGTAATACACCATTACTTATTGTCTTCTTTCAGCTGGCATTCAGTCTGTTGTTTCCAAGTGACTCCAAGTCAGTCACCTCTTCTAATTTCTTTCCTTACAACCAGATCAGCATCTCAGTTTTCATCTGGTTTGAACTGCATCAGATGATGGTTGTTGAGGCTGAGAAACCATGTATTTCTGGAAGGGAGTTTATGGCTGCTATTGTTCCACCTCATAACTAGTTTTTATACTTTTTAATCTTCTACGATGCTTTGGCTGCTGATGGCATCTTTCTCCGACAGCTAAAATTACAGAAGACGTATTGGTGGCAAGAGGTTTTGGAGGATTTTCTGCATGGTAGTTACACACACAGGTTGTTTATTATGCCTAGCAGTGTCTGTGCACTGTGTTTCACAGGATACTCCTGGTTGCCCTGTATCTTCAGGCTTCCATGGGCCTCACCTGACTGAGGCATCTCCTTCATGCAATGGGCACCACTCATCACTGCTGCCTGTTTCCAGTCTGTTTTTCTCATTTCTGGGGTCAGCCCCACTGTGCCAGGCTCAGGGCCCAGCAGGGCATTTCTAACCCAGGTGATGTGGTAGGTCAGAGATGCCGGGCTGTGTACCCAGGACCAAGCAGCTCACCTGGGGCCTCGCCAGGCAGAGCCCAGGCATCCCAAATCTAGCATGCAGCTCTTTATAAGCACTGTGCCAGGCCCTCAGATACTTTTTCCTCAGCCTCTTCTCAGCGATTATCTTCCCTAATGCGTCCATCATGATGTGTTAAATTGGTTAATTAACTTTCCACTGAGCATGAACTCAGGCTCCTGCAGCTGGCAGCATTAGGCGTTCTTTAGATACTATGTAACTTTAAATGCTGTCTCTGATTATTTTCCTCTTACAGTAGCAGACTTATAGTGCATAGCCCTTGTTAGACCCTTGATGAACTATGCATATCTATTAGCCTACTATCTAGACACTTATCAGTCATATTCTGAAGTTCCCCACTGCTTCTGTGGCACTGCAACTAAAATTAGATGTACTATTTTTTCAGGTCTGCACCACATTAAATCTACATGGCTAAGCAAAAATGGTTTAATCTCAAGAGTTTTTTTCAGAATTTTTCTTACAACATGCTCTACATAGTCATTGATTCATTCAGTTAAACAGCAAAATTAAATAATTAATTTTCAACTATAAAATATTACTAGGTATTTTTTAGGAACTGAGAACATTTTATAGCTGTGGAACAACTCCAAATAAATCTGCACACTTGCCTTTTCTGCTGTTGTGAGATAAAGACCCTGTGATAAAAGTAATTTTGTTACTCTGATACCTAAAATTGTATAAAAAAAAAAACCCGAACACAATCCACCTGAAAGAAAAAGATAAACATGAAAATTCTTTTTCAATACATACACATAGCTATACATGCATGCTGGGGCCTGTGCATGGTGTATATGCATATATATATATATATGTATGTATGTATGTACGTATATATACACATATATCTGTATCTATATCTCCTGTTGATCTTGAGAAAGGTTCTATCCATATGGACTATTTTATTCTATAAAGTGAATACAGGCAGGAATGTGTATCTGAGGATTTTCCTGGAGAGGCATGTGTGGCCCTGCGGCACAAAGTGCTCTTACCTCAGTGCTGGTCAGTCCCTCGTGCTGGGTGGGACTCCCTTGGCTGCACGCTGCCTGTAGGGAGTGACTGGTAGAAGGTCAGGCAGCTTCTGGCCTGGAGTGCCTGAGGCCTCAGCATCTTTCTTTGCTGCTGATCCTAGATGATTGCATGTTTTAAACTTTGTCTTGTAGTATACAAATGAGTCACATCCTCTTTCCTCACCCTAAATTTTTTATTCATTCACATTACTTTGATATACTTTGTTGGATTTTCTATACGTTATTCTTTTTATACACTGAACTTTCCTTTTTTTCATTGTCCTACAGATTTCAAAGAGAAATAGTGTGCAGTGGTGCAACAAACATCTTATTTCTGTGGTTTCTTGGTTCTCTGGTTTAGAGGATTCTAACTTAACTTCTATCTTTTTTCCCCTGCCTTCCAAAATATGGTTAGAAATGGCCTTTTGTTTTTTTTTCTGAAAGAGCTGAGCTATAAATTAAAATAACATACATGCTCTTTGACATCCAGGAATTACAATAATATAGCAAACTCAAGGAGCTTTAGAAATGTATGGATTTGTGAGTATTCAGACATTTCACAGTTTCACTCCAGTCAAAAATAAATATGCAAGTTATAACCAAAAATTCGCAGAAAGACTATCTATGCTCACATAAATTAGAAAAGCAGTGAACTGTAGGTAATTAAGAATAGCCTGGATACTGCAATTCTGAAAGTAGTGTGAGTATATAACTACTTCAACTTATTAGCAAATAGTTGAACCTAAGCTATTTTCAAAACATTTTATATCTTGCTGTAATGAAACTGTTGGACCTAAGACCTCCTTTGCAAATGTTCCCATCCACTGCAGTGCATTGGCTGTGCAAAATTCTGTTGCTAGGACACGATGCTACCAGAACTTTGTCTTATTTCCTTCAGAACTGATATTTTAACGTCTAAGACCATGATTCCTTCTCAAAGATCTGCTCAGGTTGCTCATGTTCCTGTGTTTACTGCTGGATCTCTATGTTAATGCTTGCTTACATATACAAGAGAGGAGAAGAGACCTCTATTTCTTCCTCCCTTAAAATGAAATGTCATACAATCATAGAAAGGCTTGGGTCGGAAGGGACCTTAAAGATAATCTATTTCCAAATCCCTGCCAAGGGCAGGGACACCTCCTGCTAGACCAGGTTGCTCAGAGCCCTATCCAACCCGGCCTTGAACACTTCCAGGGATGGGGCTTCCACAACATCTCGGGGCAACCTGTTGCAGTGTCTCACCACCTTCACAGTGAAGAATTTCTTCCTGATACATAGTCTAAAGCTACCCTCTTTCCATTTAACTCCTATCACTACATGCGCTTGTAAGAAGTCCCTCTCCAGCTTTCTTGTAGGCTCTCTTTATAAAGTCCCCATGGACCCTTTCCTTCTCCAGGCTGAACAACCCCCACTCACTCAGCCTGTCCTCACAGAATCAGGTGCTCCAGCCCTTGGATTGTCTTTGTGATCATCCTCTGGGCTGGTTTCAGCACATACACATCCTTCTCATGTTGGGGGACACAGGTAAGATGTTGCTACTTGTTTCAATTGTGGTTTTTTTTTTGGTTTTTTTTTTGTTTTTTTTTGTTTTTTTTTTTTATGTTGTAGCTGTGTCAAGGATATGAATGAAGAATAGAAGTAGTTGGAAAACTTCTTATTGAAAAACTAGGAACAAAATATTAGCAAACATTTGCCTAAAATACATTTGGGTTTTCCTAAGTGATGATAGTGGTGGGTATGCTCAGGAGGTGAAATCACAAGAAAGTAAGGAAAAGTTAGGACACAGGTGTTAGGATATTTTTCCTATGGGTGAGAATGTAATCCTAGAGCATGGAAAAAACAATTTACTGAGGTGAAAATTATTATTATTGAAAAAGATCTTGAGAGAAAAAAAAATCTCTTTTACATGAGAACTTGGATGAAAAGGTTGTTTTTAGTGCCTCATCCCAATGCACTGCTGGAAGCCAGACAGAACCTTTTACTTGCCCTGATATGGCTGTTTTGTCTTACAACTTACTTACAACTAAAACACCTCTATGTGTCTAGTTCCTAGGATCATAAGTTCCCACATGTAATTTCTTTAAACATAATGAAAAGCAATTTTTTTTTTTTTTTTTTGCATGCCTGAATAGCAAGTCTTTTTAAGAGTCAAGTCTTTTTAATAGTGGTACTGGAAGGCATGCATATACAGCTACAAACACTTAGAAGCACACTTTACTTCCGACACAGCTAACTGACCCCTTGTGGCTTCCTGATGTTCAAAAAGGGAGAGGCACAGTAATGTTGAAAGTTTGGAGTATAATATGTGTACTTTGAGCTGCTAGAGAGAAAAGGGTGAGTGTTTGATTTTGCATGTTTACATGGGGTATATGTAGCTTAGGAGCCACTCTAAGAGGATAAACCTGAAAGGAAAATTTATTCCTATTGGGTTGGAGAGTGGCTTTAGCTGCCTCGAAGATGATCCCACAGCTTGAGCTGCCTTCTAGGGGCAATCCTGGATGCCAGCTCTGCACATCATGGATACTGCAGTTAAGGGCAGCCAGCTGAGCAGACTCATACTTGCACAGAATGTGCATTTAAATGGAAGTGGTTTAGGCAGAGTCCACTGCATGGTCTGAGTTTCCCAGCATGGGTTGCATTCTTCAGTGGAATGACAGCACCCTTGCGTGAGACAAATAGTATCCATTAGAGTTAAGTGCTGCTGCTGAGCTGGACTTGTGACCTTCAGCTGCTTGGCAAAATGGGTGCAGCATTTGTCTGTAGCTAATATTGCTTAGTTGTGTTTTTTTATTTTATTTTATTTTATTTTATTTTATTTTATTTTATTTTATTTTATTTTATTTTATATGCAATAGGAATTTCCTTTTTTGCTGATGGAGACTTCATTTATCTGGACATGGCTTCATTCTGAAGTGTCTGGGTTTTGTCTGTAAAATTTTTTGCTTGTTTGTTTTCTTTACATTCCCAAGGCAGGAACTGCTTTTCCTTTTTTAAAAAATGTGTTGTAAGGCAACTTTGTAAAACTCTGTATTATAATTTTTATATGGAAGGAACAAAAAAATGATATTATGCCATCCTAATAAATAATGTAATGTGTATTAGACTCTTCATTCTTCAGAGCCCATGGAAAGAATCTGGCTTTGTGTTTGTTACTGGCTAGTGTATATTACAAGAATATTTTTGCTAGATTTAAATCCAGTGGTATAAGATACCATTCTGAGTTTTCCATATACAATATAGTCATACATAAAATGTCTGCCTCCTGGGCAGAGAAACCAAGCAGTAATCATACATCTGAGTCACAGAAATAAAATGGACTTGAAGGGCCTTTAATGCACATTTCATCTCTTGTCTTTATTCTGTTTCAGCTCCCAGGCTTCTGGTTTTGCAATAACAGAGGCTGGAATTATTTTTGGGTGGGCACAAGATGAATGCTAACAATCATCTTCATCCTGGGATACTTTTGCACAAAAAACCATGAGTTGCAATAAGTACTCTCACTACTTTAGAACAGTTGTATTGACTCTATGGACTATTACACCAGTAAAATCTGTGAGACTACACCATACTTGCCATGTCTCTTGGCACTTTGAGGATGCTCACCTCTGCTTTTTAGATCTCTTTGAAAGCTTATTTATGTATCCACAAATTTGTTTCTATCTTTGCTAACCTGAGTAAAGTATTTTGCACAAGCTGTTCATTTGAACCTGTATGTTAAACTCTGGGGAATTGTTTGAGTATGTTTTTTTGAAGCAGATTTTGTATCCCCTTAAAATGGGATCTTTAGACTGTGGAATCACAGGTTATTCTGACATCCAGAAGACTTGGGCTTTATTTTGTTCCCTTCCAGCAGGCTTGGGGGTTTTGTTAGGGTTTTCTTTTTTTTTCCTGTTTGTTTTGTTTTTGTTTTGAATATGTGCACCCTAAGATCTGAGCTTATGAGCAAAAATTTTAAACGATTAGGACTGAAGCTGCAATACCATAGTGATAAGGGTGGTAAGATTGTGCACGGACATACCCACCCAACTGCACTGCAACTTGTTCATTTTCCATTAAATCTCAGTTTGCAGAAGAGGCTTGGGAAAAACTTGGCAAGACTGGAAAGTCACTGCACAAGGTTTTCCCTGGGACATGAAGTCTGCAGAGAGGAGGAGGATGTGCTGAAAGCTGCCCCAGCTCAAGTACTCTGCTAGGTCATCAGCTGTGCACTACTGCCCATGGCCAGAAGGAGTCTACCCAGTGCCTGGAGCTGAACTAACCCAGACTGGCAAGTGCCACTGCAGGTTTGGCCCCTCCTGAGGCCGCTCAGAGCTCTACTCTCAGCAGCTTTGTGATGCCAAGTTCTCACCTTCTGCGTGAACTGCAGAAGCCTCTGCAGGTGGTGGACTTTGAGGACAATGTCTCCTACTTCTATAGCTCCTCCTTTAGCTTCCCTCATTGAAAATCACTTACAGGAGCAACTTACTTTGGGAGTTGGGCCACATGTCATAGATGTTGGGAAGATTTTGGCTGGGGGCAGTTAAGTGAAATTGTCTCTGAGCCAGAAGCTGGACTTCTGAGGGTTTGATTTGGCAGCATAGGGAAATATTTTTGACTTTCAAGTTTAAGATTCTGTTTTATCATCTGTTATGTCATTGCAGACTGTCTTATTGAACAAGATGTGAGATCAGCGGCAAAACCTGCTAAGCCAAAGTTAATACTGGTGTTGAAGTATAGGCCAGGCTGTAACATAAAACCAGGATTTTCCAGACTATGTATTATAATTTGCCATTCATATCTTCCATATTAACCTCTCCTGAAGAAAAGCCTGGCCATTTGCCTGAAAATCCACTTTTTGCGGCATTTGGGCTTTGTGGGGAAGGGAGAAGGAAGGATCTTTCAACCCAAAGACTCATTTTTTCCTAACTGTTTAATTTGAACCCTCATTTGAAAAACAGAAAGAAGCTAAACAGGTTTCTGTAAGTGATTAAGCGTTAATGAAATGGTAATTTGTGTGATCTGGCTGAGACATTCAAACAGAGAAAGGTGTCTTAGATTTTGGAAGTCTTGGCAAAAAAGATTCTCAAAGCCTTCTTTCAAAATATCCACCTTCACATTGACTTTTGCAGAGCTATTCAAGTAGTGGATCAGCTTTTGGAGCTCTAAAAAAACAACTGAAGTATTTATATTGCAGTAGCACAAAATTAGGCTTCCTTTCTTTCCACTTTGTACTGTTCTTAAGAAGAAATATGATGGATAAAGAGATGTGCTTTGAAGCTGTAAGTCAGATGTCTATTTACAGAGTCCCAGCCTCCTGAGGGAACAAATCAAGAGCTTTCCCATCAATTTTCCCAGGGTGCCTCACTGCATTTTGATGGCTATAGCAGAAGATTCCCCAATGGGGCAGAAACATTTTTGAATCTCCAAGGCTTGGTTTGGGTTGTCAAGGAACATTACTGAAACAACAGTGGTGCATTCCCACCTTGAAGAATGCACCCTGCTTTTGCCAAATTTCAGCAGGGGCACAGGAGGGCTCATCCTTCAGGCGAGGTTTATAGCAATGCTACCAGGCTTTTACCCCAAGCAGCAAGAATAGCACAGTGAGGCCAAAACAAAATTCAGGTACCTGCAGTTGCTTCTCAGTTTGCTGGATTCTCAGGAAGATATGCTGTCATCCATTCAAGCAGAACATAAACAGGCTTAATTAGCACAGGATTTGCAAGACACTGTATATCTTTTCAGCATGAGTCCTGTTTATGAGCAGCCAGTTGAGAACTTCTGAAAAGCTGTTTATCCATAAGAAATCTTGGAGAGAATAAAAGGGAGCTTTTCTGAAGCCTTCCTTTTCCTATTACATTATTAATAATAGTTGCTTCCCAGGTCACTGTTTCTCTTCCATGGTGAGTAGGTGCCTTCATCCCCCCTGCTCACTGCACCTACAAGAAATACTGTGTCTAGATCATTCTGTTTCCTAAGCTTTAGCTTTCCTGCCTCTCTCTGGAAAGATGGCAGAGTTCAGCTCTTGCCTTCCCTTCCATCACAGCCTTTGCTGCTCTGAGTGTGAGGTGAAGGAACAAAGACCGGGTGGCAAAACTCCACCCTGCTAGAAATTTATTAAACAGTTTAATGGGCTGTAAGTCATACCCATCAGCCCAGAAGGAACCTAGACATCTATACAGAGAACTCAGAGTGCCAGAACAATGAATAAAATGCTTGGAATCCCATTGTATAAGGCAATCAGCAACAAAAATGCATTCCCATGCTCTTAAAGGAAGTAGTGGTGGGATCAGATCCCGATGAGATCTAGGTTGTTCTGGAATTGCACTGGCCATTCCTACCTCCACAGGATGTTTAAGAAGTGGAGTGTGTTCAGGAAAATATACAGAATTTGGAATAAACTGTTGAATTTAAAGGTTCTTTTGATTTTTGTTCAGTTGGATTATCCTTTAGAGCTCTGGAATCTGCATCTGGTTGTGAATTAAAAATTGCTTCCATTCAAAAGAAAAAGAAGGGTGACCATGATAGCAGACAGAAAAGAAGACAATTGTTCTCCCAGTCCGTTATCAGGAGACCAAAGGGACAACCACTTAGAAAGAGAAGTTTAAAAAATAATTTAAAAGTAATTTTCTGGTATTTTATTCTATTCAAATTACAATAAAGCATCAAGGGGGAAGAGTGGGTACCAGACCAAGCACAAGCAGTAAAATACAAGCAAAAGCAATAGAGATTATTTTTTCCCCTTTAATAATTAAGAAATCATCTGTCCCTATCAATACAGTGTAACAGATTGCTCTATTCTGAAAAATTCATCCTGCACAGCCAGTCGCTTTCATTGCAATCATAGATAATCTGAAGACAGCTTTGCCTAGGCTACCAGTCTTGAGTAACTGCAATAAATTGTAACACAAGTCTCTACGTTTTCTAGTTATGTCCTAGAACTGGTTTTACCCTGCTCTCAAAAGTGGATTTACTCAGTGACCAGTAGCAGATCATTTGTGGCTGGCGATCAACACTTGGGGTGTCCTGTAGTTCTGACATCTGTTCTCTTGTGCTCCCAAGCGCCTCTGTTGCCCTTCTCTGGACTTTTTCAGCAGCTTTTAACATGTCACCTCTCAGTAACACAACTATTGCTTTGTTGGTGCAGCCTAGTCCCTCTACAAAAATAATGGTCCATTAGGAGATACTGATATATGACATTGCTCTGCTATAACATCTGTTTTACAACAGGCACATTAGTCTGTCATGGAATGCTGTTATTGCCAAGAGTAAGCAAAGTTAAGACATCAGACCTCTATATAAAGATTTAGACTATCTGGAGTTTTCAGTAATCACATCTTTAACTTGGAAAAGACTGTCACGCAGTAGGGAAGGATAATTAACTTTGGTGGTTAAGCCAAAATCTGCTAGAGGCTGGGAAATGACCTAATGTTAGAATGGGCAGGCTACCCCATGCTCTTTGAAGCACATGACAGTAACCCTGAATGATGCCCAGTACCACTTTGTGACTGTAATTCAGGTCTGGTTCCTTGGGGGCAGCTGCTGCTGTGGTCTAATGGTGTCTGATGGAGAAGCTCAGCTCCTGACCGGTCTCCTGTGGCTTTGAGGTAGGGGAGGAGCCTGTGGAGGATGCTCAGGTAGGGAGAGCTACAGAGCGGCATAAACTGTCTGTAAGCAGCTGTATGGGAAATGGAGGCTTTATAATACTCCCCAGTCTAGCAAGCTGAGGTATAAAAAACATCCCTCAGTAGGGGGGTGTTACTAGACATAGATCAAAGTGGGCAAAACACTCTGAAAGTGGTGGCAGCCAGTCACTGCAGCAGTTGGTGAAATGGTGGATTCTATCCTTGCAGAAATATTGGAAGTATTCTCCTTGAAAAGATATCTTGATTCACTCTGCCATTAACTAAGGACTTTGTGTTACATAGTTTAGACCAGCCAATCCTGGTGGTCCCTTTCAGGTCTGGGACCCCACCAGCTGCTTTGACTTCTCCACAGAACTAAGAATATAAAATCTGTCCTTGCTCAGTTTCTTTTCAGTTCTCCTCTCTAGGAAGCATGTTTTACTGTGGCACTGGACAGAAGACTTACAGGAAGAGAGGTCTCAGAATTTTATGCCCTTGCAGGGTCAGCTGCTCTGCACTTGTTATTTTCCCTTGCTGAGCTGTATAGTCAGAACAGATCCCTAAAGCTTTAAGCCTGTGGCTAATTCTTCTCTATCACAAAAAAATAAATGTAGCACCATGTGTTTGTTGTAGAAACTGCTTCGTACACAAAGTCCAGTGGAAATCATGCTGGCATGGCAAGGAATAAGGCTTGGAAGGATTTTCCCTGCCTCTGCTCTCCATCCCCTCAAAAGGGAATTTGCACTTGCTGTGTGATGTTGCAGTGAAAGTGTTATTATGGATGTGTATTTGCTGCTGACTTCTGCTGCTTCATGTGTCTGTCTTCATGCTGGGCTGAAGGAGGGATAAGTCAGAGTGTGGCACCTGGGAAAAAAACAGGTATAAAGAGGGAAATGGGGTCATCAGGGAACAATTTCTTTTGCTGGCAGGAGTCTGTGAAGAAAAGAAAACTGGAAAGAATAGAAGTAGCATGTAGGGACTGGAATGTGCAGTGCCCAGCCTAGAAATATTTCATCTCCCTTTTTGCAGGGCTGTCAGACAGTGCTGTCAGACCACGGGGTGGCAATATTTAGGCTCAGTGTGCAGAAGTTAGCCATTTGAGGGAGTCATGTTGTGCTCAGTATGCGGCAGAGATAGGAAACAAAATGACTTCAGTTACTGTTCCAGTTAATATTTTGTGTTGTTATATTTCACACATGGCTATCACTCCCTCTGATGAAAACAGCAGTATGTCTGAGGATGCAAGTTGTGCTCTTTCTGGTCGTCTTTGTCCTAAGTTAAAGTCTATACCTGTGTTTATTTATCATATACCATGTCTTTCCTAGGAGGAAAACCAGCTACCTCAAGAGGAAAATAGCCTTAAGTGCTGGTTCTTATGAAATAATGATGTTCAATAGCAGAGTCAAAACTTTATGACAGAATAAAAATCTTTGTGGATTAAAATAAATAAGATGTACCTTTTCTAATTGATGACAGAACTATAGGGAAAAACCTGTAGACCCATGGTAAAAAAAAACCAAAACTGTATATTTTTTTTGCTAATGGTGCCAAAAGAATAACCCTTTGCTAATAAATAGGAGTGGGACAAGAAATAGAGTGCTGTCTTTCCTAAAATTACTGGTAAGATCACAGATCAAAATTTAAACTCCTGCCTTTGTGTTTGCTTTTGATTTTAGAAAGCTAATGTCCGTTACTTAATTTTGTTGATGTAGAAAAAACAAGGGTGGTAGTAGATTTAAGCCCTATTTAATTTTGCTATCTGTCCAACATACTCATTGCTACAATCTGGGTGAAGAGAGCTATAAGTAACTTAGCAGCTTTATTTCTATCCCAAAACACAGGAATGTTTTTTGCCTATGCTTACATACCTGAGGGAAGAACTTAGTGTTGCTTAATAAAGGCTCCAAGTTTTATTAGCTATTCAAGCTTCAAACAGTCTTTCATGCAGTGGAAAATAAAATAAGTATTTCACTGAGCTAAACAGTGGAGAAGTTATTGTGGATGGTGACAGAGTTGAACTGTGCTGTAAAAAAAACAGTATATAAACAGAGGCTCATATATTTTTTTTATGTGCTCAGTCCTTGTTTCCTTAGTGCAAACCCTGCCACAGATTAAGGGTTTCACCTAAGGATGAAAGGTCATCTCAGCTGGCTGGCTACCTCAGGCATGCCTGAATATTCAGCATCCTGTGAGAACTTAGCACAGGGAAAATGGACCCATTTCTTAAAGCTGTAGATTTGTATCTGAGAGCTGGTAAACCAGGTGAGTTGCATTGGAAATCTGATGCTTGTATTGTGACTGGTATTGTGGGGTGCTTAATTGTTTTTTCATCTCTTGTGAGTTTATATAAAATACCTGCTGTTTTACAGAAATGCTCTGTATGATGGAATAATTAAACATTTTGATATTTACATAGAATAAGCCACTACCTTGAAGAACGCTGTTTGAAAAATTGAATCGTTAGATCAGTGGGACATAAATGGAGCTTGACATAATAGAGCAGATGTGCAGGCTGGTGAGGAATTTGGATTCCTCTTCTATTTAAAATGACCAGCACGGAATTTCTTTTTATCAGCCATCATCCTGACAAGGACTAATATGCTGTGTTTCCACTAGAAATTATTATGTGGATTTACAGAAGAATGGTTCTTGCCCTCTCTTTTCAATTTGACTTAAAACTTTACACTACCTTGGTTTTGCTGCTTCCTATTGAACTAGCAGAGCAAGAATTTAATAGAGGCTTTCAGGCTGAACTCTGAAAGTAGAGTGAAAACTGAATTAAGCCTTGCAATGAGAATACTCATTAGCTAGGGTAAAAGGGCATTTAGCAGGCAATATTAACTTAATTGGTTATGATATGAAACTCTCTCAAAGTCCCTGTTATCAAGACATCCATGGAAGACCTTGGACCAGTATCTCCAGTGCAGTGTGCATGAAGCTCTGGGGATGTCTTTTAGTTGCCAGCTGGAGGCACCAGTGCTGAAAGGGTGACTCCTGCTCAAGGGGACCCTCCAGTGGCTGAGGGGAACTATAAATGCTACTGTCAGAGCTCTTGCTCTTGGCACAGGCAAAGTCTTCATTTTATCACTCAACAGAGTGAGTTGTGGTTCAAACACAAAATGGGTGCCTTTGACCAATGTCAGGAGTAGTTAGGGAGCTGCTGCTCAAGTCATCCAGAACTGGGAACATCAAGTGGCTCCATCCAGAAAGAGATGTAAAACTGATCACATTAACATGACAGGCCCAGCTGTGCTTGCCACCTGCAAAGCTCTATGGTCTGGGAGCCACTGGCAGCAGCTGATTAAAGAAGCTCAGAAATTACTTATTCAGAAGTGAGCAGTCATTAGTCACTGAGAGGTATCTGGTGTGCAGATTTTAAAGAGGGGTTGAAGTATTGGTGTCCCTTTGTAGGGACACCTTCAGTTTGGGCCTGAAGGAACCTTTCCACAGATCTTTCAGCTTTAATGTCAGATTTTCACTGTATGCCTTGGAAATATCCTCTAAGCGAAGTTATTGTTATCTCTGGCTTGCTGAGGTAGCTGTTTGCTGCTTTTTCACCCTTATTGCATCTTGGCCAATCTCATCCAGCTGAAGACCACTCACTTTCCTGCTTCCTGTATTATTTTGATGCTATTGTGCTGTTTCTGACTGCCATAGCTGTGACAATCCGATCTCTTGCAGTGCACTGTTGTGTCATTCCCAGTACTGAGAAGTTCCCCATCACACAGCCCAGCCTTTTAATGTGTTTCTGGAAACTGTTTACCTCAGATATCTTGTTTCTATTTTTGTTTTGTTTTCTGTTTACAAGGAAATTAAACTTCAGTGCCCAGTCTTCATAAAAGTAATCTGAACAGCCAGTTCCTTTTGCTCCCTGTGCTGCTGCAGTCTTCCTGAACATCAGTTTCCACCAGTGCCTGAAAAGGACAGCCTGCTGTAACTTATGGAGACAGGCTTGCCCATGTTGTCTCCAGCATATGAAAAATACAAAAGTGAGTTTATAGAAAGTATTGCACTTTCTTTGTAACTGGCCCCAAGTCCTGCTGGGTCTGGCTGTCAGTGGGTTAAGAAGTTCCCTTTGCAGTGTTGAAATAAAAAGTAAGTCTGTGTTTCTTCGCTGCTGGATCCCCCCTTGGATCCTACTTAGCAGGGTTATTCCATTTCTATTTCCAGCTTTCATGTTGGTTTGTCACATCTGCTTTAAGGAATCCAAAGTAATTTGTGCTTAAATAGCATCCTGGTTTTATTTACATATAAAACTGCTAAAGTGAAAAATGCATTAGACAGATCTGAACAAACTTGGACCCCTGGGGAATTTATCTTCATCTGCAATTTCAGTCTCCTTTTCCATCATCTGCAGAGAACAGTGTTATAGTCACAGCAGAAATTTCAGCAGGAGCACTCAGATTTAGACAAGTAGCCCACGAGGACATACAGCAGAACTGCCAATTCCTTGGTTTCTCTAGATGTTCTGAGTTTCCTCAAAGGCTTTTTTTTGATGCTGAAGGAGGTGGACTCGAGACAAGCCAGTACATCTGTATTTTAATTTTATGAAGAAAGAAAGGAGTGAAATATAAATTCAACAGATGATTCCTGATTTTCACCTTATATCTTGCTTAGAATCTCCGCCATGGGGATGTAAACATCTTTTTACAGGATAGTTCCGAGGAGTTTCCATACATCAAAGTAAAGATGCCAAAATGTGTTGGGACTGTGAGCTCTTTGAGAAAGGGATTGTATCATGGGTTCTCTCTGTGACCAGAATCCTAAGTAAGTAATAAGACAACCAAAAATAACAGCAATCTCTGGGCAAGGAACCACCTTGTTGCTTATGTAGAAGTCAACATCAAGGTAGTGACTGGCAGTTTAAACAGTTCTGTATTTAGCTGGATCCCTACTGCCAAGGAAAAGACTTCTGAGCAAGTTTCCATGCTCTGCTGAGCACTATCGAGTAACCACAGTGCTGAGCAGAGCTCCTGTTGCTTTCCAAATCTGTGTGCACTTTATGTAGTCTGAGTATTCCTTGGTGCAGAGATTGGTCTCCTGAACAGGAAATGCTTCATTTCATCTGATATCCCATCAGTTAGGCAGCTCAGGTCTCTCAGTATGAAATCCTTCCCCCATCAGTGATGATTTAAATTCTTGTTTATCCCTTTCACAGAAGGCAGCAACCAAGACTGGTTTGTCTGGTATTCCTTTTCCCACTGACATGGATGTTGCACTTTGCCTACCACAATTAATTATATTTACTTACTGATCCCATATTAGTGATTTTTGGGCACAAGAAATTAAGAAGTAGAGTTTGAAATGCATAATTTATCTTTGCATCAATATTCTCTGTGCCTGTCTTTGCCACAACTTTTGAACACTCTTTAATGCTTATTGTTAGGAAGCTTCCTCCCTGTTGAGAGAGAATATTGCTCTTATGTTGGAATTCTGCTGTCCCTCTTTGTGTCTTCCGTTTCCTCCCAGCTAGAGAAGAAGTAATAGTGATAAACTATCTAATGCAAGGTTTGATGTGCCTCTGGTCCTTACCATGAGTATATAAAACCTGTTAATGTTTCCTGTGAAAGCAAGAGAGATCACTCAGAATTTGACTTGAGTGTTCTAGGCATTGATAAGTGGGAAGAGAGAGTGTCACTGATAGTGAAAAACGTGTTGAAATTAACATGCCTTCTGGAATAGTGCAATGTTTGCACAGTTTACAGCAAATTCCAAATTATCTGTTTGATGCCTGTGAATTTTCCCTCCTGTTACACAGTAATTTATACTTGGATTCTATCATGACTCATCAAGGTATCTTGAAATATGAGTTTTTGGAGCACTAACCTAACTTTGTATATGAAACAGCAGGTCGTCTCCCAGTTCTGAAGTGGTTGGACTTCTATCAGCCAGGGACTTCAAAGGGCTTGGATCTTCTTTCATGGAGTCTCCCAGGGAATCCTTAGAGATTATTGAAAGTGAAATGGGTTTGCAGAAATGTATGCTGAAAAAAAAGCATCGTGTAAGGTGAAATCAAGAAAGCATACTTGAAATGCTGTATAAATTGGTTATGAAATAGAATCTTCAGTTACTCAGACCTTCTTATGTTCTCAGATGTGAAATAAGAGGTGTAAATTTAATTCATGGTTGCTCATTTCTTGTTGTCTTCTGTAGCTCTGAGCATTGTTAAATATGATATACAATATGGTGTATTTTGATATTATGCTCAAAGTTGCAAATCTGCTGAGAAAATCACACAGACCGGGTAATAATATTCCCACCTACTGAAGTAAATAGTAGAAGAGAATAAGGCATGTTCACAAATCATTTTAGGATATAGTTTGTGTACCTCCAAAAAGATGCTGCTCTCTTCCCTAATGGAAAGATCTGATATTCAGGCTCATATGTCACTCGCATTCCATAAAGCATTATTTTCATGACTTGTAATTTCATTTTAGCTGAAAGGAAGAGCTGACCTGCATTGTTGTGGGAGTTTGTTTGTTTGTGTGTAGGTTTTTTGTCTTTTTTGATGTTGTTGTTGTTGTTTAGGTTTGTTGTTTGTTTTTATTTTTTTCCCTTCTGAATTATCAGAAGACTGGTTGGGATTTTTTTTTGTTTTTCTGTTTTAGTTTGCTTGTATGTTGGGTGTTTTTTTTGGTGTGTGGTTTGGTCTTTTTTAAGGGAAGAAGTGTAGTAATTGCCAAATCAACTGTTGTAGTAAATCTTCAGTACTATACTTCAATTGCTTTGTCTGTTGGCTGAAGTCAGGAATGTTGCTGTTTATAAAAGAGAATAAATTACTTTTCTGTATAATAGCCAAACAGACAGGAATTTTCAGTCTTCCTTTCATTGCAATACTGATGCCAGAAATACTGTGTTACAAAACAACACTTAAACAATTTTCTGATTATGCAATGCCTCTGATAATGCCTCTTTTAATAACTTGCCATAAAAATTTTCCTAAAATTAACACAGGAATACATTAATTCTAGAAATATTAACAAATAAGCTGCCCCTATTAACTACTTCTTAACTTAAATTAAGAAATTAATTAATTACATTTCCTTAAAACTATGGAGAAAATTTTCTTACTGGCAAGAAGTGTCATGCTTATAATTGTGGAATCTGTCTGTAGTTCCATGTTTTTCATAGGAGAAGCAAATTTTGGGACCTGGTGCTTTGTTTGTGCTGTTTGCTTCACAACATACCCTATAAAGTGCTGTTCTTCTGGAACCAAGGCTCCATGATCATTAGTAGCAGCTCTGGCAGCTGAGATGCACCAGGATGCATTTGATTTGATTGTGGGCATGAGTCTGCATTTCTTTTGACTTAGGCATGATACATGATAGTCAGCGTTGACTTTGAGGATTTTCCATCTGCCTCCTTCTGCAGATATGGCTGCTGGAGGCACTCAGCCATAAAGCATCCTATAAAAATATGAAACCTACGACAGTCTTTGAATGCATTTGCACTTGGAGGATGTGTCCTTAGATGGATTTGATGGATTTGTGCTTTGCCTCATGTAGTGGGTGCACTTCTCATCTTGCACAGGCAGCTTTGAAACCCAATTTACTGTTTGCTGAATCACGACACATCCTTGCGAGCAGATTTGTTAGTTAGTTGGGCAGTGTCCATTCTCAGGTGGTCTGTAGCCTCTCTCAGTAACTGGCATCATTCTTTGAAGTTTATCTGGCCCACAGATCACTGAAATAAAATTTACCCAGTGGTAGTGTTTATATTAGCTGTTTTCATTTTATTAGGAAAGTCCTAGAAATTATTTTCTTCCTTGCATCAAGAGACTATCCTTGTTACCTATTAAAAAATTTCTGTATTTTTTAAATGAAGCCCATTTTTTAAATGGGCTGTGTGGGATTGTTGAAAACCATCAGTCTCTTACAGGGAAGATGCATGAAAATGTGAGAGATTTTGGAACAATTAGGAATTTTTTTTTCTTTTTTTGGTGAAATATGCAGCTGGAAAATATGCAGTGCTAATAATCATACCTCACACATGCTTGGAATGGATAGAATGTCAAATGTCAAAAGACAGATCAAAATATATAATCATGAACTTATAAATACAGAATCTCGGGTGACGTTGTTGAGCAGGACGGGAACAAAGAACTGTAGATTAGAAGGTTAAGAAAATGAATTCTCTCCTTTATTTCAAATGTACCGCTCTATATATAGAGAACATCGAGAAGACTAATTTCATTGGTCTTAGAGTAAAAACATGTCACACCACTGGTGTGCACTGAATGATGCACAGTAGCAGAACATATCTATAAACAATGTGAATAACAAGATAGATTAGAGAATTATTTACATTCTTTCCAACTATTTCCCAGGCTCTTGCCTGGCCAGAAAACCTTTCTCTCTGACTGAGCTGAGAATATCCACACTTGGGTGGGGTGGGGTTGGGTAGCCATAACTTAAAAACCTCTCTCAAATTATATAAAATCCAAATACAGGGTATGAGACAAAAGATATCCACACTAAATATGGTTAGAGCTCTAAGAGATATCTTCTGGCTGTTTTATACACATTGATCATAGTCATATGAAATCATTCTGTAAAATCCAGGCAGGGGGACAATCTTTAACATGTTTGCACAGATGTACCTGCAAGAGGACTATGCAAAATTCTTCATTCTGACTTTAAGCATAGGTTTAGGGGAAAAAAAAAAGATGTTTGAATTCTTTCTGTTGAAATTGTTTTTATTAAATTCTAGTAACTATTCACTGTAAGTATTTAATATTCAATATTTGAAATTAAAACTGTGTAAAGTATAAAGTACAAACTTTTGCAGTATTGTATCTGAACAATGACTGAACATTTACATAAATAGTATTTTTATCTCCCATTTAAGTGAGAATACATCTCTTTTTATTTTAAGAAAGCAAAGACAGAAACTTCACAATTTTTCTGTGTGTTACCAGGGTAGCAGATTCAACTAAATCAGATTGCTAATTCAGCTTGGGAAAAAATTTGAATAATATGAAAATAAGCTTTAACAGAGCTCTCTATATAGATCTATATAGATAGGTTTACAATCTATTTATCTTAATATGTGAGAGTTAATAAAATAGATAGCAGGATCCAAAAAAAAAGTGAGTGATCTATTCCCATGAACAGTTAACTTTATTTGGCTTAGTTACCAGGGTACTTGTTATTTAACAAGTTTGGTAACATGAATGTATTAACCTGCTCTTAATTTTGTTAAAAATGTATTGATTATTGTAGCCAATTCCAGAAACAGTGGTCAATACCTTCAGTTTTAACTATTCCTCTTTGGAAGAGAAGTTGTTTATTATTGTGCTTTAATAGATCTGCAACATACTTGTTCTTGAGATGGTTTGATTTGATGTCTCCCATGGGTGTGCTCTTGATTCCCTGTGATTTGATGTCTCCCATGGGTGTGCTGTTATTCAGCTCTGCTGCAGTTGCTCTCTGAGCACAGGAAGTACAGAATCAGAGACCATCCAGTATTAGAGCTCACAAAACAAACAGCTTTTTTTCTCACGCAGTGTCCTAAAATAACTGAAAAGGTTTAGAGTATTATCTGCAAAGCCCATTGCCAGGATCTGTGATATTTAAATGATCCCGAGATTGTAAAGTCTCTGTCTTTCAGCCCTGCTGCCAAAGAAGAAGTCGTAATTCGTCTGTGCTGGTTTTCAAGGTTGTTTATTTCTTCTTATCTAAAATATTTTCTCTCTGACCTGCAGCAGGTCTGTCTCGCAGGACAGCGTGCGGGGCTCTGCCCCTCAGTGGGATGTTACAAACATATACTGGAAACTATGTGTGCTATATTTACAATAACGTGCCAATATCTATCACCCATGTTGAACAGTGTGTCCCCAGCCTAAACCAATAGAAAAATGCCAACACCACAGTGAAACATGGAAGGCATGAAGAAAAAGGACAAGGCATGCCCAGTTTCCTCCATCTTGCCTCCTTTGAATCCCTTATCTAGAATCCTAAAATTCTACTTTTGTACCCATGCGTCACTAATTACTACTTATATCAAACACTCAGAGCTTGTAATTCATCCTGTAAGACTGAAAACTCTTTTCCATGGACAGAGATCAGAGACAGTGTCTCTCAGGGCTCTGTACAGGGGGTTTCTGACCCCCTGGCTGGGTCCCAGACCTTCCAGGGCAGCTACAGGGATGTCCTGGATCTCCACAGCCCACGTTACTGCTTTCTTGTGCTAAAATGCTCATGGCTTATTAATATAACAACCTGTAAGCAAAGTTCTAATTTATTTTGACATTAATTTCTAAGATATTTAACACATTTCTGCTACAGGTTTTCCTCTTCATCAGCTAATATCATATCTATAGCAATTTTTATTATATTTGAGTTATTAGTAGATTG